>NC_051182.1:144027033-144340158 GCF_013339695.2 Rhipicephalus sanguineus
TCATAGTTCAGTGAGTCCGTTTTACTGACTTCCAGGTAACGGACTTGCCTTGGGAGAGATCAGTGGTGTCGCGTGAGGATTGCAAGATTTTGTGAGCGCCTGATCAAGTTGTTTAGTGCATACTTGTGACGAGTGTGCTTTCTGTCCTTCGGCACAGGCTCTATCCTGATTCTGGCCTCGTAGTGTGTATGCCTTTAGTATGAGACCCAAGTTCTGTGAAAAATGTGAAAGTGCTAGAAATATAGGTTTGTCTGAGTCGTCAGCTAGGATAGTTTGGTTGGTCCATCAAATGAACATTTTTCTTGCTCGCACGGGTAGTTTGTCTTTAAGCTGGATGCAGAGCTCTTCTATGTCTAACTCTACTGTCGGGTGTTGTAATTGGACCTACCCTTTTCTCTTTGATCTACAGATGAGTTTGGGGACAGCTTCTATGAAGTCACCATAGAGGATGCCAAGTACCTTCTGGCCGACTACAAGAGGCAGAGGTATGCCCATCACTGTACAACATTGCTGCGGTGTTCCAAAAGTTATTCATGTGCCGTCATTATCGTTACCACAGCATTTTTCTAGGCTTGTGCGAATAGCAAATTTTAGGTTCGAAGCGAATAGTGATTTTGGTAGAATAATTTCGAATCGAATTCGAATAGTATATGTCACATATTATAAAGAAAAATGACCATATTTGTCATGACCCAACCAACCGGCACAATGTTTTAAAATTGTAACAAGGCATGTTCAAATGTCATTCTTTTGGTTCAAAGGAAGTGGAAGCAACCTTGAATAGTAGCAGGATTTGGCTTTTGGTAGAATGCAGGTGATAACCTGTAAAATATGTGACGTTTTAAAATTTACTATACTTGGAGCATATAAGCTGGTATAACAAGCTTTTAAACTTAAAAAATGATGAATCGATGTGACGGTAATCTGTTCATTTAACCTTGAAGGGGGGCTTCGCGGCAGTGCGGATTCTTCCTGGAAAGGTGCATTCACGGCATAGCACTCCACTGCAGTGAAACCGCTTTACAGTGGGGGGGGCTACATGCGGACTAATATACACTGATTCGTTCATTTCGAATACTTCGAAATTTCCAATAATTTAAATTCGAATCAAAGCGAATTTGAATACTGTAATATTCGTTCGAATATTCGAAGAGCTCGAATATTCGCACAAGCCTAATAAAAATGATGCTCAAACGTGAGACCTATGGCCTTTCATTTCCTGCCTCATTTTTTTATAAGAGGAACTATGTATTGGTAATGCTACTACCACCACTACTACTGCTACTATTACTGCTACTAGACTATTATTGGTACTACTACTGCTACTTCTATTACTATTACTACCACTACAATTACTTCCACTACTACCCCCACTTCTACTACTACTACCACTACTACTACTACTACTACTACTACTACTACTACTGCCACTACTGCTCCTATACTACTACTACTACTACTACTACTACTACACTACTACTACTACTACTACTACTACTACTACTATTACTATTATTACTACTACTACCACTACTACTACTACCACCACCACTACTATTACTACTACTACTACTACTACTACTACTACTACTACTACTACTACTACTACTACTACTACTACTACTATACTACTACTACCAGCTCTTTTTATAGCTGGCGAGTAAAAAACTTGGTGCTACACTGCTTTCATGTTGGTGTATCGATTCATGAGAAAGCTTTCACGCCGATTTGGGAAAGAAAGAAAAAAATTGGCCGCATATCTGTGTGCTTCGCTCCAAATGTCGTCGAAAGACAATAGTCTTCTGCTGGCCGTACTACATGAGTCCTCCTCCTCTATGTTGAATCGCCACATCTGGCTCATAGCGTCGCATTTTGCAGCGCAGCCCAAAAAACACTAGCATTTTCCGCGCAGCCTAAGATGCACTAGGGTCTTTAGAATTGCGTATCTGTGTATTTTCTAGTAAAGGAACACACCACCTAATACTTACGTATCGATGTTGCGCCTCAGATATGCATGATATTTACTTTTTGATCGACAACGTTCACAAGTATGAACAGCCATACCAGTTCAAGATGGCTTGGGGTTCAGCAAGTGGTTAAACTTTGGCCGGGTGGCTGAATCGGGTGACAGACAGACAAACAGAAAGACAGACAAACAGACCGACAGACAGACCAAAATTTCTGCGTTTACGTTCCCGAAGAAAGACTATCGTCTATAAAAAAAAGTGGATGGCAGTACAGGACCGTAAGTTCTCTTCATTGTGCGACAGGGACGCTTTGGAGAACCGTCCCCTGGAGACACAGCAGCTGCGCGAGCAGCGGCAGGAGCGCCTCGCAAAGCACTACCCCGTCGTCCTGATCAGGATCTACTTTCCAGACCGGTACGTGCTTCAAGGAACATTCCTGGCAGAGGAACGAGGTGAGCGTGCTCACTTTATAAATGCCTTCTTTGTGCAGTGCTCGGCGTTTTCAAACGCGGCTCTCGGCATGCTCGGTTGCTCAAGTTTCTCGTGCCAACAGCGGGCACGGGGAACGTCGAGCTGAAGCATTGTTTCATTTAAAAGACTGAACGTGCAAACACGGACACGAGAGAAGTCAAGACAACACAAACACAGTTCATGTTGACTTCTCTCTTGTGTTTGTGTTTGCACGCCCAGTCTTTTAACATTGAAGAGAAAACAGATTGCATATTTGAAATCAGGACATAAAGATACATAACCTGTAAAAGTTTAATAAAAATCTACTCAAAAACATAAGCCATGTTTACGAAGCAGGGTCTCCCTTTAGAAAAAATTATATCCTCCTCGGTAAATCTGCTGCTTGCGGGTTCATCTTGTGCGCTCCTTGTGACCATGTTTCATAGTTTTCCCAAGGAGCGTTTATATTCTGAACGCGTTCTCTCTCGGTTTCAGTGGCCGACGTGTCACAGTTTGTCAGAGGCTTCCTCCGGGACAACACCATGGACTTCAATCTGTGTGAGCACTTCTTTTTCACTTGCATTACTTTTCAAAAGCAGCGTTGCTCCGCATGCTTTGTTGAACCCATTAGGTACTGAGAACTTTGGGCTTTGCCATCTGCTTCGTGCCATAGGGTTTTTCTCAAGTGCAACAAACTTGATTTACGTATTATGACACGTTAACCGCGTTAAATTCGAACTATACTTATTGACAACAGGTTGCTGAAAATTTTACACAAGTCCTGAATCTCGCAATTGATGCAATAATTAACACTTAAGCTTATGAGAAGTAAGGTTTCTGAATTGCATGCGACGTTGCCATACTATATATGACATTCCCAGTTCAGACTGACTTGGATAGGATGCATTCATTTTTCTTTTTAAGTGACAGTGAATCTGTAATACTTTTTCTCATTCTGAGAAAGCTGGTATGTGGGATATTTGGGGTGTTGCATTTATTATTGAACAAAAATGTGTGTGGGTGCTGCAGACAAGAGCATTGCGCTTTCGTCAGCTTGAAGAACGCATGTGCTTTCAATCGAAGGCACATTAAAATTGAGTGAATATGGTACTTTCAAGGCCATTGGAGTTCATTCACTATTTCCTTGCTCGAATTTCCATACTTGCATGGTACTGGCTAGCTGGCAAAACGCATGATGCTCTCAGCCATGAGCATATACGGTCAAACTCGCACATATCAGACCCATATATAACGATAATTGTCCTCTTCAGATTCGATATATCTGGGTTCAACTGTGGTAGTGATTTGATGTAGGGTGTATTATCAAGAAAGCCCAAATGTTTTGAAACATGTCCAATGTCTCTTCTCCTCACCTGTGCAGATACGTCTCCCCCAAAACAGATCCTGGATCAAAGTAAAACACTAATAGAGGTAATAACTTTTGAATAATATTATTAGCCCGTGCATTGACTTCTTAAAAGGATGCTGTTTTGAAAAGCATTCGCTCGTATACTGCATTATCTTTCTATTTCTCGTTAAGACTCATGCAGCAAAGCGAAAAATGCTTGGAGGACTGATCGGTTAAACATTTGCCTTACGTGCACCACCAAGCAATAACTGATAAAGGAAAAAAAAAGGCGACAATGTAGGGAACAAGGGCATTTGTTAGACTACGGTGACATTGACACACAATTCATGCTTCGAAAAGGGGGCAAGAGAAACATTTTGAATGCCGTATATTGTAAAGCGGTGTCTGCGACACAGCTTCTGTTTCTGTCTTTCTCATTCTCGTTTACTGTCAAGCTTGTATAGTCGGATACAACTTAAGAAGTCAGGAGAGGCCTCGCTCAGATGACCGAAGCGCGGCAGCCGATTGCCTCCGCGACTAAAGAAATAGTCCCGCTCATGCCAGTGTTCTTTGAAGGCTGAGCCACCGGCTGTCTCGCTCATGACGTCAGTCCCGAGTGCGCGCCCGTTGGTGCAGGCTTTTGTTCATCCGCCTCTGAGGAGGAAATGCCGCTGAATTCTAAAGTTGTGTCCGACTAGTCTAGCTTCTATTTAGACTAGCTTCTAGCCTAGCTTCATGTCAAGCTTCTAGTCTAGCTAATACCCCTGTCACATGGGTGTTTAGAAGGCCTTCCAACCGATAATCTATTGATACAATGGTCAAGCGCGGGCTGCTACGCAGGACGTTTCGAAGGTTGTCGAGTCGGTAGTCTATCGAGTCACCGGAGCACCCCACAACTCTATCGAAACTTTGATAGCCATTGAGCAAGGGAAGCAAAAACAACGCAAATGTGCCCTGTCGCTCAGTGTGCTCATATTCATGATTAGAAAATGGGAACCTAACCAGTATGCTTTAAAAGCAGTATCTGTGAGTGTTGTGAATTATTTAATAAAGTATTTTTGCCGCTTGAAATACGCGAACTGCACATACTCTTTACAATAGCAACGTGCTTGTCCTCATCGTGCCGCCTTTCCGTGTATCACTCGCCAATTTCGCTGCTCAACAACTTAAAAATTAAATATGCATTCATAACTACGAAAATAAACAGTTTATTGAAATCTTTAAACAAAGACAACAGACATATTTGAGCTTTTAAATGAACTTAAATTATTTAACTTTAGGTGACGTGAATACGAAAATAAAGATCCACAGCGCCACACAGTTCTTGTGAGAAACGTCTGAACCACTCAACGGCCATTCAAAACTGCCGTGTAGCAGCGTGACAACTCCATCGAGTAGATATAGTTGTGGCGTTTCGATGGCCATCGACTGGATGGCCTTTCAAAAGTGCCCATTGAAACAGTTACAAAACAAAACTGCTTTGCGATTTCGAAACTAAGTTAGCCTGTAATGCTTGCCCTAAAATTCTTCGTCTCTGTCACGCTTTCCTGTTGCACTTACCACCATGGTTTTAGTAGGTGTGATGACATGTCACCCGAGCGTGAGGTTGAGAGTTCAATTGCAGGCATCGATTGCAGGCCATCGTTGCCATGTTCTGGGGGGATGCGATGGAAGAGTGCCTGTGCGCTGTGCTTTGAGTGCACGTTAATGACGTAGTGGTCAATATTGTAGAAGGAAAAAAAAAACAATGAACGTTAGAAATTGTCTGCTACAACGCCTAAAGCCCCCCATTACAGCATCCACGATAACCCACTGTACAGTGTCACGTGGTTGTGACAGTGAGGAAGTCTGCAGCAAGACTGGGAAATAGGGAACTCTTTATGGGCGAACTTGTGGCCGGAAAATGAAAAGTCAAAAGCACATGCAATTTATGCTGATAGCGGCAAGAACAGTCGGCGGCCGTGTGGTAATCTGATCGCTGGTGGAACGCATCATCTTTTATACATCAGTGATCGCTCCTTCCAGCTTTATCACTGGTCCTCGCTTCAGCTCCCGAATGAACTCGACTAGTCGTGTCCCGCGCCTAATCTTGATGGAACGATCTGAAACAATCGCGAAGCTTTCCAAACGTTGCTGCGCGGCCTGCACCGAGCGGTGCTAACAGTATTTGTGTGAGTGTAACCCGATCGCATCAAAATAAAGAAATAAGTGCACCTGGCAACAGTTTCGAGACTTGAAACTCAACAGTTGCTTAAGTTATTTTCGTACGTGTCTATCCAGGCTAATTTGGTTCCTGCGTCAGTGGTCCACTTTGGCGGTGCGGTGAAGCCGGGGGTACCGCTCCTCCGCGACGACATCCTGGGCATGGTCTCGACTCCGGGCGGGGCCACAGCAGCAGCTACGCGGCTCAGGTGGGGACTTTTCTCGGTTCGAGCGTGCAAGGAGCATGGTGGCACCGACCAGATCTCCCATATTTTTCGTAGAGTTTATGAATTTGCGCTCGCTCTGCTATAACCAGAAAAGTAGCGTGGAGTTTTTATTCGAAATAGTCATTATTTTCTAAAATGTTTGAAGTTGTTTGAGGATGTAGTGATGCAAGATGCATGCCAGAAAGAAGTTGTAGTCTTACGTCATGTGACTATGCAAGGCACCAGTATTAAGAGAGGAAATTTATTCCCTGAAGGTAAATCATTGTTAATAGGGTGTGTATGTACGTCACACAAGGTGTGTGCTAAGGGCACACTTTAAAAAATTAGAACAAAAACAAAATGTATGCACCTGTCATATCTGCGTGATTTTCACACATTTTAAGTTTGCAGGTTGGCAGATATGCATTTGAATGGTGGCGCTTGATTTTACAGGCTTTCGGCTGCGTGCTTGGCGGATGACGAAGATGCGCATGCAGCACTTTCAGCAGCTAGCAACAGATTGTCTGCTCGACCATTTCAATGCACAGCTTAAGGTTGAAAGAGTGGCCGTCATTCGCCAGTGCCGTTCACGTAAATGTGACCTCCGAACCACAATTTGCATTGAGCTTTGAAGAATGCGCTAACTGGCTGAAGGACAGCCAGAGCAAGTCTTGACAAACAAAGCCGCTTATTCACTCTGGCTACTGCAAGCTGTCAACGTACCCGCCACGATGGTCCAGTGGACTGCTGACCAGAAGGTCACGTGATCGAATCCTGGCCGTGGCGGCCGCATTTTCAATGGAGGCGAAAATGCTAGAGGCCGTGTACTTGGATTTGGGTGCATCATAAAGAACACCAGATAGTCAAAGTTCCCGGAACTCTTCACTATGGCGTCCTTCATAATAATATTGTGGTTTTGGAACGCAAAACCCCAACAGTTATATATTAAGCTGTTGACGCAGCAGTGGTAGCAATGCGATTGACCGCAGTGGTGGAATGTTTCGTGCACTGGTGGACGGCGTCGGCTTACCCAGCGTTTTTCGATGCTCTTTTATTCTGGCCTGGTCATTTCCGCAAAATGGTCAGCTGCTGTTTCGGATGGTACGCCACGATTGAGGCAACTCGGGCGTTTTGCAGCGCTCTCGGGGTCTACTGTAGAGGATGAAGCAACGACGAGGAATGGCGCTTCTTTCTCCTTTACTGTAGACATTGTGTTGTCCTTTCAATTCTAGGAAGTAAGCAAAAGAGAAGGTACTTCTACTCCGAAGCCTCAGCTGGGTTACATTCTTTCACGTGCAACATTTGCACTTCTTGCTTTAAAGAGCGTGCTTGAGCACAAAGCTAGTTACTAGGTTAATTCAGTTGAAGTACAAATATTGCATGCTGGCATAAGCCCCAGCTGTGAGTTGTACACTGTAAGCAGCAGGAGGCATGTCTTCTGCTTCTATTTGTAGGGCACTTCGTAGCGTCGACTGGTGTCAAGTGCATAACGTCTCAATCTAAGCCTATCGACAGGCACGTAAAAGTAGTGACCTACCTCACAACTGCCCTCACAGGTCAGATCTCAAAGTAGACGTGCGTAGCCAGACTACTGCCACAGTGCCACGGCCACGGTCGCCAGGCAACCGTTCGTCCAGTCCCAAGACTCCGCCAGTGTCGCCCACAAGGCCGTCCGCAAAGTCGCCCCCAAAGTCGCCACCGAAATCGCCGAGGGCACAGAAGTCAGCAGCAAAAAGTGGCAACAGGCCCAAGTGGTTTATCATGGGTCCGTATGAGACTCCTCGCTTGTGGTACATTAGTGAGCATTGTACGTAGGATGGCAATAGCTTCACTATTGTATTGTTGCCAGCAACAATGGCTGTAGTCCCAGTGACTGTGTGTGGCAGTGATGCCAGAACAGTTACTGGAAACATCCTTGTACGTGCACTAGGTTTTCTCTGTGCCTTCTGCAACAGGTGTTCCACTAATGGGAGCATGAGCAGCAATTGTAACGTTTGCTAAGAGTTTTGACGCTAGCTGGCTTCTCGCTTGATGAAGCAAGCCGCTGCTGGTTCGTATGACAATAACCGTCATTGGGCTTTGTGACACTAGCCAACTAGTGCCAGAAAATGTGTCATTGAGCTCACTGTTGAATTGGCGACGTTAATGGAGTGTGACCAGTTAGTGTGACACTATAAATGGCTGGCGACACTAATGAGCTACCACTGGTAGGCGTGGCACTTACCAGCTCCGAACCTGTTTACATTGACCAACTACCTCTGGTTAGTGACTATGCCCACCACTGGTTTGTGTGCTAATAACCAGCTTTGGACTTGCACTCATACTACTACCACTGGTTAACGTGACACTGGCCCCGCTTTGGACTTGGTGACACTAAATCGATTCTGACTGGTCTGTGTGAAGCTAAACAGCTTTGGACATGGCAACACTGACCAGGTGTGACGCTTAGAAGCTCTGAACTTGATGATAAACTACATAACCAGTTAGTGACTCAAGTTACCACTGGTTAGCGTGCCAGTAACCTGCCTTGGACTAGCTTGCTGTACCAATAATACCAATTCCAGCTCACCTGGTTTGCCTAATTCAATCTTTGGGTGGCACTGAGCTCGAAACTGTGGAGCGAAGGAAGAGCTTCGAGTCGAGAACCGTTTGAGAATATGGTGGATTGCGTTCCTCAGTCTCCTCCACCAAAAGTGTAGTGTGGCATCTTGTCTGTGGCAATTCTTGGTGATGTCGGCGATGGCTAAGGAACGAAATCACAACCTTGTTGCACACTACCGGCACCAATTGTCATTGACTAATGTTGGCCAACTGTTGACTCGAATTGGCAGTTATAGAAGCAGCACCGTTTTGATTCAATCTCAGTTCAGTTATAAAGTTGTCTATGAACTCTTTCAGGCACGACCCATGAAGTACTGTCTGCAAATGTGTCAAATTTACTCGCCATTATTTCATGGCAGTCGACATTCTATTGCTACAAAAATAATGCGATATGTTAATCTATGTGCTTTATAGTAATTAGTTAATTGTAATTAAGTATCCATTTATTCTGAAGTCATTCATGTTATGGTTTTGCATATGTAGAATCAGATCACAGGCTATTAATATAACACAATTTCGTTTTCAGATATAGTCATATTGAGCAAAGAAAAATTATGCAATTGACGTGGTAGTGCCTTCAGCAAAGTGAAAAGCAAGCAAAGTAAGCATATGCAACAGTACACGCAAATGAAGTTAATGAAAACTCATTTATTATGCAGCAGGTTCAGTTCATCCACACGTCACTGTATCTTGCTCTTTATTATCAACTAGTCGACACATGTGGCAAAAACAAGTTGTGTACCGAAATGTGTACAAGGCACCTCAAAGGGTTAAAAGCAGTGTCTGCTTTTGTAATGTTCGTAACACATTTTTGCTAAGTAACAACGGGAATAAATAACTGCGTTAGCTTACGCTAGACTCTAAAATACGGTTCCCTATACTTTTGTTTACGGCTCAGTGTGTTTTTGACGGATTTTCCGAAGATGGAACTAAAAGGTGAACTGTGCATGAAGTAGTGTTGGGCGACTTCTGTGCTTTTTTATGGCTGGTTTCACAACGCGGATTGGCACGGCACATTTCATTTAGCGTTTCACTAACTCGGCGTATTTCATAGCAGTGTCTTACATACGTTTTCTTTTTCTTCTCGTTTCAGGGAAGAAATAGAAACTCCACTTGTGTCGAGCAGTGCATCTTCCTAGCGAAGAAAGGGTGCTGCTGAAATTGAAGTGTTAACTTCTCGCATGTTTTTGTACAACTGCGCGCGTGCATGAGTTCTTGGTGCTTTAACAGATATGAATGCTAGAATGATGTGATGTAAAGCGCACTGAACCGTATTTGAAGGAGTTAAAAGAAAAATAAACAAAATAGATGACACCTGTTGTTTCTGCCTCTGCGCTCAAGGAAAACCTGCGCATGTATTTTTCGGCGTTGTTAGAGACATTTTGTTTGATGCGTCGTTAAAAAGTACATGCACTGGTTAGCTCTACGTTGTCAGTTTAGTACGTTTAATGCATTTGCATAGACTGATGACAATCGATACTTGTATTGCAAAACTAAACGTGCATCTAAAGAAAAAGCCTGGCATAAAGTTTACATGAGCTTTAAAAGATACGAGCGGTCAGATGCAAAGTTAACCTTTCTTTCTTCTTTTTTTTTTTGCATTGACTACGTTGTCGTGTCATCGTTGCCCTTTCGCCATCTTTATTGCAGTCTGGGTGTGGTTTCTGGATCAGAGAAAACGGCTTAAAGGGCCCCTTACCAGGTTTGACAGTTTTGAGCTGACGAGCGCAATGCATACACTGGGCGTTCGCGATCACGTCTGCTAAAATTTGCAACGATACGCGCCGCGGAAATAGGTCAAATTTCAAGCTGGACACTGCTTGCCCTTCTCACGGGTGCGCTCCCAGAGAATGAGGGGATGACTTACACAATGGAATGGCCCTACGTAGATGGTAGTGCTGTGATGTCGGTCCTCTATGTAGACGACTGTGCTCTGACGTCGCCAACAGTAGCACATGACAATGCGATAATTATTTGACATGACGTGTAGCTTGTGTAAATTGTTGCTTGAATAGATGAATAAAACTTGAGAGAAATAGTGAGACACACAAAGGGAATGTGTGCGTCTTTCATTTTTATCCCGTGATTCGCAGCGAGATGCAGGGCTAATGTGCCTCCGTTTTGCATGCGTTCGTGTCCCCGCGGTTAGTGCATCGAGTAGACGCCAGTCCTGGCGTCTGCTCTCATTTATGCTACCGCGTCCAAGTAAACATTAATGCGGCACTGGCGCTTGATACCGCTAGTCTCATGCCCGTACAACAGACAGACAGACAGACGGAGGAACTTTATTGCGTCCTGGGACGAGGGTTCCTAAAAACCCGCGAAGGGGTCGGGAGCCAAAGGTTCCCGATCGCTTCGCAGGCTCCCTGGACCGCCCGGAGTTTACAAATGTCGCAGCTTTATGCCCGTCCCGCAGAAACAGGCAGTACACCACAGAGAACGCCGACACAACGCCCGTGGCCGCTGCATAAAAAAATTGGCCGCGTATCTGCGTGCTTCACTGCAAATGTCGCCGAAAGACGATAGTCTTCTGCCGGCCGTACTACACGAGTCCTGGTCTCATCCGCGGCCACCCGTGATGCTGTTCCCAGGGTCACTGCCAGGTGGCAGCACCGTATCATCGGCAGAGGGCTTTTTCGTGCATAGCGTCGCATTTTCAGTGCAGCCTAAGAAACACTTGGGTCTTTATAATTATGTATGTGTGTATTTTCTAGTAAAGGAACACACCACCTAATACTTACGTATTGATGTCGCGCCTCAGATATGCCTAATATTTGCTTTTTGATCGACAATGTTCACACGTATGAACGCAGCTACCAGTTCAAGATGGCTGGGCGTTCAGCAAGTGCTTAAACTTTGGCCGGGTGGCTGAATCGTTTGACAGAGAGACAGACAGACCAAAATTTCTGCGTTCAAGTATCCCAAGAAGGACTATCGTGTTTTTAAAAAAAATGTTGCAGTGGCTTAGCTCGGCTATGCCTGGATAACGTAGCTTTAGCAGAGGTTCAGCTAATTATTCTTAGCTTTCCTGATTGTCTAGGATTAGCTTGATTATCATGCTTACTGCTGCTCCAATGACACACACACTTCGCCCATTCGCAAAAGAATTATGGTGTGGTGGGCACATGCAACTGTACTTGCAGTAGGCATTCTGGGATAGTTTGAAACGGCCAATGTTACACTCGCAGAGACTCGTTTTCTTGCGGCACGGTTGAGGTGTCCACCGCGTGAGAGAGACAGAGGCAGAACCTTATTTTTGTCCTTGCTGGGGTCGAGGGAGGTCGGGAGTCTAGCCCTACCGGAGCCCCCCCTTCCTCGGGGGCGGCCAGACCTTGGGTCTTCGGCCAGCCGGACTGCCGAGAAGTGAAGCCAGGCTAGCGATTGAGAAGGCGAGAGTACAGCGCTGTCGCGTTTACTCTTGAGGCGAAGCTCGAGCGTCCTTAGTTTTTAAGTGGGGCTGTTCATAATTGTTGAGGTTTTATGTCCGAAAACGACGATATGATTGAGAGACGCCGTAGTGGGGGGCTCCGGAAATTTCGACCACTTGCGCCTAAATCCAAGTACGTACGTGTTCTTCGCATTCCGCCCCTATCGAAATTCGAAATACGGCCGTTGAGGCCGGGAATCGAACCCGTGCCCTCGAGCTTAGCAGCACTACACCCTATAGGGTGTAGTGCTGCTAAGCTGCCACAGTGGGTCGAAGGTGCAAAATCCGCACGGAGCGTAAAGCAGCTCCTGATGGGCATATGCCACAGAAATTGGGCAAGCCCCATTACTCGCCTTCGGTCCACTAAAGAAGCATGTGCCGCAGAAATGGGCAAGTCCCTCGAGGTGCTTGCCAATTTCTCAGGCACATGCCCGCTATAGGCTTGTTATGGAGTGTAGACTGCATCTTCATCTTAAGTAGAGCCTCTCACCTCCGCTACACTGTGTATGAAGCAGTACTTTATATAACTGGCTTAGCGGGTATGTGCCACAGAAATCCGGCAAGCCCCACTAACGTACGGTACACTAGAAATGAAGCTCTAACTAGAATGTTCGGTGATGGCTAAAGTTGTGCGTTCCCAGAAAGAAAGAAAAAAATGAACAGACAGACAGACAGACAGACAGACAGATGTATGTCCAAAGCAAAGGGCAGGGAGATCAAAGTGAAAACACTCGGTGTTCCATTCAAGATACTCACTTTCTCGGGAATCCAGCTTGCGCAATATGTGCAAACGGCCTCGTCGTGAATTGTGCGCGGCTCACTCACAATATAGAGCAGCTGTACATTACGCGAGTTGCAAGAATTGTTCAGTGACTTAGGATAGGGAGACAAGGCTTACGTGTAGGCAGATGGTAGGCAGCTAAGTCAAGCAAGAAATAGCAATGCGACGCTACCGGTTTTGCTGTTTAACCACTCTTCGCGACGTTAATTCAGTGAAGCTACTTGAATTTTCTAGCGATGTCATCGTGGTCGGCGACCACGCTGGAACGCTGCGTAAACAATCGTTTATTTCTCGTTGCTCGAACGCAGACGACCACGAGACGCCGTGTTCCCGCTTGCATACGTCCTTTTTTCGTGCTCTTGCTCGAACGCGCGAAGCTGCTGAAGAGCAGCAGCGTTGTCGTCGACAAAATGCTGACGGCGCTCCACGAGATAATCGAATGAAAAGGTCAACACGACCGCCTTATCTGGGTATAGAACAGACAGAAAATGCGTCCATGACAAGTGTAAATCATCCATATGAATAATAATATCTGGGGTTTAACGTCCCAAAAACCACGATATGTTTATGAGGGACGCCGTAGTGGAGGGCACCGGGAATTTCGACATCGGGTGTTCTTTTAACATGCACCAACATCGTACAGTACACGGGCATCTAGCATTTCGCAAAATACGACCCCCGCGCCCGTGACCGAACCCGCGACTTTCGGGTCAGCAGCCGAGCACCGTAGCCACTATATGAAAACAACTTTGAGGAAATATTTGAGGTTTTGCGTCCCGAAGCTACGATACGATTATGAGGGACGCCGTAGCAGAGGGCCCCGGAAATCCAGACAAAGTTTGAAGCAAAAAAAAAAAAAAAAAGGACGCTGGCGTAACAGAGTAGAACAAGCGCAAAGCGCAATTACATGTAGACATGTGTCATAGGTGAACATAACAAATGAATCAAGACGCACGAGGCAGCTGTCTTTTTAAACTTTGAATTTCAAGAAATATATTCAAACTGTAAATACATATATAGAAAATGACAAAAAGTGGTGACTATAAGAATAAGAAATATGTAATGATGATGCCAGAAAAAGTGATGAGGTTGTTCAGCGAGAATGCCACTTCTGCCAACACGAAAATGATGTGCACTGAAAAGAAAAATCATTTCGGGGATTAGTCATTCAACGACCGAATAACAAAACTTTTTCGCAGAACATTTTGAGAATTATCAGCATATTCCAGTTTTATTTTTCAGTGTACGCATGCCTAGTAAGCATGCCTGAGTAGCTGTTTTGTTCTAACGAGCTACTGAAAACATTTCTTAGTGTAAATAATTGTCTTGAACAATGGTATCAGGTGTCACAAGACTGGGCAAAAGAGAGATCATTGGGGACTGGCCTTTCGTCCAGCACTGTACATAATATAGACTAATGATAATAGTGATCATGATGGTCTCACAATGTTTTAGCAGACTATGACACTCGAGAATGCAATGACGATCAATGTGACGGTGACGAAAATGACGACTCAACGTCCGAGACGGGCGTTGGCAATATCGCTGCAAGCAGGTGTACTGCTGCGTACATGCGATTTCTGCGCTCGCTAGAATCGTGCAAGCTATGACGATCCAAACGCACCCAACACCGAGAACTGTGGCTGTGGCAGTGACCGTAATTATTTTAAATAATGACGACGATGAATTATCATGGCATCTTCACTCAATACACGGCAGCTCCAATCAGTAAGTTTTACAACATACAATAAGTTTCAATATGCTACATGTAAGCCTCTTTGGCGACATCTAATACATCTATATGTGCTAATGCTACATTGCCTATTAAATAACTCCCCAGCAAAACCACTATACTTAAAATGTGTGACACAATTGACCTAATGAACAGACAATGAAGCCAGATGAAGCCCAGGTGGGCATAGGGGATATTAACTGTAGTTTTTAGCCGTAGTGTAGTAGTTGTGACATTAACGGAAAGGTATAAATGTGCGCGAAAAAACACTCCGTCGGTGGGGTCCGAACCCGCAACCTACGAATTTCGAAGGTTGTGGTTTCGTACCCCGACGGAAAGAGTTTGATGCGCACGCATGCGCAGCAAACCGCAGCGCACAAACACGAACCGCTGTCGCTCTTACACCTCCCATCTCTCTCTTTGCAGAGTGTGTTGCGTGTACGACATCACAGTCGCCGCAGGCCGAAAAATGCCGATTATAAATATTTTCACGGCGTTTTCCACGTTACCATTGCCTGATTAGACACACTCTGACCGGTAAACGTTCCGTTACATTAAAAATACAGACAGAATAAAAATTGGTTGCCGGGTCGATCCCTTCAACGTCCGGACTGGATGTCCAAATGTTTTCGGTGCTCTGACTTCGTGCAAAGGAATGACCTTGTCGCAACTGCGTGCAATCGAAAGGCTTTCTAAAAGCGCTAGGTCTGTCATTCATCGCTAATAGTTTCTGCACAGTTAACTTTCTTTCTTGTGGTGAGTGTAGAGTTCGAAAAACAGTTTGTTTGAAAAAATAAATCCATGGAAAATAAGAGAACGACATTTACTTACATATCACTATGAGGAAACAATAACCCGTGTAGTCGTGCAGGTGGCGGCTAGCTGCGTGCTTGCCGGCAGTGGCCGCCGCCATCACGACCGATATGATCGGCATCAACGCAACGCACAGCCTGAGGTCATTCCAGTAGAACTGTAACAGAAAACACAGCAGGTAAATTTGTGTAGATTGTTTTGAAATTGATCGACTGAAAACTGTTGGAGGCTATTTGTACAGCATGTGATCTGAAACAATCAGGTCTGCTTTCAAGAAAGAAAATGTACCTAGTGCGGTTTGACCCCGACCGAAAAATGTAGACGGTGTCTTATGCACTTGGAATAATGCGCCCCCCCCCCCCCCCGAGTCCCAAAAGCTTTCTGCTCCTCACGGGTTATCGTAGTGCCTTCGGCATCGGCCATTCTCGGACCAAAGTTCAATCTCGTAATGACGTCGTGATGTGACGGCACGTTACGTGGCGTCATGAAGACGTCATTGGTAATTCGTGGCGTCATGATGGCTTCGTGTGGCGACATCCATCCCGTGACAATTTTTTTGCACTACTCGTGTTGACTGAAGTCCGACAACCATTGAACCGCCACCGACGAATCTCATTGGCTAAAGGGCGAGACAGACGGTACGATTTTTCATGCGATTCGGCGTCCGACGCGGCGGAGGGGAACCGGAATGGTGACCTTTCATAGCATCGTACAGCCACCATTCCCTCTCCCCCACCACGGCGTCGGCCGTCGGATCGCATGGAAAATCGGACCCGTCTGGCATGCTCTTCCACGGCCGGTGTGGAGGCGCGCGCTCGCTCCTTGGAGCGCGCGCCTCCAGACCGGCCGCGGCTCTTCCTAACGCTTTTTAGCACCTGGTGAAACGCGCCTCCCGCTCACTAATGACGGCGGAGACTAGCGGGAGGAGAAAGGCGCGTCGCGTGCTCATATTGTCCTCTGAAAGATGCGTGGCTATCGTACTTAGACGTACGTGGCTTTGTACATCTTATAGGAAGAACATGGCGGCAGATGCCGGCTGCGCGTGAGAGAGGGTCGGGAAAGGAGGCAGTTGTCTGTACTTAGGCAAGAAGGAAAAAAATCTACGGACAATAGCGCTGACGCAACCGACGCCGATGGTCAGTTTTCGCGTATGATAAGTCATCTAAGTCTTGGCCTTACTATTGGTATCGGCTGATGTTACTTTGCTCTGAAGTTTAGTCACTGATGCTCTCAAGCGTCAATTATTGATTAGCCCACTCATATCGCGCGCGAACTTGTGTCCAGCAATAACAATTTCTGGGTTTTTTTTTTTACGCATGCTACAACAGTGCGATTATGAGGGACGCCGCGTCGGAGGGCACCGAAAATTTTCGAGCACCTGGGCTTTGTTGATCGTGCGCCTAAAGCTTAGGCCTCCAGAATAAATGAATCTGCCGCGGCCGGGATCGAGCGGGCGACTTTCGGGTAAGCAGCCGAGCAGCTGACCATTGTACCACCGTGTCAGGCCATGCTCAGAAGTACATTAAACGTCCGGCGATAGCGGCGAGCACTGCCATCGGTCATCAAAACATGGGCTGCTAATCTGTGGCGTTTTTTTTTTAAAAAAGAAAGCCAAATGCAGAAACCTAAACTGGGCTAAATTTCACGGGAACGTAAAGCGCGCCTAAGTATCTTTAACTTCTAAAACAGTTGGAATCAAAATGGGGCAAGTCCTGATTGTAACGTGAACTCAAAAAGGCAGTTTCTAATAAAAACATGGTTGATCCCTCCGTCATAGGAATCGGGATAACACGAAAGTAAAGCGTGCCCTTACAGAAGTAACTGAATGTTTACTGCACATTGATATAAGAGTTTGCACAATGTACATTGATGTCTGGCAGCTATAGCACCGTTTAACATGGATGTGCCCACTTTGATGATTGGTGCTACATCTCTATCCCGACGACTAACGTCCCTGCTAAATGATTAAACAAACCCTCGTGTTAGCTGTAACACTTAACGGTGAAAGAAAGCGTAATCAGAGAACTAGGTGTGATAGCCAGAAGAGCGTCGCATATTGGACGCAGAACTTGGTTGCCATCCCGCGGCATGTTAAAATGTGATTGAACACCACGGCCGGGCTAGAGGGAAACGCAAAGTGCGTCGTGCCGCCCCGGTAGCCCGGTCGCGATTTTTCTAGGGGCGAGCGCGTGAGCGGGGAACGCGGCGTTACAGCCAGGTGAGGCAGGCGCGCGTCGCAGAGCTACTATAGCTATGAGCGAGGCCGACGCTTTTACGACGCTTGACTAAGGTCGCCACCTTGCGGTGTGTTAAGGCATTGACAAAATTGAGCTTCTATTGAAAACGCGCCGAATTGCACACGTTGCAGGTGCTAATCGCTGAGGCCACATTAATGACGAATTACTTTCCTTTACCGCTCCCAGAGGCCAACACCACCCCGCCGACTGAGAGAGTGGTAGATATAAAAGGCGCGTTTGTAAAGCCTCTAGAGTCTGTGACCGTGGCGCAGTGGATAGCATGCCCAGCATTTGTTGTTGCGGACCGAGCGGTCGTGGGTTCGATACCTGTTGACGCAACTTTTTAGGGGCGAAGCCCCTTAAGGCGGCACCCGTTCGTCCCTCGTAGTCGTAGTCGTAGTAGTCGTAGTGCGTAACCAGTCTTACGCTTTGACCTCCAAGGTGGTGCCGGTGGGAGATTTTTCCTGTGCGTTGTTGAACAATGAAAAATTCGCAGCGTGCGCGTTAACTAAAAGCCGAATTCTTCTGTCTCTCATTCCCATTAGCAGCCATTGGCATGTTCCAGTAGGAAACGTTAGTAGAAGTAGAAGTGTAAGTGTTAGCTAAAAGCCGACTTCTCTGTGTCTCATTCCCATTAGCAGCCATTGTTTACCTCCAAGGTAGTGCTTGGTGAGATTTCTCCTGTGCGTGATTAAACAATAAAAATTTTGTTCAAACAGCTTGATGATGAAATAAACCAACGAAAGACGCCAGATGTTTGTAAAAGCAAAACGAAAGAACGCCAGATGTTTCTAAAGCAAAACGAAAAGATGCCAGCTGCTTAACGAAAGACGCCAGATGTTTTCTAAAGCAATGGTTTTTCTAAACAATGAAAATTCACAGCGTACATGTAAAACTAAAGTGAGCTGCAAGTCGTCATAACTCATCGAACCTTTAGTATAAACGCGCCCGATCTCACGTCGGTGATGATGTACTGAGCAGAATTCACGGAAGATTCACGGTTTACCGATGAACCTCCGCAGCTTCGCCCACTCATCATCATTCACTCCGTGGATATGCTGTGATTTTTTTTCTTTGCCATCTGATCGTGTATATTTTTTCGACCGACGTCATTTCCGTGACGGAAATACGTCACTGAAGTCTTGGTCGACCCAGGCATAAAACACTTTCGCCAAATCCTGCATCTGTTTCGATCAAACTGAGCCACATTCATTAGACCAACGCTGCGTCAACAATCGTGACCAAAACAACCAACATGGTCGCATACAATATGTTTCATTTGTGTCCTTGTTGCTTTGCTATCGTGTTTACATTCAACAATTAGTTTTTCCAGGGCGAGTTGGCACTTACTGAAGGACATAATGTTGCAAGGCAGAACTCGAATATAAAGAGTAAGAGGCCGACTTTCCTACTTCTTTTTGCCTCATAGTGTTTCTTTTCGAGTTTAGCGCTACAGTATCATGTCCTTCTTTCGCGCCAAGACGATATATTTGAAATAAAAGACAACTGCAATAAAGATATTGGGCACCGATCTGTTCCTTGAAGAAGTGATCCGAAACGGCACGGAATAAAACGAGCTCAGAAGAAGAAGAGCTGGAGCACTTTTCAAGGCCTTCAATAGATGCCAAGGACAAGAAAACGTGGCCAAAGTCCAGAATAGTGCGCCTTTTGCCAGGAAGAACCACTCGCTCCCCAAGTCTAGTCATCGCCATTACGCCCATGCGACGATCGAACGACGGCACCGACGGCAGCACAAGGTTAATTTTATCGCAAAATATTGCTATACCGTACATTCGAATCGTATTAGACTTATCTTACGGGCTAATTGAAGCCCGAATGAAATGTTCCCAATCTATAAGAGCCAAATACAAATTTTAATCCTGAATGTCGACGATATAGTGGGCTTTATACATTTTAGCCGCAATGGAGATTTGGGGTATTTAGGGCACAGGAACACACCGGCAAAAAATTGTTCGAGCAGGCGCGACCATATTATCAGTAGCAAAAAGTGCGTTTTTCTCAGTTTCGAAGTTCACTTGGCTCCTTGAGAAAAAAAAAAAAAAAAACGCCACAGTTCTGGTCTTTGTCCTATTCCGCCATTGGTAAACTCTGATTGGCGCAGAGAGTGCCTCTGATTCGCTTAAAATGCCGCCATTACAAAATTTGATAATATATACGGCGCCTTTTGACAGTGTCCAGAAGAGCACCCGTGATCGTAGGCGTGCGCAGGGGCTTCGACGTTAGGGTGGCAAGTTTCATCGCAGCCAGTAACATGGTTCTCTGTGAAACTGGCTAAGACGAGTCGAAGGCAAAAGCCATCATGATTCCATCCCCCCCCCCCCCCACCCGAAAAAAATGAAAGCTTTCTGCACCCAACGTGGTTGTAGTGCCTCCGGGATCGCGGCCTACCTTTGACCAAGCGACCAGGGGCGTAAGCCAGGGGGGGGGGGAGGGTGACCCCCCTCCCCCCCGAAAATTTTCAAATTTGCTTGCGTATATATACATACACGCACACATACATACGCACTCACGAACACACAAAGTATGGTGAACCCCCCCCCCCCCCCGAAAAATATTTCTGGCTACGCCCCTGCAAGCGACGATATCACGTAATGACGTCATCATGTGATGGCACGTTATGTGATGTCGTAGTGACGTAATGATGACGGCACAAATTTTGCTGATCGTGACCTCACGATGACGTCATGGCGGTGACGTCTCATCACGCGATGATTTTTTGCGTCACTCGCGCTGATGCCGCCGACTCTTCGCGTTTGATGAGGCATGCGACGCCTTAATAATTGCAAAATGCTTCGCAGAAACTCTAACGTACTGGTTGGAAAGGACCCAAAAGCCACCTCATGAAGAAGTAGTGCAGTACGGCGCCGGCAGTGGCCCCCACCGCGGTCACCAGCACCGTGACGGCGTGGGCCACCGGGTGTTGTTCCGCCGGCAGGTACGGCAACACGCTGAGGAGCAGCTCAAGCACGGAACCCGTGAATGGTATCCAACGGGTGCTCTGTACAAGGGCCACCTTGTCGGCAGGCACATTGGGCGCGTTGGCGAAGAAGACCCACATGTCCCAACTGAGCAGCGACTTCATGAAGCCGCTTACGAAGATGGGCAATGCCCATCCGAAGCGGGTGTCGTAAAATGACAGGCACGAACTAATAGAGGGCACCGGGGCGGACACCTGACAACGGAAAACAACGAACATATTGTCAAAAGCCACGGAATAAAACGCTTTGCGTGTACACAGAAAATCGCGCAAAATTTAGTGCGCAGTGCAGCAATGCAATACAGCAGGCATGCCCACGAAGAACGACGGCAGTTTAAAGGAACCGACAACTGGTCACAACGTGCAATTAGGCCATGGCAAAAATGAAAAGCCAGTGAAATATAGCGACAAATTCCAGCATCCTTTTCTCGTTGTGAGTAGGATTTATATTTTTAAATCATGTTTAAGAGTAACGAAAACCGGCATGTCGCGCAGCATAGCGGAAGAGCCTTGAAGCTGGATTTCGGAGTCAATCACTTTTTGCTGTACGTAGTCACGTAGTCCGATGCTGTCATGCACGCCATAATTAGTCCTGAAAATTAGACTATTTATGTAATTATCTATCCCCGCTCTTTTCAGTGCTGCTTACGAAGTAAAAGGAGTTGCACGGTGAGAAGCGGCGCTGCCTTCGCGGTTGCCAGTGGAACATGTCGAGCCGCGGCGCATGCGCACGGAGTGCACACATGCGCAGCTAACCGCCGCTAGCGCCGCGCTCGAACACAAACTGCTCTCTCGCTCACTGTTTGAAGCATGGGTTGTCACTTGTGTTTACGACTTCATATTCGCCGCAGATAGAAAAATTCTGATTACAAATGTCTCACGGCGTTTTCCACGTTACAGTTCCGTGATTAGACACTCTCACCGGCAAGCTTTCCGTTGCACTAAGGAAAATGGGCACCTTAAAATCTGGTTGTCGGTCCCTTTAAGGAAAACCCTGCGCGACCTGCGCGACGCCAACAGTTGGCCCCGATTGTAGGTGAAAGACGCCGTCCGCGTTTGTGCTCCTTGCTTTTTGTCGGCCGATTTCCGTCACCTAGCGCGACATATAACATATAAAACACGCGCGAGGCGACGCTGACCATACTTGCGCGCGCAATTTTCTCGCTTTCTGCAAACGTGGATGAGTGGCGTCGTCTGTTGTCGTTTTTCGAATTATTGGCAAGATGGTGGTAGTGGAACCGCCACCTTAACTGATCGATCAGTAAGACTCCGTACGATGCAACTTTCGTCTGGGCCGTAACCACTCGGTGGTCGAACAGTGAGACTCGGTTCTTCGTATGTAGTAACAGTGTTCTAGGCTCTAACTTAAGAAAAGTTAAGTAGAAGAGTAAGATGCTGTTGATGTCTATGTTATCATCAGTGTGCTTCGGCAAGATGTACTTATGACTAAATATTTCGCTACAATATACCTTCAAGTTTTTATTACCTCCAACCTGCCTCCTGCTTCATCGACGTCGATCATCTCCTTGACGGGACTTCAACCCACATCAAGGAGAAAACGAACAAAGGAAAAAACATAACTCGAGGCTTTCGACCTAATCAATTCTAAAACGCTTAGTGGAAGTTTGAACGTACCGGCTGGAATGCGCCTAGGAACCACGACATGGCGGCCAGGTTGTAGAGGGCGCCGGCAGTGGCCCACACCGCGGTCACCAGAACCGTCGTGGCGTGGGCCACCGGGTGCCCCTCGGCGGGTAGGCATGGTAGGCCCGCGAGGATTACCTCGAAGACGGACCCAACAAAAGGGATCCAGCGTGTCCACTGGAGCAAGAGGACCTTGTCCGCTGGCACGTTTGCTCCGTTTTGCGCGTAGAAACTCCAGATACGGTAGTTGACCGTCATCTTACAGATGCCGCCGACGACAATCGGTGCTGCCCATATGTGCCGCCGTCCATAGAAAGAGAAGCAACTACTGATGCTTGGAACGAAGGCGCTCACCTGACAACGGAAAACAACGAACATATTTTCAAAAGCCATGGAATAAAACCTTTTGCGTGTAAAGAGAAAATCGAGCAATGTTTAGTGCGTAGTCCACCAATGTAATGCAACAGGCATGTCCACCAAGAATGAGGACAGTTAAAAAAAAAGAACCTGCGCGACGAAGTAGCTATTTAAATGCCTTGTATACATTATGTTTTGCGCGCTCCTCTCAAGGGGTGTTCGCAGAATGACTCTCGACAGTAAAGTCGAATGAGTCGTATGCATGGGAACTGCTGAATACTTATAGTTCATACACCTGACAGCCTTCGCTAAGGCTCATTTTCTCGCCGTTTCTAAGCCCTTCGGTGTATTCGGCTGCAAGCTAGGTTGCCGACGTCTACTGGGGAGGGTATGCGCGAAGCTGCTGAAGAGCAAGTTCGTTGTCGTCGACTAAATGCTGACAGCTCATCATAACATGGTCAAAATACAAGACTAGTCAAGGTGGCCGCCTTATCTAGGTACTGGCACAGACAGGAGATGCGTCTGTGGCGTCAAATGTAACCCATCTGTATGAAAACAACTTTGAAGAAAGGCGAGAAGCGCCAATAGAAAAAAAAAATAGCATGGACTTGATAGAAAGCGTACAAAGCGCAATGAAATCGAGCACGTGTTTTAGACTGAAAACAAATTAATCTAGACGCATGAGGTAGCTGTTTTTGTAATTTGAACCATGAAAAATCATGGTAAACTTGTATAAAATGAATGAAATAAAAAAAAAGTGGATGGCGTGGGGACAAGAGCGACGTGACAAAACTGTTAAGGCAATTGTAAAAAGACGATGGATGTGATGAGGAGTGTGGCGGACGTTATGTTGTCAAGGGAGAACAGCACTTCACACAGCACGAACAGGACGTGCACTGAAAAGAAAAATAATTTCAGGGATTAGTCATTGAACTAGTAACAAAAAGCAGTTGTACTGACAATAAACAGCCTTTTCGCAGCGCCTTTAGGAAATTATTGGCATATGCCAGTTTTATTTTTCAGTGTATTGCTTTAGCTCAAACATAAAACATATGCTGCAACAGTCACAGACAATCGTCGGTGTTCAAAAAGCTTACACATAGGGCAGACAAGTAATACAGGAATATTTCCAAGGTATATTCTGCTGCCGTTCACAACGGCGCGGCAAAGGCGTCGGAAATTGTAAGCCTACCTGAGTAGCTGTATTGTCCTAACTAGCTACTAAAACATCTCAATGTGAATAATTGAGCAGGGGTCGGCAACCTGGGGCCCACGGGCCGCACCCGGCACGACGTGAGAACCCCGCCCCTCCCTTTGTCACATCCCACCTGAACGCAGGCATGGCAGTTTTGACTTCAATTGGTGTTGCGTTCTGCAGCACCCTATAAAGTTATTTTCCTTCCTTCAAATGGGGTTAGACAGGAAGAAAGAAAGATCGCTTCCTTCTCGCATCGTCCCCCATATTCACACTTAACCAGATAACGCCTTTAATTCCCTTCTTTGCACAGGTCCACAAAAGGGGGAAGAAGGATTCTTCGTGGAAATACTAGGCCTGGGAAGGACCCTCATCCAAGAATCTCCAAGTGTACGTCAAAGGTCACTCCTTTCCTCCCAACACAATGGCGACTCTCCTCCTCGTACGCGTGAGGGTGACGGTGGGTAGGCTCGAGTTTTGTTTCGACACGCCGCTTCTTCACGGACACCTATTGTTGGGTAGCTAGCCCTGAACAGCTTAACAGCGAGTCAAACGTGCGTTCCCGTCTAACCGACGGACACCTCTACGACTTTCTGCGTTTGTCGGCGAGCAACCTCGAGGTCGATATATTAGCGGGTTGGCTAAGAATGTTCAGCACCAAAAGTCGCATTGAAAGTAAACTTTTGCTTGTAACCTTCGTTTGTAAATTGCAGCCTTCTGACGTCCGCGCTCAAAACAAACATGATTTCTATTCAAGTTTTGTACGCTGTTTATTCGCCGAATTTTTCTCTTTGCCTGCAACTCCCCTCTCCCTCTTATCTACCGTGCGGCCCCCGCCGTGTCGGCTTCATATAACTCGGCCCTCCGCCTCACAAGGTTGCCGATCTCCTGGTCTAGCGCAATGGAATCGGCTGGCACAAAACTGGGTAAACGAGACATTATTGGGAACTGGAACTGGTCTATATGTCCAGCCCTGGACGTAATATAAACCGATGATAATAGTGATAACGGTGATCGACGATGACTTAGCAGACAAAACTTGCGGGACCCTTATGCTTCGCCTTTTAACAGTTGAAACACACACGCGCGCGCGTGCGCGCGCAAACACACACACACACCACACACCACACACCCACACACACACACACACACACACACACACCACACACACACGCACACGCACACGCGCACACACACACACGCACGCACGCACGCACGCTATTGCCTTCAAGGACGCCGCTGCCGACACCGGAATTTCTGCGAAACGAGCTAGGGACGACACAACGTCCCGGACGGCGTTGAGATTGTTGCGACAATGATGTGCACTGCTGTTTACAAGCGACTTCTGCGCTCGTTGGAATCATGCCAACTGCGGCGATCCAAAGGCCCCCCCAAACTGAGAACTGTGGCGATAGCAGTGACCGCAGTTATTTTAAATAATGACCGCATCCTCACTCACGGAACGGCAGCAACAGTCAAGTTTTACGACGTACATTAAGTTTTATTTGGCAACATCTATTACGACATCTATTATGTGCTAATGCCACATTGCCTATTAAAGAACTCTTCAGCAAAACCACTATATTTAAAATGTGTCACACAACCTAATGAAATGATCAGACAATGAAGCCCAGGAGGGCATAGGGGATATTAACCGTATTTTTAGATGCGAAGGATCTCTTGCTCGGAGGTATGTCCGCGGCGTGCTAGTCCGCACTCAAACTACGCATGCGCAACTCTCCTCCTTCCCTCTCTTCAACAGCTGCGCGTTACTCTCTTCACTTCTCTACCAGCACCTGCTTGCGCTTCTCCTGCGCTCTCGCTTCTGCTCTCGCGGATCATGCCGTACTCTCCTCCTCTAGTCCCTCTCGTTCAAGTGTAGAGCGCTGCGCGTTCAGTACAGCACTTGCTTCGTTGACTCCTCTGAAATGCGCGGCTCGACATGCGAAATTCTCTCCGCGCAGCGCCGCGATGAAGCGCCATCGCATGCGCTCTCCTCCTCTCTCGTCCTCTCCTACGCTGCTCCCCTCTCGCGCGCCTGTAGATCGCGTTCCCCGCTCGCCCTGTGAGAATTGCCGGTCAGGCTAGATGGAAGACACGACGCGCGTAGTGTTCCTCTTCGCGTTCCACGACGCGAGGTCGGTAGCATGCCCGAGGTTGTTAGCATGCCCAACGAACGCCAACGGAACGCGATCGTGCAAGTGCTCCTGCTTCGCATCGCCTTATGGTCCCCTTCAGCGGAAGATGGTGTAATTTTTTTTTGTTTTTTCTTTTTACGTGTGGCAAAAGAACGACGCGATTATGAGTGACGCCGCCTCGGAGGGCTCCGGAAATTTTCGACCTCCTGGGGTTTGCTTCACGTGCGCCTAAATGTAGGGCCTCCAGCATAAATGCGACCGCCGCGGCCGGGATCGAAGGGGTGACTTTCGGCTAAGTAGCCGTGCTGCTTGGCCACTGTACCACCGCGGCAGGCCATGCTCAGAAGTACAACATTAAAAGTCCGGCGTTAGCGGCGAGCACTGCCATCGCTCATGAAAACACGGGGTTGCTGGTCTGGTCATTGTTCTATTGCGCCAATGGTCAACTCTGACTGGCGCAGAGAGCTGCTACGGCCTCTCTGATTGGCTTAAAATGCCACCATCGCGAAATTTGACAATATGGCGGAATTTGACAGTGTCCAGAATAGCATCCGTTATCGAAGGTGGTACGCGTCGGCTCTTTAGGCATGCACCGTCGGTCAACACAGGGTAAGCGCTGGCATAGGCGTGCGCAGGGGGTTCGACGTTAAGGGGGGGGGGGGGAGGGGCTTGGGCAAATTTCATGGCATTGAGCAATTACCCCCCCCCCCCCCGCCCTCCCCCTGCGTTGGTGGAGTCCGAAAAAAAAACGAGCTCATCCATTGATGCAAAGAATGAGCAAGGCACTGCTGAGCTTTAGTGTGTTTTGTTTAGCTTCTTGAAGGAGGGCGAATGTGTGGTATATCAGTTATCACGCATTTTATGCAATGAACTTCCCTTTAAGCGTGTAAACATTAGGAAGCGAGTGGCTGCGAAAACATAATTAGTATTCAAAGACAGCCATACGACTTCGGCCACACCGAAATCAATTTAACACGTGCGATTATTCTTCAGATACTCCACGAAACTATAACGGCTTACTCTATTTTCTCCATAGGAATATGATATATAAGTGAGCACTGCTTCGCCTCAAGAAAAAAATAACACGGTTCTCTATGAATGTGGCTAAGACGACTCGAAGGCGAAAGCCATCGTCATCTTCTCAGTCAACTTTATTTAATCCCTCCCCCCCACCCCCCCACCCTTAAAAAAGGAAAAATTAAAGCTTTCTGCACCCAAAGTGGTTTTGTGGTGCCTCCTGGATCGGCCCAACTTCGACCAAGCGAAGAGGTCATGTAAGGACGTCATGTAATGGCAAGTTATGTGACGTCATAGTGACGTAATGACGGCACAAATTTGGCTGATCTGCGACGTCACGATGACGTCATGGTGGTGACGTCACATCACGCGATGATTTTTTGCATCGCTCCTGCTGACGCCGCCGACTCTTCGCGTTTGAGGAGGCATCCGAGGCTTTCGACTTAATTCTAAAACGCTTAGTGGAAGTTTGAACGTACCGGCTGGAATGCGCCTAGGAACCAGGACATGGCGGCAAGGTTGTAAAGGGCGCCGGCAGTGGCCCACACCGCGGTCACCCGAACCATCGCGGCGTGGGCCACCGGGTGCTCCTCGGCGGGTAGGTATGGCAGGCCTGCGAGGATCACCTCGAAGACGGACCCAACGAATGGGATCCAGCGGGTCCACTGGAGCAAGTGGACCTTGTCTGCAGGCACGTTAGCTCCGTTTTGCGCGTAGAAACTCCAGATCCGGTAGCTGACCCTCATCTTACAAATCCCGCCGACGACAATCGGTCCCGCCCAGATGTACCGGCGTCCGTAGAAGGAGAAGCAACTGATTATACTCGGAACGAGGGCGCTCACCTGACAACGGAAAACAACGTAACATATTTTCAAAAGCCACGGAATAAAACCGTAATTATTTTAAATAATGACGACGATGATTTATCACCGCATCTTCACTCACGGCACGGCAGCAACAATCAAGTTTTACGACATACATTAAGTTTCATTTGGCGACGTCTATTGCGACATCTATATATATTATGTGCTAATGCCACATTGCCTGTTAAAGAACTCTTCAGCAAAACCACTACATTCAAAATGTGTGACACAACCTAATGTAACGAACAGACAATGAAGCCCAGGAGGGCATAGGGGATATTAACCGTAGTTTTAGCTGTAGTCTAGTAGTTGTGGCATAAACGGAGATGAATTAAAGTACACGTAAGAACACATTTTCCGTCGGTGGGATCCGAACCGGCCACCTTCGACTTCGAAGCGTGTGGGTTCGAACCCCACCGACGGAAAGGGTTTGATGCGCACGCGCGCGAAAGCCAACCGCAGCGCACAAACACGAACCGCCGTCGCCCTTACACCTCCCATCTTTTTGCAGCGTGTGTTGCGCGTACCACATCGCAGTCGCCCCAGACCGGAAAATGCCGGTTATAAACCTTTTCACGGCGTTTTTCACGTTGCCATTGCCTGATTAGACACACTGACCGGTAAGCTTTTTGTAGCATTAAAAATACATACGGAATAACAATTGGTTGTCGGTCCCTTAATTAAACTATTGCGGCGTACATGGAGATGCATGTGTGCAGTCAAGTCCGGACTATGGGATTTCCTAAGACTTCCGTTGCTCTGACTTCATGCAAAGAAATGGCATGTACTGTCGCAACTGCGTGCAACAGAAGGTTTCTAAGAGCGCCAGGGTCATTTCCTCAAATTGACATGCGCCACCAATAGTTTCTGCACAGTTATCTTCCTTGCGGTGGTATAGACAGACTGAAAAATATTTTGAAAAAGTAAATCTACGGAAAATAGTAAAATGACATTAACTTACATGTGCTAATCCCGAATACGTATCCTGAGCACCAGTACAGGTGTCGGCTTGTGAGGTGCTTGGCCACAGCCGTGACAGCCATTCCCATGGCGAAAATGAAGAGGCCGATGACTCATCTTCTGAGACGAGCCCAATATGTAACGGAGAACACAGCATGTAAACTTGGTGTATGGACTGAAACTTTCGGACGTTATTTGTACAGCATACCATGTGAAACAATTACATCTAATATACTTTGCGGTCAAGCAAGACAATGTACTCGGTGTGGGTTGACCGCGAACGAAAAATTCTGTAGTCTGTGGCGTCCCGTTCGGCACAGCTGAAAAACTTGTAGCATTTCATGATGCCGTCTGCTAGGACATTGCGGGGAAAATACAGCTCAGACTCAGAGGCTCGCGTCTTTTGCTGTGAACCTGTGACAAGGAGAGGGCAGTCTCAACATAGATGTTCTGAAGCCTCATACATTCGACAACGCTCACAGTAGGCGCGGTTCGCACGATTGCCAATGTGCGCCCGGCGTTGAGTCAAAGCGACGGCCTGGCGAAAGCGGTGCAGCACGCTGGCACAGCTGCGGTTTATTCCGGCGAAAGCCTTAGATGGCTCACCAAACGCGAAAATTGACCGGCGTCCCGCGTCGGCAGCCTCAACGCGAGTGATGCGAAAAATAATCACGTGGTGATGACGTCACCATATGACGTCATCATGACGACACAGATCACCCAAATATGTGACCTCACTATGGCGTCATATTGACGTCATGGCACGACATGGCAGCACCTTAGGTCAAAGGTGGGCCGATCACAGAGGCAGTGGAAAACGAGGTGAGGTGCACGCCTCTGATCCAGGAGGTAGTCGAAAACCACGTTAGGTGCGGGATCAGTACATCGACTGAGAAGGAAAAGAAGATGGCTTTCGCCTGAGTGGTGAGCGCTTAAGGGACCCTGTGAGTGTTTTCCAGCCGGGAGGCGAATATATGCGAGCCCATTTTCAGGATACGCGTGTACTGATGGTCTGTTCGAGCAGCTCGAGTATGTTGCTGTGCAACCACGCTCGAGTGACCTCAACGAGGATGTCTCAAGGTGCACGCGCAGGTTATTTGCGTACCACTTAAGGAAAGCTTGGGTCTGTAAAGAACTTGTGCGTTTTGTCTGTTCATTATTTGTCCTCGTTCTTAAAGTGGTGCGCAGGTAAGTCCAATGCGCTGCATACAAATATCGCGCATCGAAAGTAATCAATCGACTAAAGGCTAGATCGACGAACGATTAATCATTAATCGATTAAGAACTTCTGTCGGCCATCCCGCAAGTGCCACCGGGTATTATTCGGCGGGCAAGTAGGCCATGAAGGTGAGGACCAGCTCGAAGGCTGATCCCACGAAGGGGATCCGCTCGAGAAAGTTGACGTTGTTAACAGACGCATTCGCCGCATTGTCGGCGTAGAAGTTCTATATGCGGTAGCTGACTTTACCGATTCCACCGACCAGAATGGGGACCACCCGGCCGATCCATAGAAGAAGCAGCTGCTAAGGCTTGGGAGAAGAGCGCTCACCTGACAACGGAAAACAACGAACACATTGTCAAAAGCCACGGAATAACTCCCGCATCACTCATGCTGACACCGCCAACGGCCACTTCTCGCGTTTCCGGAGGCATCGGAGTCTTTAACCTTAATAAAATTTCAAAACGCTTCGTAGAAGTCTGAACGTACCGGCAGTCTTGCTCAAGGAACCATTCGATGACAACGAAGGTGAAGGCGGCGCCCTCCGTTGACGCTAGGGCCGTCACAAGCACGACGCCGGCGTGCATCCGCATGTATTCCACGGCAGGAAAGTAGGGTAGCAGTACTAATGCTGCCTCGAGAACCGAGCACACAAACGGAATGCAGAGGACGGTTCCGAAGAGGTTGAGGTTGATTCCGAATCCCGCCAGCTCGCCTTCATTGTCGGCCCACCAGCACCAGGCCCCATAGTTCACCAGACCCTTCAAGACCGCGATGACCAGTATTGTCCCACTCCACGCCATCCGGCTGCCGTGGAAGGAGAGGCAGGAAGAAATGGAAAGGCATGGTGCCGAGATCTGACAACGGAAAACAACGGACATGTTGTCAAAAGCCACGGAATAAAACGTCTTGCGTGTAAAGAGAAAATCGCGCGAAATTTAGTGCGCAGCGCACTTACGTAATACAGCAGGCACGCCCACGAAGAACGACGGCAGTTTAAGAAAAATCCTACGCGACGAAGCAGCTATTTGCCTTGTATACATGCTTTAAATAGATATTGCGCGCTCCTCAAAAGGGGAGTACGGAATGACTATCGACAGTGAAGTTATAAAGGGATTAAATGCATGGGAACTGCTGAATGCTTAGTTCATTATGGAAGCGTATATCTATAAAATTTTTTAGAGGTGGTGGGCAGGGCGCTTTAACCACTCTTTATGCATGTTCGAGCGCGCGTTTGTAAGAGTGCGTTGCGTGTATGTGTGCACATGCGAACTTCAAAAATTTTCAGTGGATGGTGCCTATGCAGGCAACTGCTAGAGGGTAACGAGATTCAGGCCTGTACATACTGCCAGAGTTTTTCCTTTTGGGGGGGGGGGGGAGGGAATTGAACCCCCCCCCCCATCACCCTGGCGACGATAATGTTCATATGCCTTACAGCCTTCGCTAAGACTCATTTTCTCGCAGCTTTTTGGCAAGGCAGTGTATTCGGCTGCAACATTGCCGACGTCAACTTTATTTTGACGTGGAAGTGGGGGGGGGGGGGGGGAGGCGCTCTGCCGTGTAGGGACGCCGCGTTGCTGAGACGGGGAGAGGGTTAGGTTAGGTGTGATGCCTAACGTGTGTAGTAGGCGTAACATCTAACAGCACGGTCACGCGTGCTTTTCAATAGGCACCGTGCAGTGGAGTTTTCCAGTGTGACTGTAACAGCAATATCGAGACGGGCCCGGGCAGATGCGCGCATCCCCCCCCCCCCTTCTGCATGAGTGGCAAGGAGTGTGGCCGGGCTAGAGGGGGACTCGTCACGCGTGCGCGCGTCTATTTCGGCCAATGTCAGCGACAATGGGACGGGCCACTGCGAGCAACGCATCTCCGTCGGGTCAGTGGATGGTGCCTATGCAGGCAACTGCTAGAGGGTAACGAGATTCAGGCCTGTACATACTGCCATAGAGTTTCCTACAATACTTACTAGAGGAGAGGGAACTCTGGCGCTGGTGTCTATGGGAGCTGCAACGCATGACGATTCAGCCAGCATGGGAATGATGGGTAGTACACAAATTTGTCTAAACTTCGTTCTTTCGGCTCCGTTTGGCTGCGCGTCGCCTGCATCCGCTTTGTCGCAAAACAAAGTTCAGCAAAAGTCTGCAGTTCCACTTCACCACTTTAACTTTTTTAGGCTCATTAAATCAAATCTGGTCACGAAGTTCACAACGGTCTACTCTTTTGTCCGAAACGAACGCCAAAACACGGCAATAAACAAAGCCACAAGTACGTTTGAAGCCGCAAGCACGAAGACTAGGCAAATTTGTGTACTACCCATCATTCCCATGGTAGCTGAACGATCGAAGCGCCAGAGTCCCCTCTAGTTAATTTGAGGAAACTCTATGCATACTGCTTGTGATCGTAATATAACAGCAGCCATTGCAACATGCGCGGATGAAAGCAGAGCGCGTCAGCGCGGCCGAGGCACGCACTTCGGCTGAGATGCAGGCGTTCGGAACACGAACAGCACCTCCACCAGATGTCGTGCGGTCGTGATGTTGATTCACCCAGGTATACGTGTGGGCACGAGTCTACATGAAGCCTTGGGTTTTAGGGACAACATTGGAAAGCTGCACACGTCCGCGATAGAAATAAGTAAGAGACGGTTACAGTATTGGTGGCAGAAAAGTAGAGATAAAGAACAAAAATAAATAATGGGGGAAAAATAAGGTCATTCTGCCTTAAGAGGCAGAGAGATGGACCGTGAATTTATATTGTTTTGGTATAATAACATAGATTTAATCAATGTAGATAAGGTATTAGGCCAACATGAAACAAAGAAGTTTTTTTTTTTTTTCTTCGAGCCTGGTGGCAGACATGTCACCGCCCCGTTTTAAAGGGGACGCTCATAGTATCCGTCCGTCCATCCGACTAGAGTCACTGGAAATATTTCAGAGTATCGCATCTGTTTTCCGCGCGCCGCCGCCGACGCGATTGGCTTACTCGCATCACGTGACCTCTCGCCGCCATATCCCTTCCAAGCGCTTTGGGTGCAGGCGCGTTTGATGCAGAGCGTGGCCGGACATTTAGCAATATCACGGTTCCCAGAAGTACTTCGTCGCTTTTTTAAACGCGTCATGCAGATAGGGGCGTAAGCAGACATTTTTTTCGGGGGGGGGGGGGGGACACGGGCCCGGTGTGCCACCCCCTGGCTACGCCACTGCATGCAGATGCCAGAAGAGAGTAGCTCACCATCAATCGAACGTTACTGGTGAGCTACTCTGGGAATCTCGTTTGCCGTGTGGGAAAAATTAATGTCAAAGAGCGCCGTTCTACGTGGCTGCATAGTTGCCCTGAACGAATTCGCCCCCCTCGAATAACACTCCTTCCTGCAGTGAACTACACTAACTTTGCTGGAAAAGATCTTATGCGGCAGGATACTTCACCTTTTCGGTTCGCTATGGTCAGCGATATTGAAAACTACATACCTTTCTATTTGCTCGGCTGTTTATATCTCGATCTGTTGAACAGATTACGCATGCTCTCCGAGTTATAAGCGTGTCACGCGCGAGAGCGAAATCGAAGATTTATAAAATAGTAACTGTTTACTGGTACCTTGAAGGCAATTGTGGCATGATCTTTGGCACTGCACAAAACAGAAGCATGGAAGTCTGTTGATAAACCTGGTATAAGGCAATGTTATCAAGCGTATTTTTACATTTGTTGCAAAAAAATGCTGCTAATGCTGCATTGCACCGAGCGTACCCTTAAAATACTGTATAGTTGGTGAGAAATGGTCATAGCAAAAAAAAAAAAAAAAATAAAGCAGATCCCACACATTGAGAGAGTCGATTTTATGCGAGCCCTAGGTCTATATACATACTGTGTTGTAGTAGCATGCGCTTTAACAATTCCGGGATGTGCTATTTCTGACCAAAAGAACATAAAGCACCGTGCCGAGGAAGTTTTAATAAGCGTGCATTATGAAAAAAAAAGTGCAGCAGTGCAGAAACCGAACCCCAGCTGTTTACGCGCTGGCAACGCCAAACTGTTTGTCACTGTTTGTCAGAACACAGCAAAATATTTGCAAATTCATTGCAACGTTGGGAATATTAAGGAGACAAGAAATAGGAAATGAAACAATTAAGTAGCGATGTCAATAATTTTTTATGGCATATTTTCTACGTATCGTAAGATAAGATGCACCTTACCTACCGCACGCCGATTCGCCCGTGCGTTCGGCTGCTGGCGTTCCGAATCAAGACGTCGCGCACAACTTCCAATTACCGTACACACACAACTTCTATTACACATGTCAACCGGTTGAACAGCAAGCACGGTGCGCAAGTAAGGTATGCGTCAGCGATCAGTCGAAGGACGCAATGCTGAATGTTCTCGATGTTCGATAACGTTCTCGAGTGCAGTGAACCTGAACACCCACTGCAAAGCTAGCGCAAACAGTCAAGATTCACCAAATGTTGAAGTAAATGGCATCTCGCACGATGTCACTGCGCTAATGCAACTATGTTTACAGATCCGGACCTAGCGAGCACGCCCAGGCGTGATACGAAACGAGACCGATGCAGCCATGAAGAGAGTTCGCGAGCACATGGCAACATTCGCCGTACGTTTCATTAGTTACACCGCTAACCGCGCAGTCGATCCATACCTGTCGATGACTCGAAATCAGTTCTAATATCCTCTTGAAGAAACACACACACACACACAATGCCGTTCTGCCGAGCGTAACGCGGCACCGAGGCTAAAAGATCGGTCACTTCTCAACACACGCTACCAACGCGCCGGACGGTCTGGAAGGGACATGGCCGCCGCCACCCAATGTTGCCCGCGCGCAGCCTACCTTTGCAGTACCACGGCCGCTACATAAAGAAAACAGGTGCGGCCTGCTGCGTCGCGTCGCCGTCAATGGGCGAGCGCGGGTCGGCTGAGCGGCAGTTGTTTTGGGTGAGGGCGCCACTAGCACGGCCCTCCAGGCAGACGCCGGTTCGTGTTACTATGTGGGCGCTTCAGGATTTGTGCGTGTCCATGTGCATTTTCGTATGATTTCTCGTGTCTTTCTTGTGTGTGGCCGCGCGTGTGAGCAGCTTGCCTCATTTTTCCTGCGCATGAGTACGGTTTCTTGGTGCGCGCGTGTATGGCAGACGGTTTTTTCTAGCGGTGTGATGACGCGAAGCTGTTGCGTGCCGCTGTGCAACTCGAACGTGTGAAAAGACGCTACTGTGAAGTACCACGAATTCCCATGCGATCTACAGTGTCGGGAAGCGTAATATTCGTAACAGAGCACTTCTTTCTGTTGCAAACAAGCGCTAAAACAGGCGCGCGCCGCCGCATACTGACGACAGCATCAAGCCACTGCGCCGACTGTTACCCCCGACGGGTGCGCGCAACGAAAAAAAAAAAAAAGACGAGCATCCAAAGGCGCCCAGGGCGAGCCCCTACCCTCTCCTCCGAAGACGCCGTCGCGGTCGCGACAGCCTAACACCCGTGCAGATCGGGAGAATTCAAGAAATCAAAGTGGAACCGACCGATTCCGCAGACAAACCGGCGAGAGGAATCCCTTTCCCCTAGCTGTCGCTGCGCTACGTGCTACGAGCCGAACAATCACTTGGAATGTTCGAGAAACCGGGAAGGATCCAAACGAGAGACGACGGAGGGTAGGAAGGTATGGTGAAGTCGGCGAAGTCGGCGAAGAAGTTATGTTGTTCGTGAGTCGTGTAGTGCGGTCAGTTGATCTTGGATGATCTAGTGATGACACCGTGGGAGCACTGTTTACGAGAGTCGGTGACAAGAGCTGGAGTTCGTTTGAGTGTTTCCTGGAAGAGAAATATTCCAGAAACGGTCGAAGAATTGTAGGCTGCACAGTTTTGGTGAATATTCAAGACCTTTAAGTGTTCTTGGATAGTTTCTAATGGATGAGAGTGCATTTGTAGCACGGTAAGTTTGTTCCCGTTGTTTTAAAACCATCTAAGTGATGTTGTGAGTTGTAATTGATACCTGCCGATGTGGATGTTTGCGTGATGCTTGTACTGCCTTAACTGAGAATATATTTTGTTTGTGTTGTCAGCTCTTGGCTCTAACTCTTGCTTTGGACCACAACCGGCATTTGTTGACGCACTAACAGGACCTACATTTAAATGTTGTGTGCTTTCGTGGTGCGTTTCGGTGGGCCGATAAGTCAGCCCTTGGAATCTGCCCGACGACTGCCTGCCCATTAAGGGGTTCAGTAATTGAGTGACACTTTTCATTTCCAGTGAGTCAAACGGGCAGCATTCGTGGAGAGTACTGAGGCCCACTCTACAAAACACTGGTACTCCTAGGGCAAACTGTTCACATATGTGGGGTAATCGGCAGTTCTAATAACGACTTCAATATTCAACGTGTAATGTGCAGCTATAAAACGCATTATCTACGGCCTGATTACAGTAAGTGTCGGGCGTACAAACGCGGCTGTCGAAGCGCTTCTCCGTGAACAGCTGTACCAGTGTGGTGGCGCCAGTGCGGGAGCAAGGAGAACTAGGCCCCGGACGCCGTTTCGGCGCCACGCAACAGGCCGCACCTGTTTTTTTTATGTAGCGGCCGTGGCAGTACTCTGATTTTCCAGTGACTCTAATGTTGACGAAGGCAGTAGTCGGTGTGTTCAAGACGAAAACCCTTATTTAAGCAAACTTGCGCCCCGAAAATGAAAAGTCGAGGTACAAGCGATGTACGCTGTACACTGATAGCGGCGAACAGAGCGTCGGCTGTCGGTAATCTGATCCTCGGCGGAACGCGTCGTCTTTTATAAGGCAGTCATCTAATCTTCCAGTGTTTTCGCTGGTATCACGCAAGATCTCGGATAAGCTTGAATATTCGCGTCCTACGCGTAATCGTAACAGAATGTTCTCGAGCAATCGCGAAGCTCTCAAACGCTGTGGCATGGTCCGCGTTGAGCGTTGCTGACAGTCTGTGGGTGAAACCCGAATACACTAAAACAAGGTAATAAACACCCGTGGCAGTATTGTGTCAAACTAGCGGACGCGGCCAGACACGTACGTGTATTGTGTTGCGGCGTTGTGCAATGTTGCCACTTTAACGCGTCCACGTCCTCCGACACAATATGGCGGCGCGTGCCACCAGCCTGAAAGAAGGAACCCTGGCATCGAAGTAACGCACGGTGCAAGATATTCATTCTTTAGGCGAATACATTCGTGAGACGCGATCGACCAGAGTAACAACAACGCTGCGCGCCCGTCAGTGCTGTGGCAGCAGCAGATACCTACATGCAGCAGGACGCAACTTCAAGACAAAAAGGCGTTGCCATAGCAATCGGCGCTTCGCGGGGAAGTCTTACAAGACAGCGAACGCGGCTACAGCTGCTACAGCCAACACCTCCTGTGAGGTTGCTACAGCACGCTAGCAACTTAAGCTGGAAACGCGTGCCGCGTTTTGCACGGTCGAAAAAAAAAAAAAAAAACGTGACGCGTGGCGAACGCCGGCATTGCCGTCGACCACGTCGGTTGCTGTAGCCATGGCTGTAGCAACATGAAGCGATTCATCGAAGTTGCCCCGTGCCGCCGATAGATACCCGCTGGTGTCACCGGCGCCTGATGTGTTCGAACACACCTCGCAAGTAAGCGGAGGAGTGTCCTCACCTAATACACACCATGGGGCCTTAACGCTCTGCCGTGCACGGACGCCGCGGTTCTGAGACGCGGAGACGGCGTATGTGGAAGGTAGATGTTATGCCTAGCGTGGCCTAGCCTAAAGTGTTGCACAAGCACGGTAAACGCGTGTCTTTGGGTGCAGGCAACGGGGACAGGGTAGCGAAATTCAGGCCTGTACCACATATTGCTCATCAACGGATCATAACAGTAGCCACTGCAGCGTATGCTACAGGCGTACATCGAAGCAGAGCGTCACCGCGGCCGAGACATACACTTCGCCTGAGACATTAGGCGTGGGAGGAAAGAATGGTTGCTCACATTGCCCGTGTAGTTGGTCGGCAGCGAAGAAAGGCAGCCAGTGGTTCATGGCTTCTCGGGCACAGCCGATGTAGAGCTCAATGGCGTAACCGTGGAACACAGTGAAGGAGAGGAACGCCGTATGGAATGCCGTCACGGGGGACGACGATGTGCGCGTGTGGCTCGCGGCTCGTGCGGTTCGCGGCGCGCGTGCCTGTGATATGATGATGACGATGATGATTATGCTCCTGGGATGATTGGCACCTACCCACTCGGGGGGATCGGCCAAGAGTCGGGCGGATCATATAGTCTGAAGTTTTTAAGTGCTAATACAGGTTACAGAGTCAGTTTGGAGGAAGAGTTATATTTAATGAATACCAGTTTTAGCCTACAGCATGTTGCATAACCTCGCGATATGACCAAGAATCATTATGTCATTATGACATAATTTAAAATTATCAGCGGTTGATGTGTCGAATAAGACCATTTGATTCGCATATGAAGTTTCTATATTGCAGTCATATATTCCCGTCCGAGTGCTCCAGCACAAGAAGCCCCAAATGACAACACTACAGTTGAAGTAACTGGCAGACCAAGGTGCCGCATTACAGTTTCGACAGTTCGTTTTCTGAGAGAGGAAAAACGTTGGCAATCCAGCAAGAAATGTTCGATTGTTTCTACCTCATTGCAAAAGGAACATGTTTAGGAGATATCGACAGACCAGCTCTGTGCATTGTAGAAATTAAGAGTTGGGATCTACATCGGCAGTCTTGTCATCGCTACTTCTGTCTGCCTTGTCTTACACCATTTCCCGCTCCAAGGAAACTGAAGGTGCTGAAAATCCGGTGATGAAGCGAGACTTGGAGTAAGCAATGATAAAGCGTGCTTTCTAAATCTGGCCGTAGCGACGAACGCCGTAACTGGACGAGATCAAAGACTGGGCCTGCCAGGGAAAGCCTTTTGCGAAAGTGTCCGCAACTTCATTCAGTACCCTTCCTTTATGCCCCGGAACCCAAATTAACCGCAGGTTTCGCAAATGCTGTGGACAAGTACGCGCAATAACCTCAATGGAAATTTACGCAGGGCGAAATGACAGCTAAGAATTCAGCCAAAAATATTGGTGTACAATTAGGGAGTCTTACAGAAAGGGACCAGTCTAGTTGTGTGGAAAAAATTATGCTGGGGGCCGCTGGCCAGCGCTCGGGCTGGAGCAAGGAGAATTACTGGAGTAAAAATTGCGCCTCCGGAGTGAAGCCATACCGACCCTAAGATGGCGGGTGCCATCTCAGTAGGGGACAGGATAAAACTTCAGCGCGGAGCGAAGGGGGTGTTTTCCTCCCACGCCCCACGAGTTTAGTATGAATTTTTTTCCTGACAGATAATGCTCAACGTGTCTGTGTTACCGGTTCCTTCTTGAAACGTCAGTATTTGCAAATTTTATTGGAGAACCCCGTACCAAAAACTATCATCATCATAAACTGGTATGCGCCAAAGAAACTGGGCAAATCCTCACCACTGGTCCACTAGAAATCAAGAAAAGAAGCTATCGTCATCAAACGCGTATGTGCCACTGTGCGGCCTATCAGAAGACTATCGTCACCATAAACGGGTATGTGCCACAGAAATTGGGTAAATCCCGCGACACACAACTTCCCCTAAAAACGGCCAACATATTTGGCCGTTGCCAAATATGTTGCATCGTGCGTCCACTGTCAAAGCCGCAAGCGACCCACACAGCTCCTTCTGGCGTCCTGCAACCTCGTCCCGCTTTGCCTTTCGAAGTCGTCGGAATAGACTTTTACGGACCCCTACCCGTGACCTCCAATGGCAATGGTTGGATTGTGACGGCTGTTGGACCATCTAACCCGCTACGCGCAAATAGCGTCTCTACAAGCTGGTACTGGCATTGAAATCGGCCGATTTTTTTTCTGCGGAACGTATTTTTACGCCATGGAGCTCCACGCCTTCTGCAGCTCAGCGACCGCGGCAAAGTCTTCCTTTCTTGTATTGTTGCTGAGGTTCTGCGCGCCGCCAACAGCATTCACAGGACCGCCTCTACTTACCACCCGCAAACCAACGGCTTGACAGAACGCTTTGATCGCACCCTCTCGGACATGATTGCCATGTACTCAACTCCGACCACACGAACTGGGATGCAATTCTATAGCGTTCGTGACGTTCGCCTATAATACAGATACGCAACGCACCACCGGTTTTTCTCCCCTTTTCCTGGTCTATGACCCCTCACCGAGTTTCGCTCTGGACGTCTCGTTCCTTTCGGCTCCTGCAACCTGAGCAAGTCCTTTATCCGAACAATTTTTGTCTCGCCTTGCACGGTGCCGTCACCTGGCCCGAATTAACACCGGCATCTCCCAGGAAGCTCGGAAGTCTCGCTACGACACGACTCACCGTACTGTCACCTTTAACCCCTGGAGACGGAGTTCTTCTTTGGACTTCGCTGGACGTTCCCGGATTATGCGAAAAATTCATGAGTCGCTTTATCGGACCTTACTCGGTCATTGGGCAAACATCTCCCATGTCTCACCCCTTAGATCACCGTTGAGGTGGAACAGAAATCGTGCATGTTTCTCCGTTGAAGCCGCACACACGACGTAGCTCTCAAGACTGTCGCGTGACCAGGCGGCCGCTTCCAGCGCAAGAGGGAATCGGTGTGAGCGCAGTCACTGACTCTTCTTCGTCAACTCGACATATCCCTATCATTTGTAATTCTTCACCTGTATATATCATCATCAACGTGTGTCAGATAGAGCTCGACTCGAATACAACGGTTCCCTATAATATCAGGAAACAAGTGGCTGTGAAATTCTTTAACTCTCTCGAAGTGCGCCATCTGTGGAAAGCACAAAAACGGCGGAAAACAATTAGTTTTCAAAGACAGCCATACGTAAAGGCTGCCTGTTCCTCACAACCCCCGCTGCAGCATTGGGACGGAAAATTCGATCACTTACGCCGCGATTGCCTCAGCTCATTCGATACATGATTATTCGGTCAAAGTCTGGAGCTCACCCGTTTGCGAAATGATGGACGGGTGTCATTGTCATAGCGATAATCGAACGTGGTCGTAACCTTGATCCAAGCACTCAAATACGCAAGCGCGACATAGAGACTCTGTATTTAAGTCTGTCGAGTAAGTGTACTGGCGGTTGCCTTTCGAGAAAAATCGATACGTTGAAATGCAATGATGGGCCACACCGAAATCAATGTAACACGTGCGATTATTCTTCGGATACTCTACGAAACAATAACGGCTACTCTTTTTTCTCAATGGGAATACGATATATAAATGGGCATTGCTTCGTTACAAGAAAAAAGTAACACGGTTATCTATGAATGTGGCTAAGACGACTCGAAGGCGAAAGCCCCCCCCTCCCCCCCCCCCCCCAAAAAAAAAAGAAGGAAAAATTAAAGCTTTCTGCACCCAACGTGGTTTCGTAGTGCCTCCGGGATCGGCCCACCTTTGACCAAGCGAAGACGTCATGTATTGACGTCGTCATATGGTGGCAAGTTACGTGCCGTCATATTGACACAAATTTAGCTGATCTGCGACGTCACGATGACGTCATGGTGGTGACGTCACATCACGCGATGATTTTTTGCATCACTCCTGCTGACGCCGCCGACTCTTCGCGTTTGAGGAGGCATCCGAGGCTTTCGACCTAATCAATTCTAAAACGCTTAGTGGAAGTTTGAACGTACCGGCTGGAATGCGCCTAGGAACCACGACATGGCGGCAAGGTTGTAGAGGGCGCCGGCAGCGGCCCACACCGCGGTCACCAGAACCGTCGCGGCGTGGGCCACCGGGTGCTCCTCGGCGGGTAGGTATGGTAGGCCCGCGAGGATCACCTCGAAGACGGACCCAACGAAAGGGATCCAGCGTGTCCACTGGAGCAAGAGGACCTTGTCCGCTGGCACGTTTGCTCCGTTTTGCGCGTAGAAACTCCAGATGCGGTAGTTGACCGTCATCTTACAGATGCCGCCGACGACAATCGGTGCTGCCCATATGTTCCGCCGTCCATAGAAAGAGAAGCAACTACTTATGCTGGGAACGAGGGCGCTCACCTGACAACGGAAAACAACGAACATATTTTCAAAAGCCATGGAATAAAACCTTTTGCGTGTAAAGAGAAAATCGAGCAATGTTTAGTGCGCAGTCCACCAATGTAATGCAACAGGCATGTCCACCAAGAATGAGGACAGTTAAAAAGAAAGAACCTGCGCGACGAAGTAGCTATTTAAATGCCTTGTATACATGCGACTTGGCTTTAAATATGTTTTGCGCGCTCCTCTCAAGGGGTGTTCGCGGAATGACTCTCGACAGTGAAGTCGAATGAGTCGTATGCATGGGAACTGCTGAATACTTATAGTTCATACACCTGACAGCCTTCGCTAAGACTTTTATTTTCTCGCCGTTTCTAAGCCCTTCGGTGTATTCGGCTGCAACGTTGCCGACGTCCAATTTATTTTTAGGTGGAAGAGGCGGGGGGGGGGGGGGTATGCGCGAAGCTGCTGAAGAGCATGTTCGTTGTCGTCGACTAAATGCTGACAGCTCACCATAAGATGATCAAAATACAAAACCAGTAAAGGTGGCCGCCTTATCACCGTACTAGCACAGACAGGAGATGCGTCTCTGGCGTGAAATGTAACCCATCTGTATGAAAACAACATTGAAGAAAGCGAGAAGCGCCAATAGAAAAAGGAATATAACATGCACTTAATATTAGAGCAGAAAGCGTACAAAGCGCAATGAAATAGAGGCACGTGTTTTAGAATGAAAATAACGAATTAATCTAGACGCATGAGGCAGCTGTTTTTGTAATTTGAATCAAGAAAAATTATGGTAAACTTGTATGAAATGAATGAAATAAAAAAGAAAGTGGATGATGTGGGGACAAAAGCGACGTGACAAAACTGTTAAGTAAATTGTAAAGAGGCGATGTATGTGATGAGGAGTGTGGCGGACCTTATGTTGTCATCGGAGAACAGCACTTTTGTCGGCGAGCAACCTTGAGGTCGATATATTAGCGAGTTGGCTAACCACCGTATTCAGAAACGTTCCTTGACTTGAACTTGACTTGCCACCGCCTTCAACGCGTTTCGAACGCGCTGCCTTGAGGCGGTGGCAAGTCAAGAAGTCAAGGAGCGTTTCTGAATACGGAGGTAAGAATGCCCAGAACCAAAATCGCACTGAAAGTGTTTGCTATCTTTGCTTGTAACCTTCGTTTGTCAATCGGCCGAATATTTCTCTTTGCCTGCAAAAACCCACTTCCCCCTCTTCTCTTTAGACGAGTACATTCTTGAGACGCGATCGACCAGTGTAACAACGCTGCGCGGCCGTCAGTGCTGTGGCAGCAGCAGATACCTACAGGCAGCAGGACGCAACTTCAAGACAAAAAGGCGTTGCCGTAGCAATCGGCGCTTCGCGGGGAAGTCTTACAAGACAGCGAACGCGGCTACAGCTGCTACAGCCAACACCTCCTGTGAGGTTGCTACAGCACGCTAGCAACTTAAGCTGGAAACGCGTGCCGCGTTTTGCACGGTCGAAAAAAAAAAAAAAAAACGTGACGCGTGGCGAACGCCGGCATTGCCGTCGACCACGTCGGTTGCTGTAGCCATGGCTGTAGCAGTGATACATGAAGCGATTTATCGAAGTTGCCCCGTGCCGCCGATAGATATCCGCTGGTGTCACCGGCGCCTAATGTGTTCGAACACACCTCGCAAACAAACCGAGGAGTGTCCTCACCTAATACACGCCATGGGGCCTTAACGCTCTGCCGTGCACGGACGCCGCGGTTCTGAGACGCGGAGACGGCGTTTGTGGAAGGTAGATGTTATGCCTAGCCTGGCCTAGTCTAAAGTGTTGCACAAGCACGGTAAACGCGCGTGTTTGAGTGGAGGCAACCGCGATAGGGTAGCGAAATTTAGGCCTGCACATATCGCTTCTCAACGAATTAAAACAGTAGCCACTGCAGCGTATGTTACAGGCGTACATGGAAGCAGAGCGTCACCGCGGCCGAGACATACACTTCGCCTGAGAGATTAGGCGTGGGAGAAAGAATGGTTGCTCACATTGCCCGTGTAGTTGGTCGGCAGCGAAGAAAGGCAGCCAGTGGTTCATGGCTTCTCGGGCACAGCCGATGTAGAGCTCAATGGCGTAACCGTGGAACACAATAAAGGAGAGGAACGCCGTATGGGAATGCCGTCAGGGGGACGACGAAGTGCGCGTGTGGCTCGCGGCTTGTGCGGTTCGCGGCGCGCGTGCCGTGATATGATGATGACGATGATGATTATGCTCCTGGGATGATTAGCATCTATCCACACGATAGGGAACTCGATGCCATCAGATTAAGCGTGATATGATGACGACGATGATGATTATGCTCCTGGGATGATTAGCACCTATCCACAAGATAGGGAACTCGATGCCATCAGATTAAGCGACATCTTAAAAGACTCGTTAAATCATTCTAAATTTACCATTCAGGTCTCGAAAAGTGGATCCACTAACCCTTGGTGGAATGCGGATTGTTCGCGTGATTATAGGTTGAGAAAAGCTGCATGGAAAAAATTACTTTTCAACCAGTGCCCTCGTAACTGGAGTGATTATAAATATGCGGCCGCTATGTTTAAGAGAACAGTAGTCAATGCGAAGGACAGATATGAGAGTGAATGGTTAGAGTTTCTTTCAAAGACTGCCAATAGAAAAACATTCTTTCGCTTCCTGAGAACCAAGAAAGTTCTTCCTGAACTGAAAAACATGGAATCTGTTGTAGCAAGGCCAAGTGAACTGAAGAATTTTCTCGAAGATATAGCTAAGGGATTAGAAAATCGCTTTACGACTGTTTTATTATACCCCTCCCAGTCTCCTGATCGGGGAGAGGATTTTGAAGAGGTCACAGTTGCAGAACTAGCAAACGTAATAAGAACGCTGCCTAATTCCGCGCCAGGTCCAGATGGCATGACCACGGCGGTTATAAAAAAATTACATAAAATTCACCCCATTGGACTACTCGAAATTGTTAATCACTCAATCAGAAATTCATGGATTCCACCGGATTGGAGAGTTGCGAAAGTAATTCCATTATTGAAAAAGCAAGGCGCTGGATTTACCTTAGATAATATCAGGCCTATATCTCTCACATCGAATCTAGTAAAACTCATCGAACGAATCTTACACATTCGGATAGACAATTGGTTGAATGACAACATGATCTTGAGCCCATGCCAAATTGGATTCAGGCGTGGCTGCGCCATTTGGTGTGCGCACGTCGACCTAGAAAGTAGAATACAACTTGCTCGATATGAGAAACAATATTGCGCTTTAGTAACATTAGATATCACAAAAGCTTACGACAGTGTGGAGCATGTGAAACTTATACATTCACTCCAGAACTTAGGTCTGCCACAATACTTTGTAGCGTGGATCTATGCATTCTTAAGTGATAGAGAATTTTATTACTCGCAATCCGGTGTGGCTTCTTCAAAATATAAACAAACGAGAGGTCTCCCACAAGGGTCTGTATTGTCACCGCTATTGTTTAATATTCTGCTATGTACCATTCCCATACAACAGGATGTACAGGTGTACGTGTATGCCGATGACATCGCATTTTTTGCTACATCAGCAGACATTCACACACTATACCAAATTCTGCAGACATATATGAACAGACTGGAAACATGACTGGAGGCCATTAACTTATCACTCAATATCAATAAAAGTGCAATTGTAGTGTTCACACAAAGTGCTCCAGTGCAAATTTCTTTACTTTACCAACAAGACATCATACCCCAGGTAGAGGCAGTTAGGTATTTAGGGGTAACCTACACCGAAAAACTTAACTGGAGTCCCCATATAGCAAACATGGCTGTTAAGGGAGCACGCGCAGCAGGTATGCTACGAAGGCTCAGCAACAAACGCGCAGGTTTACGCAGAGATGTGCTTCTTATGATTTATTGTATGTACATTCGACCGATTTTAGAATTCGGCTGCGTTTTGTTTTCTGGTGCTCCAGCCTACAAAGTTCGACCACTGGTTCTTTTAGAACGTGAATCATTACGATTATGCCTTGGGCTTCCTAAATTTGTCGCAAACAATATTTTATACGAAGAATCACGACTGCCCTCTCTTATCAAAAGGTTTCATATTCTAACAGTACGAACATTCTTAAAAATTTATGCGTCTCCACAGAGGAGGTCACAGTATGTTTTCATTAATCAGCCGGCCTCATTCTTTAACCGCCAATGGTCTAGATTACGCTGCCCCCAAGTCATTTTTACACAAAGACTTTTGGACCCATTAAAAGTTCACCTCTATGAAGTACTTATACTCAGCACTGTAGAAATGATTAGGATTGAATTTGACGACATATATCCACAGAATGCTAAACAGTTACCATATCGATATCTAAACGGCATTTTGGAAAATCATTTGGCCAATCTGGAAACAAACATTGTGATAGCGACTGATGCTTCCGTTTGCGAAGAAAAGGCAGGGGTGGGAATCGCATCATTCTCTCTAGATTGGTCTTTCTCAATTCGGTTACCTGACTATACACCTATTTTCCAGGCTGAATTGCTGGATATAGTCTTAGTATTGTGTAAATTGCCTCAGTGCCTGTCGGAAGTGGTTATTATAACTGACTGCCTCTCTGTCTGTTCTTCCTTAAGAGCACCAAATTTGTCAAGTACCTTAGAGACATTCTATTCGCTAATTCCAAGACACTTACGGCTGATCCATTTAGTGTGGGTACCTGGCCACAAAGTTTTGATACTCAATGAATATGCGGATTCACTTGCAGTATCATCCCTCGATGGCCCTGTTATGTCTATTTTGCCGACGTCGGCATATGTCACTGCAGCGAGATTTGAAAAGCTTACAAGGTCCAATCACTTCGACAGATCTCCTTTGTTTTCATCAGACTTCCCGCAACTGAAGTTTCCTTGGAAGAGCAGATGGTGTTCCTCTAGAAAGGAAGAAATCTCAGTTACAAGGTTACGATGTCGAGTCCCCCCACTGAACTTTTACCTTCACAGGTCTGGTCTGGCTCAGTCACCTTTATGCCTTCACTGCATGGAGAGTGAATCTCTGGATCACTTCTTTTTGACGTGCCGCAGGTTTAAACTCCAAAGGAAAAGACTACTAGAAGATCCCCTTCGAAAGATGGGATTAAATTTGTCACTTCCGGTGGTTCTTTCATTTGGTGCTACCGTACTTGGTTTTAGCCACAGGAGTGTTTTCGACGCTGTATGCAATTTCCTACGAGAGACTAAAAGATTTGAATGTTAAGTGTAACATAGCTCAGTTTATTTTTAGAGCGTTTCTTTCTCTAATCACAGTTGTATATATAGGTATTTTTGGCCGTTTTTCTTTCGTTTCGTTTTTCCCCTTTAAGCTTTATGAAGTTGTACTGGTTATGTGTAACGCATAAAATATTCATTTTTAAAACCGTTTCCTTCAAACAGCGAATCCAATCTTTGAGAAAGGCACCGTCCGATTCATGGCCTATCCCCCTAAGTGGGTTGCGCCAAGTGTCTGAGGAACAACAACAACAACTATCCACACGGGGGTATCTGCCAAGAGTCGGGCGGATCATATATTCTGAAATGTTTAAGTGCTAATACAGGTTACAGAGTCAGTTTGGATGAAGAGTTATTTTTAATGAATACCAGTGTTAGCCTACAGCATGTTGCATAACCTCGCGAATGACCAAAAATATTTATGTCATTGTGCCATAACTTAAAAATTATTGGCGGTTGATGTGTCGAATAAGACGATTTGATTCGCATATGAATTTCTCTATTGCATGCATATATTCCCGCCCGAGTGCCCCGCCAGCACAGAAACCCCAAATGACAACAGTGCAGTTGAAGTAACTGGCAGACCAAGGTGCTGCATTACAATTTCGACAGTTCGTTTTCCGAGAGAGGAAAAACGTCGGCAGTCCAGCAAGAAATGTTCGATTGTTTCTACCTCATTGCAAAAGGAACATGTATAGGAGATATCGACAGACCAGCTCTGTGCATGTAGAAATTAAGAGTTGGGATTCTACATCGCAAGTTTGTCATCGCTATTTCTGTCTGCCTTGTCTTACACCATTTCCCGCTCCAAGGAAACTGAAAGTGCAGAAATTCCGGTGATGAAGCGAGACTTGGAGTAAGCAATGATAAAGCGTGCTTTCTAAATCTGGCCGCAGCAACGAACGCCGTAACTGGAACGAGATCAAAGACGGGGCCTGCAAAGGGAAGCCTTTGCGAAAGTGTCCGCAACTTCATTCAGTACTCTTTCTTTATGCCCCGGAACCCAACTTAACCGCAGGTTTCGCAAATGCTGTGGAACAAGTACGCACAATAATCTCAGAGTATGCGATTCAGCTGGGCTTGTTCAAGCAGAACACAATGATGATGAATCTGTTACTATAGCCGCTGAAGTTATGGAGACAGGAAGTTTACGCAGGGCCAAAATGACAGCTAAGAATTCAGCCAAAAATATTGGTGCATAATTGGGAGTCTTACAGAAAAGGACCAGTCTATACTCGCGGACAACTTTTCTTGGCTATGAAGGGAAAGCTACGGGGGCGGAGCGTCTGCACATGTACTGCTACGCGAGAGAGTAAAACGTCTTTATTGATGTTTGCATGGCAAAGAAGCGCGTGGGAGGAACCCCTAGTCCGGGGTCCCTAAGATGACTCCAGCGACGAGTCGGGCCCGCTGTATTACAGCTCGGAGGACCTCGGGAGGTCCGTCGCGGAGAGTATCATCCCACAGCTCCTCGTTACGTAAGGGGTGAAAAAGTATAGTCCGATTTGGCTCGCGTCTTGTAACGCCGTGGAAAGTGATGGCTAGCTTTGCATTTCGACGCAAACGCTGCTTAGCGTCTAAGGTACGGGTAATAAAAAGGCGCGACTTTTTCAAGCACGCAAAAACGCAAAGTGACAACGTATAAAGTTAAAGAAATACAAACATCTCGCTTGTGTGCGCTGCGTTCCGTCTCAAAAAGCTACATGTAGAAAATGAAGGAGTATTTTATATATCTCACGCAGAAAATACGGACTCAGCTGTGGGACTACATTCATTAGCGGTAGGATACGTGCATTGTGGCTCTGTAGCCTTCGCTTCATTGCCAACAAAAGTTGCCCGCGAGTATAGTTGTGTAGAAAAAATTATGCTGGCGGCCGCTGGTCAGCGCTCGGTCTGGAGCATAGAGTTTCCTACAATACTTTATGGTCTGGAGCAAGGAGAATTACTGGAGTAAAAGTTTCGCCACCGGAGTGAAGCCATACCGACCCTAAGGTGGCGGGCGCCATCTTAGTAGGGGACAGGGTAAAACGTCCGCGCAGAGCGAAGGAATGCGGGTGTTTGCCTCCCACGCCCCAAGAGTTTAATACGAATTTTTTTTCCTGACAGATAATGCTCAACGTGTCTTTGTGTCACCGGTTCCATCTTGAAATGTCAAAGTCTTGCAAATTCTATTGGAGAACCCCGTACCAAAGAAACTATCATCATCATAAAGGGGTATGCGCCACAGAAATTGGGCAAATCCCTCAACTCACCACTGGTGCACTAAAAATGAAGAAAGAAACTATCGTCATCATCATTGCGTATGTGCCACTGTGTGGCCTATCAGAAGTCTATCGTAATGATAAACGGATATGTGGCACAGAAATTGGGTAAATCCCACTACACACCACTGGTGCACTAAAAATGAAGAAAGAAACTATCGTCATCATCATTGCGTATGTGCCACTGTGTGGCCTATCAGAAGTCTATCGTAATGATAAACGGGTATGTGGCACAGAAATTGGGTAAATCCCACTACACACCACTGGTGCACTAAAAATGAAGAAAGAAACTATCGTCATCATCATTGCGTATGTGCCACTGTGTGGCCTATCAGAAGTCTATCGTAATGATAAACGTATATGTGGCACAGAAATTGGGTAAATCCCACTACACACCATTGGTGCACTAAAAATGAAGAAAGAAACTATGGTCATCATCATTGCGTATGTGCCACTGTGTGGCCTATCAGAAGTCTATCGTAATGATAAACGGATATGTGGCACAGAAATTGGGTAAATCCCTCTACTCACCACTGGTGCACTAAAAATGAAGAAAGAAACTATCGTCATCATCATTGCGTATGTGCCACTGTGTGGCCTATCAGAAGTCTATCGTAATGATAAACGGATATGTGGCACAGAAATTGGGTAAATCACACTACACATCACTGGTGCACTAAAAATGAAGAAAGAAACTATCGTCATCATCATTGCGTATGTGCCACTGTGTGGCCTATCAGAAGTCTATCGTAATGATAAACGGATATGTGGCACAGAAATTGGGTAAATCCCTCTACTCACCACTGGTGCACTAAAAATGAAGAAACTATCGTCATCATCATTGCGTATGTGCCACTGTGTGGCCTATCAGAAGTCTATCGTAATGATAAACGGATATGTGGCACAGAAATTGGGTAAATCCCTCTACTCACCACTGGTGCACTACAAATGAAGAAAGAAACTATCGTCATCATCATTGCGTATGTGCCACTGTGTGGCCTATCAGAAATCTATCGTAATGATAAACGGATATGTGGCACAGAAATTGGGTAAATCCCTCTACTCACCACTGGTGCACTAAAAATGAAGAAACTATCGTCATCATCATTGAGTATGTGCACTGTGTGGCCTATCAGAAGTCTATCGTAATGATAAACGGATATGTGGCACAGAAATTGGGTAAATCCCTCTACTCACACTGGTGCACTAAAAATGAAGAAACTATCGTCATCATCATTGCGTATGTGCCACTGTGTGGCCTATCAGAAGTCTATCGTAATGATAAACGGATATGTGGCACAGAAATTGGGTAAATCCCTCTACTCACCACTGGTGCACTAAAAATGAAGAAACTATCGTCATCATCATTGCGTATGTGCCACTGTGTGGCCTATCAGAAGTCTGTCGTAATGATAAACGGATATGTGGCACAGAAATTGGGTAAATCCCTCTACTCACCACTGGTGCACTAAAAATGAAGAAACTATCGTCATCATCATTGCGTATGTGCCACTGTGTGGCCTATCAGAAGTCTATCGTAATGATAAACGGATATGTGGCACAGAAATTGGGTAAATCACACTACACATCACTGGTGCACTAAAAATGAAGAAAGAAACTATCGTCATCATCATTGCGTATGTGTCACTGTGTGGCCTATCAGAAGTCTATCGTAATGATAAACGGATATGTGGCACAGAAATTGGGTAAATCCCTCTACTCACCACTGGTGCACTAAAAATGAAGAAAGAAACTATCGTCATCATCATTGCGTATGTGCCACTGTGTGGCCTATCAGAAGTCTATCGTAAGGATAAACGGATATGTGGCACAGAAATTGGGTAAATCCCTCTACTCACCACTGGTGCACTAAAAATGAAGAAACTATCGTCATCATCATTGCGTATGTGCCACTGTGTGGCCTATCAGAAGTCTATCGTAATGATAAACGGATATGTGGCACAGAAATTGGGTAAATCCCTCTACTCACCACTGGTGCACTAAAAATGAAGAAAGAAACTATCGTCATCATCATTGCGTATGTGCCACTGTGTGGCCTATCAGAAGTCTATCGTAATGATAAACGGATATGTGGCACAGAAATTGGGTAAATCCCTCTACTCACCACTGGTGCACTAAAAATGAAGAAAGAAACTATCGTCATCATCAATGCGTATGTGCCACTGTGTGGCCTATCGGAAATCTATCGTAATGATAAACGGATATGTGGCACAGAAATTGGGTAAATCCCACTACACACAACTTCCCTTAAAAAGGAAGAAGGCAACCGTTAGCCCAACAAATGGCTGCAAAGCGACGGCGGCGAGCCGAAGACCCCGAGTACATACAAGGAGAGAATACTAGGGAAAAGGAAAGGCGACGATGGCTGCGAGAAGACCCCTAAACGATGGAAGCCCTACGCGAACGGCGACGTGACCGTAGATCTATCGGAGGTGCGAATGCTTGGTTTATGCGGGAGGTTCTGTCTCTTGAGTTTGGACATCCCTGTCGCGTCTGTGACTGCCTGTGGTTTAACTCGAACCTCTCTGCGCTGAGAATTAACGTAGAAACAACCTAGTATCACCTAGCTAAAGTCTAGCTACGACCTAGAGCAGCCTAAAAACAACCTAAATCACATAGCTAAGGCATAGAAAGAACCTAGACGCAACCAGATTAGTCTTCAGAATCGTCCAGCTTCTCCCTTCCAAGCCTTGCGCTACTTAATGCAAGCTTCGCCTGATTTTAAGTGCGAATGCACTTTATAAGCGAGCCTGAATCCGCCGTCCCATAGCAACGGCGCGAGGAGCGGAGAGGAGCGTCTGTAGCAACGGCGCAGCGACGTCACGCCCCACGTGACTGCGCGCGCTCCGCCCTCCGCTCCGTGGCTGTGCGCGCCCCGCGCATTGCCTGTGGTGATGAAGGCCGGCGGCGAGACGCCGAACGAAAGCGTGCGAAGCGAGCCGAGCACCCCGAAGCCGATCTGGCGCGGGGACGCGCGATGCGTGAGCGAGCGCGGGCCCTCGAATTCGATCGGCCGGACGCGCGCTTCAAGCGAGACTTCCTGGACCGCAGCTTCGAATATAGCTGCGCGGTGTGCGATCGACTGTGGTTCGACAACAACCTGAGCCCCATCTCGGGCGTGCGCAACGCTGCCAACAAGTTCAACGCGTTGCGGGTTCTTTGGAACGAGTTCGGAAGACAGATCATCATCATCAGTAAAAGTGCTTTGCACTTAAAAACGGCCAAACCTCCGTGGGTCGGCTGGCGCGTGCTCTCTCGCTGCCGTCCTCCTTCGCTCGGCTCTGCAGTTTAGTCGCGCGCGCCCCCTCATAGCATCACCCCGTGCTTCGCACTTCCTCATACTCCCCTTCGGGGAAATGCGGGTTTTTTTTATCGTACCTGTTTCTTTCTATTTCTTTCTTTCTCTTCCTATCTAATTCTTTCTCTTTCTCGCTTTTTCTATATTTATTTCTATTTCGTCTCTTTCTTTCTTTCTTTCTTTCTTTCTTTCTTTCTTTCTTTCTTTCTTTCTTTCTTTTCTGTCTTCTTTCTTTCTTTCTTTCTTCCTTCCGTTTCTTTCTTTCTTTCTTCTTTCTTTCTTTCTTTCTTTCTTTCTTTCTTTCTTTCTTTCTTTCTTTCTTTCTTTCTTTCTTTCTGTATTGCTCTCCGTTTCTTCTATCTCTTTTTCCATGTCTGGTTCTTTCTCTCTCTTTCGATGTCTGTCTCTGTCTTGTCATCTTTTTTTGTCAGTATTTCATTTATTTATCTCTTATTCTCTTCCTCTTTCTTTCTATCGCTTTCTCTCTCTCGTTTTCCCGGGTTCGTTTTCGTTTGATTCTCGCACCTGCTTGCACACGGTAGTGGGGCTTGTCCAATTCCTGTGGCGCATACCCACCTGAGGAGTTTTGCACCACGGAGCACAAGTTACCGATATCTTAAACTTCACTGTAAACAGGATCAAAAGAGGGCGTGCTGGTTCATGATGCTGATAGTCTTTACGACGGAGCACAAGTTCACTGTAATGGAAGCTCTCGCAACGCCTTGCCGGCAGAAGGGAAGTCAGCGCTTGGCCACCCTTTACCCCTTTTAACATGATCATTTCGGCTGGTGCTCGCTTAGAGGTAAAGTTGTGTTGCAATGTTAACGTAAACGCTAGGTTATTCCCGAATAAAAGATCCTTGTTCGCGAATAAAGTAACACATCGAGGTGAGTATTGATGACCTGATCTTCAATAAAATTTGCCAAGACTTTGACGTTTCAAGCAGAAACCGGTAACACAAAGATACTCGTTGAGCAGTATCTGCCCGGAAAAAAAATTGTCCTATTAAAACTCGAGGGGCGTGGACGAAAACGCTCCCTTTCCTTCGCCTTGCGCTAACAGTTTATCATGTCCCCTACTAAGATGGCGGCCGCCTTCTTATTGTGGGTATGGCTCCTTCCCTCCTCAGACAATTTTTACATCTTAGAAAATTCAAGCGCGAACTGCGACAACAGAGGGAGGGAACGACACCAGCGCTTGCTATCAACTGCAAGCTTTATTAAGCAAGATAGAACATATATACCCAACCAGAGCACGTCACCCGTTGCACATGCGCACCGTTTCTAGGTGCAACACCAGGCACTTATCGCACCGTATCTATTTAAGAACCCCTTTCCCTGCCTCTCTTGTGCCTGCCGCAGTCCGCGATCGAATTTTCTAAGATGTATACGCACCAACAAGCTCGTCTTTCGGTCTTACTTCAGTTTATAATTTTGACTCCAGGTGTTCTCCTTGGTACAGCTCGAGCGCTGGCCACCATGCGCCATACCACGGCACGCGCCACGAACGCCACGCGCACTTCGTCGTCACTCTCGCGGCGTTCTCATAAGCGTTCCTCTGCTCTGTTGTGTTCTACGGTTACGCCATCAAGCTCTACATCGGCTGTGCCCGAGAAGCCATGGACCACTGGCTACCCTTCTTCACTGCCGTCCAACTACACGGGCAATGTGAGCTACCATTTTTTCTCCCACGCCTGATATCTTAGGCGAAGTGCATGCCTCGGCCGCGGACGTGCTCGGCCTTCCTCCGCATCCGTTGCAGTGGTTACTGTTATATTTCGATGATAAGCAGTATGTACACAGGCCTGAATTTCGCTACCTTGTCGCGTGTAATGTGCTTGTGCAGCACTTTAGGCATAACGCCTACGTTTAATAAACGCCATTCTCCGCGTCTCAGAACCACGGCGTCCGTGCACGGCTGAGCGTAGGGCCTCACGGAGTAAGATTACCGTAAAATCCCGAGCATGCGCCCCTCTCCAATTTTTTCTGCAGATTTTGAAATATCCGCCAATGACCGAGCAAGCCCCCCCCCCCTTTCCGCCGCCCGCCCGCGATTTTCACTGCTTCATTCACTAGCTTATAAGTGTTGAGGCCTGGGCTAGTTGGTTGGTAATCACACTGGGAGGGTTTTGCAGCGCGCGAACATAGGAAAAAAGGACAGTAGACAGAAAGAGCGCTGACTTCCAACTGGAAGTCGGCGCTCTTTCTGTCTACTCTGTCCTTTTTTCCTATGTTCGAGCGCTGCAAAACCCTGCCAGTATGATTCATTCACTATTTTTATTCGCTTGAGGAGGGCTAATGACGACAGTGAATGCATGCCTATTCAATAGAGAGCTTGAGATTTGGGGCCCCAAGAAGCTTGGGGACCCAAGAAGCTTGCTAGCCGCCAGGGCGCATGCGCGGAACCCAAGCCACTCTTGGGCTGTTGCGTTCGATCGCGTTGTCTCAAGACCCAAAAATCAAAATCTAGCGTGGGTCCCCAGGCGTCGTGGGTCGCCAGCGAGACGACGCAGACGCAGCGCGCGCCACGAAGCAGTATGGCCCGCGTCTCGTACGATTTTAATTTCGCGACGCGTGGCGCCCCGTGCGTTTGACCCAACGCTGCTTGCGTTTGACGGTTTGACCCAATTCTCAAACTCTGCTGCTCCTCCGAACGCAAGAGCAGCCTGCCCGTCTTGGGTCCCCAATTCTCAAACTCTCTAATAACGCATTTCAATACAAGCACGGGCGGCTCTTCAGCCGCCATCTCGAATTTTGATCCGTGACCAAGCAAGCCCCCCCCCCCCCTCCAAATCTTGTCGGATTATCTTTCACCGGGGAGGGGGGGGGGAAGCGCTTGCACGGAATTTTACGGTATACGCTTATACGCTTTAGGGGAGGGGGGGGGGGCACTCTTTGGCTTGCTTGCGAGGCGCGTTCGACCAGATAAAACGCCAGTAGGCGTGCGCATGATTCCCCATCAAGAAGGGGGGGGGGGGTGAAAAGTTAAGGTTCATCGCAGCCTCGCGCCCTTACTAAGTCAAAGTATGGGACAGACTTAGCGCCCCCTTCTTAGGTGACAAGCAGGGACGCCCCCCCCCCCCCCCCTTCCCTCCCCCCGGGCGCACGCCTATCTTCAGAATAGTGGAAAGTTTTACTTGCTAGTTGCGGCTGGCTTATCGTACATGGGTGCAGCCAGGCTTGACTTTCTTACAACATCTCACAGGAACGTCTGTGGGGCCCTCCGCGAATTCCTGGTTCACACAATGAGGACACCTTGCCAATTAAGTAATAAGATTAACGTCTTCGATACCTAGAAAAAAACCCCACAAATATTCTGACGCGATAGCGTTATAAAAAGCTGGTTTCGCAGAAATTCCGGTGTCGATGTCGGCGTCGTTGGTTATGAGCGAAGAAACTAGCGTTGTCCGTTAGAGAAAAATCGAGAGATATGCAAATAAAATAAATAATAAAATCATCGGTTCTTGTGAGAATCGAACCCTGGCCTTCTGCGTGGCAAGCAGGTGTTCTACCAGAGAGTCACGCCATTGCTTGAAGCTGGTTCGGAAAAAAGAAAAACAATTGGGGAAGGGCGAAGCATGTAGGGAAGGGTGTTTCAGCTCCACTAACGTGAAACCTGTGGAGGGGCGAAGCATGCAGTGTGCCCGTGTTACCCACATCAAAATCACTGCTAATGGGCAATAAGAAACAGAAGAACAGTCCGCTTTTAGTTAACGTGCACGGTGTGAATATTTATTGTTCAACTACGCACGAGAGACATCTCCCACCAGCACGACATTGCAGGTCAAAATCCAGTGCCTATATACGGGGTGACCGGTGAACGGTTGTGCAGCGCAAGCAGTCGTTTTTTTCAGTCGAGAAACTCGCTAGCAGACGCTGCCTGCGTCGGCGTTGTCTCTAGCGGGCGAGGGCGCGTTCTCGTTCCTTGCGAGCTGGTAGTTCAGCGTTCATCGCAGAAAGAGCGTTTCCATAGTCGACGCGCGCCGTTCGCTCTCTCGCCACACGGCGAGCGCTGAGGGGGTTGCGCCAGTAATAAGGAACAAAACAGTTCAATCGTATAAACATGGCCTGGATCGTCTTGTACGCACATCTTTTCTTCACTGTTCCTATGCTACAAGTACCCAATGTGCTGTGGAAGCTTGGTCGACGGGAGCTCCGTCGCCGCTATTGAGCAATTACAGCGCAAACGTGAGCAACAATTTTTTTCCCACAATTGTACACGCCTAGGCGAAGTGCATGTCTCGGCCGTGATGACGCTCAGCTTTCCTCCACGCATGTTGCAGTGGCTCCTGTTATCGTATATACCGATAGCGAGCAATTGGTACAGGCCTGAATCTCGTTAACCTCTATAGGGGTTGCGTGCATTGAAAAGCACGCGTCCACCGTGCTGTTACATGTTATGCCTGAGTGTTACACATGCACGTTAGGCATGCGCCCTTCATGTGCCCTCTCCGCAACTTCGGGAAAATGAAAGTCTTAGCGAAAGCTGTGAGGCATCTGGACTGAGCATTCAGCAGATCCCAAGCATACGACTGATTTAATTTCACTGTCGAGAGAGTCATTCCGTACTCCCCTTGAGACGATCGCGCAAAATCTATTTAAAGCCAGGTCGCATGTATACAAGGCATATAGCTGGGTCATTCCATGCCAAGTGTCCTAGACGTGGCACTCGCACATCGCAGATTTTGCTAATAAAATTTGTGCCTTTTCCTGTGCCACATAGAGTATTGAGCCTAAACATTTTTGATCGAAAAAAATTTTGACGATCGTGGCGCCTCCTTGAAGTTCGCCTGTATTTGCTTGAAGTTCGCCTGTATTTGTTAAACCGTGCCTAATAGAAAAATTTGTGTAAAATCTATTTTTGTGTGCTAAACTTCGAAACCGCACTTGCGCTATCGCAGAGGTTCTGTTTAGTTGTCCTATTCAGTAATTCCGAAAATTTTGTGTTCCACTACCAGCTACGTATCTTCTAAAACTACAAAAATCTTCAAAGTTCGTGATTTTTTCTTGAACTATCTGGAACTCTCCCTAACCAATATTATTAATAGTATGATTTTCAGGAATAGGTATTTTAGTACAAAAATGTTTAGGGGTAAAATAGACTTGAAATCTTTCCAAAAAAATTGTGAAATTAGAGAAAATATACGATTTCTCGCATGTTTGACCGTATTTATTGTACTGATGCGGTCCAAGTAAAAATCTTCGTCATGCGGCGTTTGATAGAAGACTTCATCGTTAAGTAATAAAGAAAGTCTAATCAAATCATTTTTTGTTTTAAGGAAGAAAATTATTTTTGAATTTGGCCCTCCGAACGCGCCCTGCATTTCTTTTTGTTGCCACTTCTCCGCAAAGCACGTGGTCGCCCTTGCAGCTGACGCTCGTCACAGGCAGCGACAAGATGTGAGATGTATATCAGTGGCTCGTGAGTGGTCGAAAGTCTTGTCGCGTTGATGTCACGGCGACGAGAATAAATTCGCGTTACAATGCGAGCTTGCTTGGCGGGCCCAATGGGAAGTATATATATATATATATATATATATAGTCAAGTAGATCCTCCGTGAGAAGTCACAACGTTGTTATTTCGACGTTTCAGCCAGAGTCTGGCCTGATGAAGGCCAGACTCTGGCTGAAACGTCGAAATAAACAACGTTGTGACTTCTCACGGAGGATCTACTTGACTACTTGCAACGGTACGGCCATTCCACCACGATGCCTGCCTATATATATATATATATATATATATATATATATATATATATATATATGGACGCCCAAGAGCAGCCTATGGCATCGTTGACACAATGTGCTCAAGAAAAAAATCGCGAACATTGAAGATTTTTGTAGTTTTTGAAGATACGTAGCTGGTAGTGAAAGACAAAATTTTCGGAATTAATGAATAGGAAACTAAACAGAACCTCTGCGATGGCGCAAGCGCGGTTTCGAAGTTTAGCACACAAAAATAGATTTTATACAAACTTTTCTAATAGGCACAATTTAACAAATACAAGCGAACTTCGAGGGGGAACCACGATTGCAAAAATTTTTTTTCGAGCAAAAATGTTTTGCCACAATACTCTATGTGGCGCAGGAAAAAGGCACAAATTTTATCAGCAAAATTTGCGACGTGCGAGCGCCACGTCTGGGACACTTGGCATGGAATGACCCAGCTACTTCGTCGCGCAGGGCGTTTTACTTATATAAACTGCCGTCGTTCCTCGTGGGCATACCTGCTGTATTACGTAAGTGCGCTGCGCACTGAATTTCGCGCGATTTTCTCTTTACACGCAAGACGTTTTATTCCGCGGCTTTTGACAATATGTCCGTTGTTTTCCGTTGTCAGATCTCGGCACCATGTCCGTCCATTTCCTCCTGCCTCTCGTTCCACGGCAGCCGGATGGAGTGGAGTGGCAGAATACTGGTGATCGCGGTCTTGAAGGGCCTGGTGAATTATGGCGCCTGGTGCTGGTGGGCTGACAATGAGGGCGAGCTGGCGGGATTCGGAATCAGCCTGAACCTCTTCAGGAACGTCCGCTGCATTCCCTTTGTGTGCTCGGTTCTTGAGGCAGCTTTAGTCCTGCTACCGCTTTTCCCTGTCGTGGAGTACATGCGGGTGCACGCCGCCATCGTGCTTGTGACGGCCCTGGCATCAACGGTTGGCGCCGCCTTTTTCTCGCTCATCACCCAGTGGTTCCTCGGTCAATTCATGCCGGTACGTTCAAACTTCTACGAGGTGTTTTGAAATTTTATTAAGGTGAAATCCACCGATGCCTCCCAGGGGCGTAGCCAGAAATTTTTTTCGGGGGGGGGGGGGGTTCAACCATACATTATGTATGTTCGTGCGTGCGTTTGTATGTGTGCGTGTATATATACCCAAGCAAAATTGAAAAATTTCGGGGGGTTTGAACCCCCCCCAACCCCCCCTTGGCTACGCCCCTGATGCCTCCTGAAATGCGAAAAGTGGCCGTTGGCGGTGTCGGCACGAGTCATGCAAAAAATCACCGCGTGATGTGACGTCAACATCGTGACGTCATCATGACGTCGCAGAAGAGCAAAATTTTTGCCGTCATCATTACGTCACATTCCGTGTCATCACATGATGACGTCATTACATGACATCGTCGCTTTGTCAAAGGTGGGCCGATCCCGGAGGCAGTGCAAAAGCACGTTGGGCGCAGAAAGCGTTCATATTCATTTCTGAAGGGGGGGGGGAGGAGGAGGAAGGAGTACGAGCAGGGGGGCGGGGTTGGGCGTGGACGAGGGGGTGTGCTGCGGTGAAACGTGGCCCCCGTAATGGCGAACCCCTGCGCATGCCTATGGGAGCGATTACCTTGGGTTGAACGATGGTGTAGTCGTGAGCAATATGAGCTGGAACACAGAAATTACCTTTTAAAGGCCATAGCGGCTAAACGCAGTTGTTAAGCGCGATGGTGTTCATGACACTGAATGCCCAAGCAGATAGGTATCTCTGGAAATTCAGTACGTCACATTCGTATGAGTAGATTACAACTGATCGTTGAATAAACGCGAATTTGGCGTTCCGGCTCATATTGCTCACGATAGTACATGCCTGAAGGGCCGACGAGTTTCACCTTCGATCAGGGGTGCTATTATGGACAATGTCGAAATGCGCCATATTGTCAAATTTTGAAATGGTGGACATTTTTAAGCCAATCACAGAGGCCATACCAGCACTCTGCGCCAATCAGAGTTGCACCAATGACAGAGTTGGACAATGCCCAGAATAGCAGCCCATGTTTTGGTGATCGATGGCAGTGCTCGCCGCTATCGCCGGACCTTTAATGTTGTTGTACTTCTGAGCATGGCCTGCCGCGGTGTTACAATGGTCCAGCTGCCCGGCCGCTTACCCGAAAGTCACCCGTTCGATTCCGGTAGCGGTGGTCGCATTTATGCCGGAGGCCTTACACCGAGGCGCACGCGTGAAGCCAAGCCCAGGTGGTGGAAAATTTCTGGAGCCCTCCGATGCGGCGTCCCTCATAATCGCATCGTTGTTTTGCGGCACGTAAAAAAATACAAATAAAAGAAAGAAAACCCTTGCCCGCCGTGGTAGCTTAGTACGTAGGGTGTCGCGCAGCTAAGCTCGAGGGCGTGGGTTCGATTCCCGGCCACGGCGACCACATTTCGATAGGGGCGCGAAACTAAAAGAACACCCGTGTTCTTGAGTCTAGTTCACGCTAAAGAAACGCAGGTGGTCGAAAAGGTGGATAGCAAAACGGCGCGTCGTCTGCTACAGCACTTCCGGTTCACGGAACGTTCAAGGCTCAGCTCTTTGCTGCTTCAAGTTGTGTGCGGTTCAGTGTAATCGGGGAGGAGGCAAGATGACTGGTAAAAACCGCGTCGCAGAAAGTACGTGTTTTCTCCCCGAATACACTGAACGGCACACACCTTGAAACAACGAAGAGCTAGGCATCGAACCGGAAGACGTCATTTTTCTATCCACCTTTTCCGGAGCCCCCTTACTACGGTGTACAGAAATGGTCGACTAAAATGTTTAATCGATTAACGATCAATCTTTCCTTGAACTATCCTTTAATCGACTCATTGCTATCGATGCGATATTTTAATCGATTAATCGATGTTTTATGGGTATTTTAAAAAGGCGCATATCTCGTTGTTTTAGAGCTAGCCGGAGCCATGATATAGGTATACAGCTTGCATCATGGTCAGGTCGTTTGCGCACCACTTGAAGAACGAGGACGGGTAACGAGTGGGCAAATGAATAACTGACGCTTTAGAGCAGGTGTCTCAAGCTCACACGAGCTATCTGGCCGCAGTCACGAAATTTAGTCCGGCATTGGGCTGGGGCAGGTTACGTTATGCCGAATGCATAAGGGACCGCGTCAATTGTTCGGTTGGGGTAACCCAACACTGTGCACATTTTGTTGCTTGACAGCAAAGTATATCAGATATAATTATTTCAGATGGTCTGCTGTACAAATAACCTCCGACAGTTTTAATTCGATCAATTTCAAAACAATCTGCAAAAACTTCACCTGCTGTGTTTTCTGTTACAGTGGTATTGGGACGCGCTAAGAAAAACAGTTATCGGGCAGCTGTTTCTCATCGTGGCCATGGGCGTCGCGGCAGGTGCCAAGCACTACGCCAGCAAGCTGCTGTCACGACGTCCCGGTTACACGTTCGCGATGCCAGCCCGTAAGTAAATGTCATTCTCCTATTTTCCGTAGCTTTACTTTTACGAAATATTTTTTCAGTCTGCCTATAGCACCTGAAGGAAGACAACTGCGCAGAAACTGTCGGTGACGCATGTCAGGTTGAGGAAGTGACCCTGGCGCTCTTAGAAAAGCCTTTCGATTGCACGCAGTTGCGACAATACAGGTCATTCCTTTGCACGAAGTCAGATCAGCGTAAACCTTAAGACATATACCACGAATAATGATGTAGTGGTTGCTTCCCGACTTCGCAAAAATTATTATTTATGGCGTAGTGCGTACTTTGTGAGTGTAGGGTAAGGCGGGGCAAAATGAGAGGCGGGGCAAAACGCGACATTTTGACTTTGCCGCCCACTAAAGCTAATACAAAAAGTACATTTTCTTTGTTTCTCTATTTCAGTGATAGGTGCCGGTAGTTTTCGACATTTTATGTGTAAATGTTGATGATTGCTCACAGCGTTCGCGCGGGAAAAATTGCGCGGCTGATGTCAATGTGTTCGTGACCCGCCAAAGAGGGGCGAAATTCTGCTCGGCCAAATTTTCAATTTTCGGATCCGTGCATGAAGCTACTACGTATCAGTACAACAGCGTAAGTATTTATGTTGTTACTTTATACTACCAGCTACATGCCACCAAAAGTTTAGTTCATTTGGTGCCATGGGCCAAAGGGGAAATTTTTTTGAATTCGGGCATGTGAGAGGAGCAAAACGCGACATAAAGGCATTGAATTGCCTTAGAGAGTGTCTTATTAAATGAACCATTTATTTACGCTCATTATCTATGATATTTTTTTTTGCTAAGGATGGTGCGGACGTACAAGAGAATTTAATCTAGAGTTTCCTGGGAGGAAAACGACAGGAAAAAAGCACTGAATGCTTTTCAGGAGTTTCGAGCAGCACAGTGCCGGGTTCTGTGAGGATTCAATGCGTGGAGTGCAAAGACTGGGCGCATGAAGACTGCGTGGTGGTCCACGGAGTGAATTTGAGGTGCTTCTACTGCAAGAACTGAAAGGATAAAAATTTTTCACGCTGTCTCGTTTTGCCTCACGCAGCGTCTCGTTTTACCCCGCAGGTTGGGGCAAAATGAGACATGTGGTGCATTTTTTGTTTCTTTTTAAAATAATATTTTCAACAGTCGCAGCATGGCCAAATTTATGTAGCACATACCTTGTACCCAAAAGTTCCTGTGTTGACATTTTATCGTTACGGGTGAAATAAAAAAAAGATATTCACTATATTGAAAATTTTGTAGCGTTTTACCCCGCCTTACCCTACTTGTATTAGTAGCCTCAAGTGAGCTTACAACCGTTGCTCTAGAAATGCCGCTTTTCCAGCTTTCGCTGTGACTGTGCTGCGCTTTCCGCGCAGGCCTGGTGTTTTTTTTTACTCTATCAGTATTTTATTGCGATAGCAATTATATGGACAGTCTCGGCTGGAAAATGTCCGTCTTCGTCGCCGTCATTCACCGTATATGTATGTATTAGTATGTATATATATAGAAAAGCCACAAAGAAAAATAATTCAGAAATTCTTTCCGACGCGCGGAATCGAACGGGCGACCTCTCGCTTTGCAGCCCGCCGCGTTAGACGTTAGGCCACGACAGCACCGTCTTTCAGCCTGCTAACGGTGAGCTATTTATATACACCATGTAATTCAACATGCTTTCTTAGTGGCCACATAGATGGCGCGACGTGCGCGCGTGTGGCGCGCTTTAAAGATCGTCGCCCCGCTCCAGCGAACCGTTGCTCTTCGCTCTACAGGGCGTGGTCGCTTTCGTGCGCTTATCTCGAGGAAAGGGCAGAAAGGGGCGGCCGGTGGGGTGCTTCGCTTCGCTCGCTGCAGCGGCCGCGTTTGCGAAAGGAGCGCGCTGTTCAAACAGAAATAAGTAACAACTGTGACAATTAGTTCGCGCTCGTCTTGTGTGTACCTCTTCGTTCGTTTCATGCGTCCAGCTTTGTTTCAGCAGTGCGCTTCAAGTATCGAGCTGTGACGCATCATAGTTCGCGCTCGTCCTGTGTGCGTTCTTTTCGTGCGTCCTTTGGCCTCGAGCGACGCGCTGGCAATTTCGAGCTGCTTTCCGTTCCTCGCGTTACATTCCAATTCATTGCTATCGCATTCATTGCTTCGCCGTTACGGCAAAACTGTGACTTTTTTAAATAACGGAAAGCTTACTAGTCAGAGTTTGTATAATCAGGGAATGGTAATGTAGAAAACCGCCGTGAAAAGATTTATAATTGGCATGTTTTTGGTCTGTGGCGACTGCGATGTTGTACACGCAGCGCACGCTACAAAGATATGTGGGTTGAGAGCGACGGCGGTTAGAGTTTGTGCGCTCGGGTTTGTTGCGCATGCGTGCGCATCAAACCCTTTCCGTCGATGATGTCCAAACCCACCATCTTTGAATTCGAAAGTTGCGGGTTCGGAGCTCACCGACGAAGAAAGTGTTTTATTGTAATAACAATCATGTGGACACTCTCGGCGGATTTCTGCCGTCAAGTCTCGGATGTGTGTATGCATGAATATATACAAAAATGTACAAAGAAAAACAAAGCAGAAGAAAGAAATTCCGTAGCACCCTACCGGTGGTTCGAACCAGCGACGCCTCGCTCCCCAGCGCGCTGCGTTAGACAACTCAACCACGCGCATTGTATGCGCCGGCAAAATAACGGCGATCTATTTATATACACTAGCTATTTACCGCTGGTGGTACGCAGATCTCGGAGGAGCTTCAGCGTGTTTTCTATCACGCAACGCTCCAACATTTTCTTTCAGCTTGAAAACTGCCTTTGAGACGCGCACGACAAAGTGGGCACTTTCTGCACCAGCTCGCAATGTGGAACGAAAAAAAAAAAAATACCGGGCACACTTTGCGTCTAACGCACCTGTGTGGCAGGAGACGCAGAGGGGTTTAAAGAAAAAGAATATCTAAGAGCGTCCGATTCTCCATTGTCGACACTTGGAGCGCGTTGCTCAAGCACAAAGACGTAACAACTGTGACAGTTCACGCTTGTCCTGTATGTACCTCTGCGTTCTTTTCGGGCGTTCTTTGTGCTTCAGCGGCGCGCTGCAAGTATCGAGCTGCTTGCCTTTCCTCTTGTGACATTGAAATTTCTTGCTATCGCATTCATTGATTTGCCCTTGCGGCGAAACTATTTTTCGTGCACTTCAACTCCTTTCCGTTTCTATAACTACTACTACTCTAGAAATCTACACTTTATATTCCCTATGCCCTCCTGGGCTTCATTGTCTGTTCATTTGATGAGGTTGTGTCACACATTTTAAATATAGTGGTTTTGCTGAAGAGTTCTTTAGTAGGCCATGTGGCATTAGCACATAATGGATGTCGTAATAGATGTTGCCAAATAAAACTTAATGTATGTCGTAAGACTTCATTAGAGCTGTCATTCCGTGAGTGAAGATGGGGTGAGATTTATTCGTCATTATTTGGAATAATTACGGTCACTGCCAGCGCCACAGTTCTCAATTTTGGGTGCGTTTGGATCGCCGTAGTTGGCATGATTCCAACGAGCGCAGAAGTCGCATGTCAACAGCAGCACACATCATTGTCGCAACATTGTCAACGCTGTCCGGTAACTTTGTGTCGTCCCTTTTAGCGCGATGGCGTTAAAGAGCTCGTTTCGCAGAAATTCCGGGTTGTGAGCGAAACAGAAGCGCTGGCCGCAGGCGAAAATTCGAGGTGGATGCAAATAAAGAGGGAGCCGCAGGCGGCATGCTTGTGTGTGTGTGTGTGTGTGTGTGTGTGTGTGTGTGTGTGTGTGTGTGTGTGTGTGTGTGTGTGTGTGTGTGCGTGCGCGTGCGCGTGCGCGTGTATGTATGTGTCTGTCTCTGTGTGTGTGTGTATGTGTGTGCGCGCCATTGATCGTCATTGCGTTTTCGAGTGTCAGTCTGCTAAAACATCGTCGATCATCGTGATACTATATCCATCGGTCTGTATTATGTCCAGTGCTATACGAAAGGCCAGTTCCCAATAATCTCTCCTTTACCCAGTATTGTGCGGGCCGATTCCGTTGCTCTACACCAGGAGTCGGCAACCTTGTGAGGCTGTGGGCCGAGTTGCATGAAGTTGACACGGCGGGGGCCGCACTGCAGATAAGAGGTAGAGGGGGGTTGCAGGAAAAGAGAAAAATTCGGCGAATTGACATTAACGAATGAAATCGCAATAGAAATCCCGTTTGTTTTCAGCATGCATATCAAAAGGTGGCAGTTCAGAAACGAAGGTTACAAGCAAAAATAACAAACACTTCTAATGCGACTTTTGGGGCTGAACACTCTTAGCCAAATCGCTAGTATATCGGCCTCAAGGTTGCTCGCCGACAAACGCAGAAAGTCGTAGCGGTGTGCATCGGTTAGGCGGGAACGCAAGTTTGAATCGCTGTTAAGCTGTTAAGGGCTGATTACGCGACAATAGCGTCCGCGAAGAAGCGGCGTGTCGAAATAAAACTCGAGCCAGTTCACCGTCACCCCCACTCTCGTACGAGGAGGGGAATCGCCCATTGCATTGGGAGGGGAGGAGTAACCTTTGACGTAAACTTGGAGATTCTTGGACGAGGGTCCTTCCCTGGCCTAGTATTTCCACAAAGAATCCTTCTTTCCCCTTTTGTGGATCTGTGCGAACAAGGGAATTGAAGGCGTTATCTGGCTAAGCGTGAAGATGGGGGACGATGCCGAAAGGAAGCGATCTTAATTTCTTCCTGTCTAACCCCATTTGAAGTCAAAACTGCCATGTCTGCGTTCAGGTGGGAAATGACAAGGGAGGGGCGGGGTTCTCACGTCGTGCCGGGGGCCGCATGCGGCCCGTGGGCCCCAGGTTGCCGACCCCTGCTCTAAACAATTATTCACATTAAGAGATGTTTTAGTAGCTCGTTAGAACGATATAGTTACTCAGGTACGCTTACTAGCATTTCCGACGCCTTTGCCATGCCATTGCGGACGGCGTCAGAATATACCTTGTAAATGTTCTTGTATTACTTGTCTGCCCTATGTGTAAGCTTTTTGATAACACCGACAATTGTCTGTGACTGTTGCAGCGTATGTTTTATGTTTTAGCTAAAGCAATACACGGAAAAATAAAACTGGCACATGCCAATAGTTCCAAAAGGTGCTGCGAAAAGGCTGCTCATTGCCAATACAACTGCTTTTTTTGCTGGGTCAATGGCTAATCCCTGAAATTATATTTCTTTTCAGTGCACGTCCTGTCTGTGGTGGGCGAAGTGCTGTTCTCCGTTGACGACATGATAACGTCCGCCACACTCCTCATCACATTCCTTAACAGTTTTGTCGTGTCGCTCTTGTCCCCACGTCATCCACTTTCTTTTTTATTTCGTTCATTTCGTAGAAATTTACAATAATATTTCATGATTCAAATTACAAAAGCAGCTGCCTCATACGTCTTGATTAATTTGTTATTTTCAGTTTAAAACCCGAGTCTCTAATTCATTGCGTTTTGTCCGCTTTCTGCTCTATTAAATCAGTGCTGTTATTTTTTTTAATTGATGCTTCTCGCTTTTCTTCAAAGTTGTTTTGATACAGATGGGTTACATTTGACGCCACAGACGCATCTCCTGTCTGGGCTAGTACCTAAGATAAGGCGGACACGTTGAATGGATTTGTATTTTGATTCGCGCTCGTGTGTGTACTACTTGTTGTTTTTTCGTTTGTCTTCGTGTTCTAACAGCGCGTCGCAAGTGTCAAAAAAGTCATCTTATGGTGAGCTGTCAGCATTTAGTCGACGACAACGAACTTGCTCTTCAGCAGCATCGCGCATCCCCCCCCCCCCCCCCCCCCCACACACACACAGACTTCCACCTAAAAATAAAGTGGACATCGGCAACGTCGCAGCCTAATACACCGAAGGGCGTAGAAACGGAGAGAAAATGAAAGTCTTAGCGAAGGCTGTCAGGCGTATGAACTATAAGTATTCAGCAGTTCCCATGCATACGACTCATTCGACTTCACTGTCGAGAGTCATTCCGCGAACACCCCTTGAGAGAAGCGCGCAAAACGTATTTAAAGCCAAGTCGCATGTATACAAGGCATTTAAATAGCTACTTCGTCGCGCAGGTTCTTTTTTTGTAACTGTCCTCATTCTTGGTGGACATGCCTGTTGCATTACATTGGTGGACTACGCACTAAACATTGCTCGATTTTCTCTTTACACGCAAAAGGTTTTATTCCATGGCTTTTGAAAATATGTTCGTTGTTTTCCGTTGTCAGGTGAGCGCCTTCGTTCCAAGCATCAGTAGTTGCTTCTCTTTCTATGGATGGCGGCACATATGGGCAGCACCGATTGTCGTCGGCGGCATCTGTAAGATGACGGTCAACTACCGTATCTGGAGTTTCTACGCGCAAAACGGAGCAAACGTGCCAGCGGACAAGGTCCTCTTGCTCCAGTGGACACGCTGGATCCCTTTTGTTGGGTCCGTCTTCGAGGTGATCCTCGCGGGCCTACCATGCCTACCCGCCGAGGGGCACCCGGTGGCCCATGCCGCGACGGTTCTGGTGACCGCGGTGTGGGCCGCTGCCGGCGCCCTCTACAACCTTGCCGCCATGGGTTCCTAGGCGCATTCCAACCGGTACGTTCAAACTTCCACTAAGCGTTTTAGAATTGATTAGGTCGAAAGCCTCAGATGCCTCCTCAAACGCGAAGAGTCGGCGGCGTCAGCACGAGTTTAGCACACAAGTAGATTTTACACAAATTTTTCTATTAGGCACTGTATAACAAATACAAGCGAACTTCGAGGGGGCGCCACGATCGTAAAAATTTTTTTTCGAGCAAGAATGTTTTGCCACAACACTGTATGTGGCAGAGGAAAAAGGCACAAATTTTATCAGCAAAATCTGCGATGATGTGCGAGCGCCACGTCTGGGACATTTGGCATGGCATGACCCAGCTACTTCGTCGCGCAGGGTGTTTTACTTATACAAACTGCCGTCGATCCTCGTGAGCATGCCTGCTGTATTACATAAGTGCGCGGCGCACTAAATTTCGCGTGATTTTATCTTTACACGCAAGACGTTTTATTCCGTTGCTTTTGACAATATGTCCGTTGTTTTCCGTTATCAGATCTCGGCGCCATGCCCTTCCATTTCTTCCTGCCTCTCCTTCCACGGCAGCCGGATGGCGTGGAGTGGGACAATACTGGTCATCGCGGTCTTGAAGGGCCTGGTGAACTATGGGGCCTGGTGCTGGTGGGCCGACAATGAAGGCGAGCTGGCCGGACTCGGAATCAACCTCAACCTCTTCAGAACCGTCCGCTGCATTCCGTTTTGGTGCTCGGTTCTCGAGGCAGCATTAGTACTGCTACCCTACTTCCCTGCCATCGAATATATGCGGATGCACGCCGGCATAGTGCTCGTCACGGCCCTGTGGTCGACGGTGGGCGCCGCCTTCACCTTCGTAGTCAACGGATGGTTCCTTGGGCAAGACGTGCCCGTACGTTCACACTTCTACGAAGCGTTTTGAAATTCTATTAAGGTGAAAGCCTCCGATGCCTCCGGAAGCGCGAAAAGTGGCCGTTGGCGATGTCAGCACGAGTGATGCAAACAAACCATCGCGTGATGTGACGTCAACATCGTGACGCCGCAGAATAGTACGATTTATGCCGTCATCATTTCGTCACCATGACGTCACATTCCGTGCCATGACATGATGACGTCATTACATGACGTCTTCGCTTGGTCAAAGGTGGGCCGATCCTGGAGGTACTGCAAAACCACGTTGGGTGCCGAAAGCTTTCATATTTTCTCAGGGGGGGGGAGCAGGGGGGGGGGGAGTTGTCTAACGGGAAGTGGAGTTGGGGGGTAGATGAGGGGGTGTGCTGCTGTGAAACTTCCCCCCCCCCCCCTCTAATGACGATCCCCTTCGCACGCCTATGCGTGCGATTATCCTGGGTTGAACGCTGGTGCATGCCTGAAAGGCCGAGGCTTTCACCTTCGATCAGGGGTGCTCTTATGGACAATGTCGAAATGCGCCATACGGTCAAATTTCGCAATGGCGACATTTTTAAGCCAATGAGAGAGGCCGTAGCAGCTCTCTGCGCCTGTCAGTGTTGACCAATGGCAGAACTGGACATGCCCAGAATAGCACCCCATGTTCTGGTGACCGATGTTAGTGCGCGCCGCTATCGCCGGACTTTTAGGGCATAGCCTGCCGTGGTGGTAGAATGGTCATGGTCAAGCTGCTGGGCTGCTTACCCGAAAGTCGGCCGTTCCATTCCGGCCGCGGCAGTTTCATTTATGCTTAGGTCTTACATCTAGGCGTACGATAAACAAACCTAGGTGGTCGAAAATTTCCGGCGCCCTGCGATGCGGCGTCGCTCATAATCGCGTCGTTGTTTTGCCACACGTAAAAAAATACAAATAAAATTAAGAAATCCCTTGCCCGCCGTGGTAGCTTAGTACGTAGGGTGTCGCGCTGCTGAGCTCGAAGACGTGGGTTCGATTCCCGACCACATTTCGATAGGGGCGAAACTAAAAGAACACCCGTTTACTTAGGTCTCGTTCACGTTAAAGAAATGCAGGTGGTCGAAATTTCCGGAGCCTCTTAGTACGGTGTACAGAAGCGGTCGACTAAAATTTTTAATCGATTAACGATCAATCTTTCCTTGAACTATCCTTTATTCGATTAATTGCTTTCGGTGCGATATGTTAATCGATTAATCGATGTTTTATGGGTATTTAAAAAAAGCGGATATCTCGTTGTTTTAGAGCTGGCCGGAGCCATGGTATAGGTATACAGTTTGCATCATGGTCAGGTCGTTTGCGCACCACTTGAAGAAGGAGGACGGGTAACGAGTGGGCAAATGAATAACTGACGCTTTACAGCAAGTGTCTCAAGCTCACATGAGCTATCGGGCCGCAATCACGAAATTTAGTGCGAAAACTGGGTGTGTATGTGTAGAGGGGGGGGGGGGGAGTAAATATCTGTTGACGTTGCCATTTGAAAGAAGGCCTTTCCCATATCTCACATATGGGCGATTTCCGAAGGGGATTTGGCGTCAGGAATTCGGAAACATATCAATACCAATCTCCATAATGGCTAAAATCTGGATAGCGATCCTGATATCGTTTCGCTGTTATGTTTCAACGCAAGGCGACTGCAGGGGATGTCACGAAAAAGAAAAGTTTAAAACCAGTCACGTCTGTGTAGCTTACCCGAAAAAAGCGTCAATAAAAAGCGTTAAGCTTGGCTGGCCGCGTGTTTGAGACCCCTGCTTTAGAGCATCAGTGACTCAACGTCAGAGCAAACGTCAGCCTATGCCATTAGTGAGGTCAAAGCCTTAGATGACTCATAAAACGCGAAAATTGACCGTGGGCGTCGGCGGCGACAACACGAGTCATGTAAAAACTTATGATGTGATGCTGCCATCATGCGATGCCACCATGATCTCACAGGTCACTAAAATTTGTGACGTCTTCATAATGCCACGTAACGTGCCGTCACATGATGACGCCATCACATGGGATTGTCGTTTTGTCAAAGAATGGCCTATGCCGCCCGGAGGCACTGATAAACCGCTTGAGGTGCTGAAAGCTTGCAACGCCTGCGATCCCGGAGCCAGTGGAAAACCACGCAAGGTGCACACAGCTCTGTTAGGGGGGGGGGGGGGGTCCCGTTATGCCGATTGCATAAGGGACCGCGTCAATTTTTCGGTTGGGGTAACCCAACACTGTGCACATTTTGTTGCTTGACAGCAAAGTATATCAGATATAATTATTTCAGATGGTCTGCTGTACAAATAACCTCCAACAGTTTTAATTCGATCAATTTCAAAACAATCTGCAAAAACCTTACCTGCTGTGTTTTCTGTTACAGTGGTATTGGGAAGCCCTCAGAAAAGCAGTTATCGGGCAGTTCTTCCTCATCGTGGCCATGTGCGTCGCGGCCGGTGCCAAGCACTACGCCAGCAAGCTGCTGCACGACGTCCCGGGTTACACGTTCCTGATGCCAGCACGTAAGTAAATGTCATTCTCCTATTTTCCGTAGCTTTACTTTTACGAAATATTTTTTCACTCTGCCTATAGCACCTGAAGGAAGACAACTGCGCAGAAACTGTCGGTGACGCATGTCAGGTTGAGGATGTGACCCTGGCGCTCTTAAAGGCCAACTCCGGCGATTTTTTCACCATGTTGGGTAATGGTGCTTTTATGTTCCTGAGACACTCTAGTCACGCGCCCGATAGCAGAAATGCTCAGCAAATTCGAAAATAATTTTTAATAAGCAAGAAGGCGCAATACCGAAACCGAAACCCAACCGAGTGTACTGTCTCTGTATGACGTAGTAGTTGTTACTAACCGGAAGTCGTGCAAGGTATGCCGGTCACGCCGGCGCGGAGTATGAAAACTGTGACAGCCGGGACGAGCAGGCGCACAGTGGACAGGTGAGGACGCCGCGCATCAGCTGTAATGTCTGCGACCGACAGTGCCGCGTCTGATACTGACAGTTAGCGGTGCCCTCGGCTGCCTCACTTCCGTCGCCTTAACAATATTGACGTCACAGACGCAATGTTGCCAATAATTGTGGGAAACCGGGAGGGCGTTTGCAGACAATCTTTAAAATTCATTTGCAAACAATCTGCGCGTGTCTCAAGCCTGTAATTTGGCATAGATGACGGAAACTTTCAAAGGAACGTACCCAGCGAATTTCATTGAGATCCATCGACCTCGAAAAATCACCGGAGTTGGCCTTTAAGGCCCAACCGCATGTAGGCGATTTTTGAGCGACGGCGACGAGCGACACGATTTGCTGTCGCGGAGGGCCATCCATCGCCGTCGCTTGTCGCGTCGCGGGTTTCTGGAAAACCAGAAAAAAATCGCTTGTCGCCCGGAAGTGAGCATGACGATATCAGGCATCATGGCAGCAACTCTGACACTTCCTTCGGTTGTAATTTGCTCTTGATGCTTCTAATCGGCGCGTACTTCAAGGATGGCAAGTTATAGACTACCTTCTTTACAGCCCCACCTCACGCGGACAGTGAGGCAGCGGCCGTATTTTATCGTTAATTTTGATCGACGGTTCGTTTTGATGTTTCGGTGGTAGCTCGCTGCATTGTTGGTAGCTTGCCGCAATGTCAACGTCGTCGTGTGAGGTAGCCCGGTAGCCCTTCTCCTTGTGAGGCAGCGATGTGAGGCGCTGCTGCTTTTCTTAAACGTTGCACGACAGCAAGAGGAAACGTTGTAGAGATGCTCCTCGTGGACTAACCCTAACATGACGCAGTTTGCAAAGTGCGACGTATTAGGCTAGGTAGCGTACGCTTCCGGGCGCCCCCTCGAGATCACAGCAGATACTAATGTTGCGAAAAAGATCACGAAAGGCTTTTCTGCCTCTCTTATCTCACACAAGACTAATAAATTTGGCATGCTGTCATTCATCTACTATGTACTTCTTTATTCGCAATTTACCTGCGTGGACGCAATAGTTTTTAATCTAGCAACCGTGACACTCTGTCGAGAACACGTGGGTCCTCCCGTCGCGACGCGACAGCGCGACGGAGCCCGTTTGTAGCTGTCGCTCGTCGCCGTCGCTCGAAAATCGCGTGCATGTGGTTGGGCCTTTAGAAAGCTTTTCGATTGCACGCAGTTGCGACAATACAGGTCATTCCTTTGCAGGAAGTCCGATCAGCGCAAACCTTCACACATACCAAAACCCGGAAGTGACTGCACGCATGCATTTCTATACGCCGCAATAGTCAAATGGCCCGTCAACCACTTTTGTTCTATCTGTATTTTTTTTTAATTCTGTGGAAAGCTTACCGGTCAGAGTGTGTCTAATCGGTCTAATCAGGCAATGGTAACTTGGAAAACGCCACGAAAAGATTTATAATCGGAATCTTTTGGTCTGCCGCGACTGCGATGTCGTGCACACAACACACGCTGCAGAGAGATGGGATGTTAGAGCGACGGCGGTTGGTGTCTGTGCGCCGCGGTTTGCCGCGCGCGCGTGCGCATCAAACCCTTTCTGTCGGTGGGGTTCGAACCCACAAGCCTCGAATTCGAAGGTTCCGGGTTCAGACCCCACCGACGGAAAGGTGTTTTCTCGTGCACTTTAATTCCTCTTTGTTCATATCGCAACGGCTACACATTACGGCTAAAAATTACAGTTAATATCACCTATGCCCTCCTCTGCTTCATTGTCTGTTCGTTACACTAGGTTGTGTCACACATTTTAAATATAGTGGTTTTGCTGAAGAGTTCAATAGGCAATGTGCCATTAGCGCGTAATAGATGTCGTAATAGATGTCGGCAAAACGGCTTACGTGTAGCATTAGAACGTAATATATGTCGTAAAACTTGGCGGGAGATGCAATGGATTGAGTGAAGATGCCACGATAATTCACCATCGTCATTATTTAAAATTATTGCGGTAATTGCCACCGCTACAGTTTTAAGTTTTGGATGCGTTTGGATCGCCGTAGTTCACATGATTTAGCGAGCGCAGAAATCGCATTTACACAGCAGTACACATCATTGTCGCGATATTGTCAACGCCTTCTCGGGCGTTGCAGTTGTGTCATTTTCATCATCGTCACATTTATCGTCATTGCGTTTTCGAGCGTCATAGAGTCTGCTAAAACACCATCATCGTCGTCATCATGATCGCCATTAGAGAACGGTCTATATTATGTACAGTGCTGGACGAAAGGCCAGTCCCCAATAATCTCTCGTTTGCCCAGTCTTGTGGACGCCGATTCCGTAGTTTTAGACAATTATTCACTTCAACGGTTGTTTCAGTAGCTCGTTATAACAAAACTCCTCAGACATGCATACTAGGCATGCGTAAATGAAAAAATAAAATATGCTGATAATTTTTCCAGAATGTGCTGCGAGAGGCAGTCCATCATAAGTACAAGTGCATTCTTGTTACTCGTTCAATGACTAATCCCTAAAACATTTTTTTTCTTTTCAGTTCACGTCATATTCGTCTTCATCGAGGTCATCTTCTCCCTCACCAGTGTTGTCACTTACGTCACGCTCATCGCTACATATGAATTGCTCGTGTAAATATTTTCATCGACATAATGTATAATTCTCTTGATTCATTCATTATATTCAGTCTAACACGCGTGTCTACATGTTATTGTGCTTTGTGCCAATTCCGCTCTATTTCGTCAGTGTGCATTTTTCTATTTGTGCTTCTCGGCTTTCTTCAAGGTTGTTTTCATACAGATGGTTCACACATGACGCCAAAGACGCGCCTCCTGTCTGGGCTAGTACTTAGACAGGGCGACCATGTTGACTGGTTTAGTATTTTGTTTATAATACGGTGAGCCGGTCAGCATTTGGTCGACGACAACGAACTTGCGCTTCAGCAGCTTCGAGCGTTCGAGCATGAGCGCGGAAAATGAGCGTTCGCGGTCGCCTGCGTTCGAGCAACGAGAAATGAACGCTTCTTGCTTACGCAGCATTTCAACGTGGTCGCGGAAGATGGCGACCACGATGACGTCAATATGAAAAAATTCAAGAAGCTTCACTGACTTAACGAACACTTGCGAAACAGCGGATCGGGTGGCATCATAGTGCTGTTTTATCGCTTGACTTAGCTCCATAGTAGTTGGCCACCATCTGCATACACGAAAGCTCGGTCTTCCTATCCAATGTTTCTCGAAACACATGCAACGTACGGCTGTCATTCAGGGAGTAAGTGCGAGATAAGTTAGTGGTAGTGCGGCCTGAAACTCGAATGCTCTTGCATTGAATGCTCTTGCAGTTAAGTGTCGTGAGCCATTTATTGCGCCATTCGAATTCCATATCTAGGTCGCGTTGCAGGTTAAGATAATCGGTGGGGTTGGTAAAGTATGCAGTAGTCTGCGAATAGGCTGACAGTTGAAGAACGTTAATATAAATTAAAAGCAGGGGACCCAGAACAGACGCTTGTGGTACAGGAGATGGACAGGAGGTGAAGACCAAGAATGTCTGGCGCCAGACTTGTGAAGTGCTACTAGCACTTCACTTGTACAAGGGCGATGCCTGCAGTTTCAGCAATAAACAAAAAAATCTTAATGTTCTGCTACATCTGAAACCAATCTCTGTTGGCATTATTGCCAAGCCAGGTCACAATTTTGTTGTCACTGCCGTAGCAGAAACAAATCGGCAGGCATCGACTGCAGCGACGGACAATGTTTGCTGCTGGTAGATTTCGGGGCTGGCGTTTGATGCTATGTTGGCTTCAGAACTGCAGTACAGATTTGAGACAGTTAAAAGCGGGAAGACGCGAAAAGCGTAGTAGAGGAAGTTTTAGTAAAGACATTCCGTTGTATTCCCTATGTATAACCACCAGCGCGTTGAAAGGTTATAATTGAGCCTCCCTTGGATAACACGAAACATATTTCGGGTATTGATTGGGCTTTTTTTTTGTCTGCATGCTCTGCCCTTGCGAGAATCAAAGTGTTCAGCCTTCAAATACCATGTCTCTGCTGTCTTTACCTTTCTAGGGCAGTTGCATTTCTTTAAGTTCAGTGCATGTCGACTACACTGGTGTGTAAAGAGTAGCTCATGGTCCAACGTAGCGTCGGCGCTCACGTTAGAGCAGTGACGTCACTTGGAATGCAATGCAATGAGTGTGCAATGGAGTGCACACTCATGTGCGATGACGTGCATATCATAAGGAGTGGTAGTCAGTGTGTTCAAGCAATGCTCAACTGTGCACCTGGTTGTCAACAAAGGCTCCCTTGGCGCCACCATAATCCTCTCCGGGCTGTTGCCAATATGCACGCCCCCCCCCCCCCCCCCCCCAAAAGGCACTGCCACGGCTCTGACAACAGCTTTCGTACTCCCGCGCCACAGCCCAGAAAGGAGGGGATCTTTCTGTGCATTGAAAAGGTCTATAGCTTGCAGTCATAAGTGTAAAAATGTCATGTTTATTACATTGTAATAAAAGCGAATTGGCAACGCTGCAACGACAGCTGGTGTTGCCCACGACAAGACTCAAGAATGCCAGAGTTCAATTCTGGCTCGAGCCATGATCTTAAAGCGAAGGTGTTAAATTCGAGACGCTTTGCGCGCAGCGATATTTGCACTCGTGTGCCACAGAAATTGGGCGAGCCCCACTACTTGCCTCCGGATCGGGCCCAGCGATGTTTGCAGCATAGCCTAGCCGGGAGAGGGAAAGTGCATAGCGTAAGCAAAGTATAGGTGAGAGTGAAGCCTAGTGTGGCAAGAGAGCGAAATGGAAGCAGACATCCAGGCAAGGAGGGGAAGCCAATACTCGGTAGCTCTGAGCACATGGGGTGTGATGATGGCGATGACATCGGTTCTCCTCGGTAAAAGGCGAGGTGGTGGATGGCAATCGTAAACCTCCCTCCCTTTGCATTAATTTGCACTCCATCGCTGATGCTTCCCCTCAGCTTCGCCGTCCCTTGGCTGTGCACAATTTTTCTTTTCTTCCATGGGAATTTTTCACTCGCCGACAGCATCCCGGTGCCGTTTTTCTTTTTTTTTTGCAACAATGCCTCACCACTTTCGCTTGCATTAAGATTTCCCAAGTCTCGCTGTCCCTGGTTTCACACAGGATGTTGATCACCTGTGGCGCATACCACGGGTTGTGGCATCCGCCTATGTGCCGCACGTGGCTTGTGAAAAGTTTTTCGTGATGGGCGTTATTCATGTAGTGAGCTGTGATTAGTGTTCGTCATGCGCTCAAGTCCTCCTGTGCCAGTGTTTTTACATAGGAAGCCAAGGAGACAACCCTCACGAGCACCCAGACGTAGGCGGCTAGCAAAAAGGTGAAAGTGCATTTGGTTGACAAAGAAATCGCATTGTTCACTTGTGAACCATAGTTCACCATTGGAAACGATTTGGCTTCGATGCTACGCATGTGCGAATATTCCAACGAATATTACAGTATTCGAATTCGCTTCGACAAGAGTATAATTATTTGATATTTCGAAGTATTCGAAATGAACGAATAAGCGTATCTTAGACCGCATGTAACCCCCAAAAGGTGGTTTCACTACCGCGTAGGACTGCTGTGCCGTGAAAACACCTGTAAAAGAAATATATATATATATATTCGCACTGCCGCGAAGCTCCATTTCAAGGTTAAATGAGCATATTACCCTGACAGCAATTAGTCATTTTTTAAGTTTAAAAGCTTGTTATACGGGCTTATCCCGTGTAAGTACAGTTATTTCTAAAATCTACCATATTTTACCGGTTATCACTTGCATCCTTCTGAAATTCAAATCCTGCTAATTCGCGAAGTTGCTTCCGCTTCACTTCGAACCAAAAAAATTACATTTGCACATGCCACGTTTGTATGGTCATGCAAATATGCTCGTTTTTCTTTGATAATATGAGATGTATACTATTTGAACAAATCACTATTCGCTTCGAACTGAAAATTCACTATTCACACATCCCTATTCGATGCATCACTGCACACCCGCACATCCTCTTTGTCATGTGCGATCAATCTCCTAGTGCAGTTGATTCATGCCTTTACTTCATGAAGCTTGAAGCAGGTTAATGAACATGTGTGCTAATAGTTCTGTTCGTTTGTTCGGCGATCTTAGTTTTCCCACCATACAATGGTCTGATCCTGCTTCAATATCCGACAGCGGCCCGGCAGGCGATTTCCTAAGCACGAGCATAACATTCGACTGGAATGACCTGCCCACCGAAGTCGCCACCATCACCGACCCACAAGCATTCAAGCAGCTTATCGGGACCATCCTACCATAACTTATATTTTTAGTCTTTTCATAACCCACTCCCTTATGTAATGTCTCAACCTGTGAGGCAATAATATGAATGAATGGAAATGCTTTGCATTTAAAATAGACATGTATCTTAGACTCGGTGTAAGAAGTGTATAAAGAAGCCCGACGCAGCTGTCATTCACAAGTTTCATTTTAATGAGCGTTCTTTTTTTTGTTACGTATCATTTATTGTGCACTGGTACACAGGAATGCAATAAACAGTGCACAAGACACACAAGAAAGAGGAATGAAACAGCAGCAAGTGCTGGCGGTGATATTTCACAACGGAAGGTCTCGTAGCTCAAGTCTTTGTCCTCCACGAGGAAGGCGCTGATGTCGTCCAACGCGGCGACGCACAAGGCGGCTGTCCTTCCTAAGCACTGTGGCTCTGCTTTCATGCACTTTCGCAGGTGTTCGCGCGCTACAAACTCGTGCAAACTATAAGCTTGCTTTTTAAGGGGCGGAGACACGGCACTTTATTAAGGGTTTTGTTTAAATTATTTTATCTGTCTTGCTGTTACCTGCCGAGCTTTTCTGCACTTATTTCAAATGTGCAATAATTTTTCTGTACCATATGTAGTTTAAGTATTCAACATTTCACGTGCCTTTTGGGGTGCTAGAGTTAGTATAAACTGAGAGATAGTTCTGCTTGCAATAATAGCCTGCAAGGAGAACTGTGTAGCTTAATAAAACAAGTTGTTGGGCTCGTTCATACTGTACAAAAGGCAATGATGCAATGCTGGGCGAAGAAGGGAACACGAGCTTTCAGTCAAAGATTAGTGCACATTCACATATGCACCGTGAACACTGCATGTCTGGGCCGTATCTTGCAAATATTCGCATACTCGGAAGGAGCGAGAATGCTGTGGCACTTCATCTATTGGAGGCCTAGTTGATCATCGAGAAACAAGATGTCTGTGTCAGTGATACGTCTGTTACCCTGGTTAGAGCAGAAGCATAATTTCTTGATAGCATGGTTTCGTAAACATGTGACTGCACCCAATTGTTGTGCGCAAATGTTCTAAAAAGGAGCGTTTCTTCAAATAAACTCAGTTGCAAGTTACGCAATAGGTTTGTGTTTGCCTTTTGCAGAGAACTATGTAGCAGGGGCTTAGCTAGTATTTTTGAGGACAGGGTGGGGGGCGGGGGTGGGTTCAATTACCACTTATGTATGTATGTGTGCATGTATACACATGCAAAATTTTAAAAAAGAAACATTTTTTGGGGGGAGGGAGTTCCTCCTGACTATGCCAGCGGTATGTAGTACAGCCAGACTGAATTATCTAAACCCATTTGAACAAAAGTGACGGAACATTGAGCATTAGTGATCGAAATCGCTGCGTTGCATTGACTCACTCGCGAATGTTCAACATGTGATAAGCTTTTGTTTTAGTGGGTTTAAAAGTCCATTCTTGTTCTGCTGCTTACAGTTCCCATTCCACGGCTATTGATTGTGATGTACTGATTAAACTCGTACATCTTTCAGTTTAGCCTAACTCCCTCTGTCAAAATGGTACATGGGATGTTTAATAAAAAGAACTCAAAATTCAATATCTATATAGAAATCAAAATTTTTATAACAAATGAAAAAGTTATGGAAGGAAATGAAAATATGACATGATTATGGCACTGATGACGAAGTTGAGAATGGAAACGATGACTTCAAGTATGACGAAGATGAGATGACCTGAAAAGAAAAAAGAAAACAGTTTTAGGAAGTAGTAATTGAACGGACAAATAGAAAGCACTAGTGACGATAAACAGCCTTTTCTAAGTGCCTTTTCGAAATGAATAGTGTACAGTCAACTGCCGATTTTTCGGACATCCTTGAAAATTCGGACGCTTTCGCGGCACCGTCACAAGCCCTATACACGTCTGTGTATAAGAACGCCTGAAATTTCGGACAATGAAATTCTTAGGCGTCCGATTTTTCGGATTTCTGCCTAAATTTAGGTCCCAAACGACATTAAAGCCCCCACATCCGCCGCGTCTATCATCTCGTAGGGTTTGGGCCAGCGCTTTCGACAGTCGATCTGCTTGTGGCCGTAGCCAACGTAGCAGTGCCCGAACGTGAGCTTTGCCGCAATGCTTAAGTGTTATGGGGCGAAGCAGACAAAAAAAAAGAAAATTCCGAAGGGGCCATTATCCCGGCGGCGATGTCTTTACAGAAATAAGCATCGGAAATGCACGGAGGCGTGACGGCAACAGGCTGGAAACGGGCCAGTACGACTTGATAACTGACAACCATTTATGATAAGCATCTTCAGGTAACTGCTCGGTAGTGCATGTGGCCTAGCGCAGCTGTGTGCGTACTGCACGTTTTTAATAGGCGACAACTCAAACGCACCGCGCCGCCATTCATGCTGCCCATGATGCTGCTGTATGTGCGAGACCGGTAAGTGCGGCGCACGGACCCGTTGCCTATACGAACGTAGGCAGCTCGCCACCGACGCGCCCGTGTGCGGTCAGGAACGGAGTGGGCCCATCACGAGCACTTCCATGAGAAACGCGTGCGTACGGTACAGCAAGCGCCCTGACAGTGACGGCTAGGTTTGCGATGTGCTGCGCACAACTAGGAACGATCGGCTTCACGCGGCAGCAAATTCCGAGTGTTGGCGGAGATTTTCGTATAGTAGCGCATAGTTTACGTGAGCACACGCCTTGCGCAAAGCCGGACGAGTCGTCCGCTCTTCCGCCACAGCCTTTGTGCTCTGTGTCATGGTTTCCAAACGCTCCATGCGAGAGAGCCGTAATTTATTCCGCGCTTTGCAGGTATCGGCGGCGCTCATCACGAGACGCAAATTTGCATTTGGCGGTAGCACGTATTAAGCGGGGTTCCGAAGGTATTCACGAGAGCCTTGGCGCAGACAAAATGCCTGATAAATGCACTGGGAGGCATTAAAGCTATTTCGGACGCGGCTGTGGCGATTTTACAGCTTGAGCGAAAAAAAAAAAGCATGAATTCGTTCTTTCGGACTGCCCGATTTTTCGGATGATTTCGCGGTCGCTAAGGAATCTGAAAAATTGGACGTTGACTGCATTCCATTCTTGTTTTTCAATATATTGCATTATTGCTTATGCAGAAACCATCGCACATAGTTGACATAGCTTACGCAAACTCCACAAATGGAACTAAATCATTATTTCCGAAGTGCATACAGTCAAACTCGCAAGAAACTTGGAATGAGTTCGATATATCGTGTAATATAACGCTGTTCAAGAATTTACGATAGTTCCGATCCGAATTTCAGTGCTCAGATTGGCTTGACGGCACTACACCGCATAATTGCAAGGAAGGCAGATTCAAGGCATTTTTTTTAAGCGGCTTTTTTAAAAATCCGTGCTGGTTATGTGCAGGAGAGGGTTATACGCAAGAAAAAAAATGGTATCGATGCAAACAGCGCCTGAACATCGTCACACGCAGCTGTGCGCGCGCTCGTAGGGCGGCGGAGTTAAAGGGGTACTGACACAAAAATTTTGGCCTCGCGTTTTTCTGCTGCATTGTGTTGCTGGGGGCCTGTTAGTCATAACACGGCCCATCGTTTGCTGCAGCGCGCGACAGATAATTAATTACAGGCTCCTCATTACCGACCAGTGTCAGTTTCGTTTTCAAAAACGACAAGCCTCCGGGTGAAACTATCACCACCTAGCGTGTGCAGCGCTCGATCACGTCAACACACAGAACTGTTACGCACTTCGGCGCGGTTCGCGAGCAGCCGCCTAGAAGTAGGCTGCTGGAGCGAACGCGGCAAAAAAAAAAAAAAACATGGCGGCTATGACGTCATCATAACTTGTTGCAGCGTGGTCACGCGAGGGAAGTAGGGGGTCCCCAAGGGTCCCCTTTGAGGGTCTCAGTAGCGCGAGGATGTCGATCGCTCACGCAAACTTCAAAATTCATTTGAAATAACTTCCAGGATATATTCGCTGTTGGTATTTTGCAGACGATATACGCATGTTCACCGGAATCGATGCCGCACGCTATCTCGGCCGCGAAATATTGTGTCAGTACCCTTTTAAGCCTCGTCCGCCTGCAGCCCCATATGTTCGATGTACGAACATGTAGTTAAAGGGACACTAAAGGCAAATATTAAGTCGACGTTGATTGTTGAAATAGCGGTTCAGAAACCTCGTAGTGCTACTTTTATGCCAAGGAAGTGCTTATTTTGAAATAAAATCACGTTTTAGTGGTCCGCATCGCGTTAGCGCACTTCAAATCACCCGCCTGAAATCCGACTTTCATACGTCACTGCTGTCGTGCCCAACGTTGCCCGCCTTTACTGCGCGGCTGCCGACACTAGTAGCAGCAGAGCGAAAGTAGCGGGACCCACAGCAGCAACAACGACCATCGAAGCCATCGAAGCTTGCCGCAATCGCCGCAATGGATGTGGACGAAGAACTTGACAACGAGACATTGGCTCGCGACGCTGGGCTCCAATTCAGCGACTTTAGTCCTGAAGAACGCGGTATGCTGCTGAGGGCTCGTAGTGCCGGCGTCGTTACATGCGGCATTTTGTCGAACTTTCTGTCAGAGCGACTTTCACGAACGCGCAAAACACACGCGGCAGTACGCGATCCCGAAACTACCACTGTGACGCGACTGCGTGAGCGAAGCAGGGCGCCGGGCGAAGCGCAGTTCGGCGAAAACGGAACCTTTGAAGCACGCGCGCCGTTCCCCATGGCAACGACACAGAGGTTCTTTTTTTCATGAATCAAACGGAAACGAACAAACAGCATTTTATTACGTCTCTTGATGCACGGAAGGTTCTTTTTTTATTGCTGCTAGTTTGATTACTAGTGATTTATTGTAGGCAGACTCTCATACGTCATCGGGATCACTTCGAAAATGTCCCACTCGTGGCGCTCATCATGTGATACATTTAGCTTAATTTCTTGGTAAGTAGGGCACTGCTGTTGATAATATTGCCGTTTTAGAAGCTGTCATACATTGCGCTTTAACTCTGACATAAATTGTTATCTGCCTTTAGTGTCCCTTTAAGGCTATTTTTCGAGCGAAGAATTGTTACGAGTTGCACATTTCGGTGGCGGCGTTATCCTTAACGAAAAGCCCGGGGCCGGAGCGTACGGAAATGCTCGAAGCTGCGCCGTTTTCCACTAACTGATGCTCTTTTGATCGTGTGCTTGTCAGCGATTGCGCAGGTAGGCGCTGTTGGCATCGTGCCAACGCAAAGAAAGAAGCTGTACAGGGCCGGCACGCACCCGCCTAGCCTCGCCTGCCTCCATTTTACCGATAGGGGAAGAAGGGCTCCAGAATTCGGTTCGATGAGGCCGGAGATCTTCCTACGCATTGACGTCAAAGTGCGCATCGATTGCCGTGTTTTGAGACAGTATATATATATATATATATATATATATATATATATATATATATATATATATATATATAGAGAGAGAGAGAGAGAGAGAGAGAGAGAGAGAGAGAGAGTCCGGTTTTACTATACCGCCGCCGTACCATGTTGCGTCGTTGCTAAATCTAGTGAGCATGCCCGAGTATAGCTATTTTGGTCTAATGAGCTACGGAAACGCGTCCGTTATAGTGGGGATAATTGTCTAGGACAATGCGATCGGCTCGCACAAAACTGGTTAAACTAGCGATCGTGGGGAGTGGTCTTTCGTCCAGCACTTTGCATATAATATATGGAGTGATGGTATATATCTAGAATGTGAAGAGAAAATGAGAGAATTAATTCTACTCACATATGGTGATGGCGAGGCGGTAGCCTGGCAGCGAGAAGGCGACTTTCGCCAGTAAGTGCTTCAACACGGCCGCGAAGGCCATGCCACCCGCCGCGTACGCCATGCACAGGATGAGACGAGGCACAGAGGGCCACCAGTGCTGTAACAGAAAACAAAGCAAGTAAGTTTTGTGTAGACTGTCTTAAATCAATTGATTGAAAAGTATTTGGAGGCTATATATGTACGGCGTACGAGTGGAAGAATTCGATCTAAATTACATAGGTATCAAGGAAAGAATCAGTAATAAATCAGTAATAAATCAGTAATAATAATATAGCTACTGGGATTTTCCGTCCGAAAACCTCGATATGATTATATGAGGGTCGACATAGTGGAGGGCTCCAGAAACGTTGAGCATAAGGTATTCTTTAACGTGCAACTAAACTACTAAGTACATGGTCCTCTAGCATGACGCCTCCATCGAAATGCGGCCGCTGCAGCCGCCTCCATCACAACTTCGGGAGGGGGGGGGGGGGGGGGGGGAGGGCTAGGGTCCCTCCTGTCTACGCGCACGCCATGTTTGAGCTGTTATTTATGTTTGTCATACACATGATTAATATGGCACGGCGATTTCGGCTTATATCAATTTCAAGAGACGGTCGCGAAAGCACGTACTAGGACCGCGTGCCATGAAAATCATGACGTACATGACATTCATGTCGCGATTTTCATGTTACGATTTTGTCCAACTTTAATTCATCTCAACCCTAGTCATAATTATAATACACTACAGTTAAAGACAACACTTAATGTCCGCTATGCTTTTTTGTCTTCAACAAAGAGATACGAACCCGTCGAAAAAATTCCCCATTATTGTGTTCTGACCCGTCATTGATGTTCGTCATACGCTAATGTCGTGCCGTACCAGTTTTGGTGATGTATATCAAGTTGTACGAAACGGCCACGAGAGTACTCCCATGCTCCGCCCGCCCCACATAAACAAATTGGAGCAGTCCGAAAGAATTAAAAGAAGCTCCGCAACGAATGCAAAAATGAAACCGAAACAAGAGCGCGCTACATGCACACGCCAAATCGAAAACTTTCGGCGAAGCAGGTGTGAATCCTCCATCCCCCGGCTACGCCATTGTAAAATGCGGGAAGCAAGCAGTTCTTGGAAAATGCACCATCAGGAGTCCACCGCCTCCATTATCGCTAAAAGGGAAATATTAAGTTGAGCTAGATTGAAAGGTTACGCATGTGTAATAACTAATTCACCATTCTGGGATAGGTCAGAGCATTTGCGAGCGAGGAGACAACGAAACCGATAAATTCAAGTGGCGCCCACTATCGTACTCTGTGGTTACCTAAATAAATGAGGTCGGATCATCTAGCTTGATTACTGATCGGCTTACAGACGAAAAGTGAATTACGTAACTTCTGATAGTAAACAAACGTGCCGCGAGCTAGAGTTGTTGCTTCACGTTACGGCCGTGGAGGCTGGAGTTCTCAGACGCCCGCTGATTCGTGGAAATCGGCAGCGGAGGTGGTGACGTCACGCCCTCTAATCGGCGCGGGTGATTCAAATTGAGCAGCAGCCGCAGGGATACTCCGCGGCTGTTTTCGACGCAAAAACGTCGTTCATTGGCGCGCAGACCAGGGGCGTAGCCAAGGGGGGGGGGGGGTTGGGGGGGTTCAAACCCCCCCCCGAAATTTCTCAATTTGGCTTGCGTATATAGGCACGCACACATACAAACGCACGCACGAACATACATAAAGTATGGTTGAACCCCCCCCCGAAAAAAATTTCTGGCTACGCCCCTGGCGCAGACAGTGGTGATATAGTGCAAAGCAGGTAAATAATCAATGCCACTAAATGTCTTTTCGTAGACGAAAAAAAAGCAGTAAGGTAGTGACCCACTGAGTAAAGATATAGGGCGGAGTTGGCGAGACCCCCTCAGATGATTATGGAGGCGGCCGCTGCCTTTGAGCCCCCCCACCCCCCCTCCCACCAGGCACGCCTATGCGCGTGCCGATGTGTATGATGCTCGCGTTTGACATTATGACAAGCCATTCAAATGCAGTATTTGGAAGTGAGCCGTCAGTGGAAGGCACGAAAGCGGTGAAAGCACATTTTGTGTTGAAGTAAGAATGGAAAAGGTAAAGGCCGCCTAATCGTCAAGCGTGCCGTAACTCAGCGAGAGAAAATTCCAGCACTTACGACGTGGTACCCCCACCTCGTTCCGATCGGGCACGATTATTCCGTCAGCTCGTCCTGCCATTTGCAAATAGACGGAGGGGCGTCATTGCCGCAGAGATAATCGACTACGGCCGCTGGCTCGTTGGTATATAAATACGGAAATACGCAAGCAGACACTGCGCATTCATACCTGTCAGCGTGTCCAGTAAGCGTGCAACACGGTTTCGAAGTTGTGGCTGCCTTTCGAGAAAACCTGTATGCTGGAACGTAACCTTGGGCCACGTTGAAATAAATTTACGTAGAACGCACCGTGGAACTATTTTTTAGATACGCTCTGAAATTATAACGACCGCTTTCCCCCCCCCCCCCCCCCATATGAGAATAATAAGCTTTGATAAAATGTGCAATGTTTCGTCACGTAAATCCCTAGTCGCGTAGTAGGAGTTTGAACTCACCGGAGTGTGATGTCCCATGAACAATGTGTAGGCTCGGTATTCCGTGGCCGCACCGATGATGCAGGCGACCACGACGACTGTCACGACGATGAAGTGAAGGATGAGATGTTGGTCGGCAGGAACGTACGGGAGTGCCGCCAGAGTCACCTCCGCCATGGCGCACAACGGCGGCACGTCCCGCACGTTGAAGTACTCCGCCATGTCTGCCGGGTGAACTTGTCCCAAATGGTGATGAAAGAAATGGGTGATGTACACGAACATTGCTGTCTTTGTGATCGACGCGAAAGCAGCAGCGTTCCTCCAGTCCGATTTCGCGGAGTAATTCGCAGCACACGAGGAGATGGACGGGGCTAGGGCCGTCACCTGACAACGGAAAACAACGAAAACATCGTTAAAAGTCACGAAGCAAAACTTCTTGCTGAGAAAAATCACGCACAACTTAGTGCGCAGCGCACCAACGTTAACGCAGCAGGCATGTCGTCTAATATGAGCGGCAGCTCAAGACAAGCCATGCACGACGATGGGGTTATCATGCGCGACTGGGCTTTACAAGGACTCGCCGTACTCCTCAAACGGGCACTACAGAATGACTCTCGACAATGGAATTAAACGAGTTAAACGGGATCCGCTAAATATCTTTACTTAGTTCCAACGCGTCACATGGCTTCAGAAAGAGCCGCTTTTCCTCAATAGTTTTGTAGCACGCCGCATAATCCGGCTGCAACATCGCCAATGTCCACTTTAGTTTGTAGGGGAAGTGGACAGAGACCGCTGTACAGTGGAGGGACGCCGCGATGCTTCAACGCGGAGAGGGCGTCTGCAGAGATAGATCTGTTATGCGTATACCGTGTTCCACAAGCACGGTGCACGCGTGCTTTTCAATGCAGGCAACCGCTAGAGGGTAGCGAGATTCCTGCACACATTGCTCGTCATCGCAATATGCTATACGCTTGGAGTAAAGCAGAGCGTTACCACGGCCGAGACGTGCACTTGGCCTACAGTTGGCGAAAAAAAAAATGGTTGCTCACGTTCATTGGGTATTGGGTCAGAAGGGAAGGGTTTCTGGTCTGCCATGCGTCCATAAAGCATGAATAGTAGAGGTGACCGGCCCACCCCATGAAAATTGCGTAAACGATAACCGTGACCATTTCTTGACCGTACGTCTGTAAGAGTCCGTTGCAATATGGCGTGAGTGGAGTCGACCCTAGAAGCGGTGGCTCATACCCACACTGGGGGATTCGCCAAGAACCGGTTAGTTTTTAAAGGCAAATTTGAAATTGAAGTTCAAACTTTGTTGAATTAATACGGAAGAAGTATAAATTTAATAGAATTAAGATTCTAATAATAATAATAATAATAATATAGAACAGAACTGAGGCAATAAAAATGAGAATTTGGGAAAAAAGAAAATAAAATAGAAATACAATTTGGTAAAGTAGATTTTATAACCTAAATCTTTTAGAACCTTTAAGGTACTCCTGCAATGCATCAGCAACCTTCCCGTCACTGTGGCCAAGAGAAATAGCCCCGAAAGACAGCACATTTTGTTCATTTAATTCTAATCTAAGCAGACGGAAAACGACACCTAAGGTATTTTTGCGCAAGGTAGAATACCTCTTACAGGAAATGAGATAGGGCTGCGTTGTCTCACGTATTCCGCAAAAAGAACAATTAGGCGAAGCTGCCAGACCAGCTCTGTGTAGATAAAAATTTAGATAGGGAATCTGACAACGTAGTCTTCTGATTGCGACTTCTACTGCCCGTGATTGACATATCTTAGTATTCCACTGATGGTTCAAATGCTGGAATTCTAATATGGTCGTTAACCCATATATGCCCAGTGTCCTACATATAGGACGCTTCTTTGATCCACTATAACATCGCTATTTCTTTAGCTGATGACTAGCGCCACCTACAGCGCATCAAGCAGGCCTCATTCTCAACGTGTGCAAGCCGAGACATTGCTTGTCTTTCATGCTGCCACGTGCCGGCCGCGTTCTCCGGGCAAACGCGTGCCTTATGTGAAAGACGTCATGGAGAGGAAGAAGTGCAATGTCGGTGTGCACGTGAAATGTTTCAAGGCTTACCACACCCGCACATAGCACCCCTAATGACCATTGTCCTGTATGTAGAGGACGGCTTGAAAAACAGTGTTGCGTTTACCTGGCAGTAAATAAAGAACTTGTGCTTTCTTTTGAGGGTAGAAGTACACTTTTTGTGAAGAAAAATATTTGTTTTGTCATTTTTTCTGAGTTTGGGCATATATGGGTTAATGACGGTGCGGAAAATTCCTCTAACATCATTTTCCTCCTAAATCTAGCACCTGTAATGAATTTGGATGCGGGCAATACCTGAATTACCGGGCCGTTTAATGATGACCTGCCAGCGCATCTGCCATTTCATTCATAAATAGGCCCTCATGCTCAGGAACCAACACTAACTTGATGAAAGTTATGTGCAGTGGAACTAATGATTTGAAAGCATTCAAAACATACGAGTCCTCATTTGCAGCGAGGGAGGAACATACTGAGAGTGAGTCCATCAAAATTATTGCGGATCTTATTGATGCTTCTAATTTACGTAGAGCTACACTGATGGCTAAAAATCCTGCTACAAAGATGGGCACAAAATCTGGAAGGCTGAGGGAAAACAACCAGTCTAGAGTAGGAGAGAAAATCCCAATTCCACATTTTTATTACCTTGGGAAGCATCCGTTGCTATCACTGTCTTAGAGTTCCAGGCAATTGCATAATATAGCGTTTAATAAGCGGTGTGACATTAGTCCTGCATGTTTTTTTGGAAAAATATCATCAAACTGTATTTTAATAGAGTGGATTGCGCAAAATCCGGGGTCAGTTCTTCCTACAATAACTCTGGCGAGGGGACCATGCCCCTCATCACTGACGGTGACTTGAACATTGATTTATCAAAACCCAACAACGCCTGCTTCTTACACTGCATGAAAGACGGCTTGGATGTGGACAGGGCATCGCAAGACCTCGGTGCCAGGTCCAGGACAGGAGGCGTCATAGATCATTTCTCCGTAAGAGGCATCCACGATTTCCACCAGCTGTACTATACCTTGCACTTCGCTTCACTTAGGCCCCTTGTAGCCGCGATCACGAACGGATTCGATAACAAGTCCTGTCCAGCTGCTCACTGATCACGGTGATGATGACCTTGTTCAAGAACTGTCAAAAACCCCTTCCACCCATGCACACGAGTTCGTGAAACGTGCGTGCGTTGTCCGTCATAAGGGACAAGTATAAGCATAACAACTGAAACACACCTGTAACAACTGTAACTGTGAGTGTAACGTACATACGTGCATGGCGCCTGCGCGTATCACTCGGCTGTGTATATGTCTAGATAATTTTTTCTGAAGAAAGCTTAGTTGCGCGTAGCGCCTGTCCTGTGCATACGTGTTCCTTGTTTTGTCCTGTCCGAATCGTGCCATTTAATATTGAAGAATATAAGCACTACATATCAGCTTTCCGTGTCTCGTGTTGGTAACACCCATGTTGCTGTTGGCATCGTTGCGCAACTGTAAACCACTGGTTATATAATACACCTGCGACTGTTCAACATGTGTGTGCGTGTGTGCGTGTGTGTGTGTGCGTGTGTGTGTGTGCGTGTGCGTGTGTGCGTGCGTGCGTGCGTGTGTGTGTGTGTGTGTGTGTGTGTGTGTGTGTGTGTGTGTGTGTGTGTGTGTGTGTGTGTGTGTGTGTGTGTGTGTGTGTGTGTGTGTGTGTGTGTGTTGTGGGGTCTGAGGCGATAAAACCGCCGCCGCCCTCGGAACACACGGACACAGTTCACGCGGTCGGGCAACAAACGTGGAGGTTTATTAAAACTCTTCTTTACATATATGGCGAGCTCGCCGTCCGAATTAGTAACACGTAACACTTAACACGCTAAACTTATGCGCTGACAATTAATACGTAACACGCTAACAATGAATACTGGGAAAACATATCACATACTCGAGACAGTATAAGACATGCAGTACAATATAACCTAAGACATACATAAGACATACAATAAGACAACATAATCCAATACAAATGCAAAGGCGGCGCCGCAGATGCACGACTCACCACGAAGGCCCGAGGGAAGCGAGCCGCGGTACCGACCTCCACGGACCCCGCGGCCGTCGTCCATCCGCGCGCGCTGCCACACCCCAAAAGAGAGATTCAATCCTTTCTATCCGCCGGCCGAATTCGCGGCGGCGATGCCGGCGCCACCGTGCTAAACTCGGATTACAGCAAAGTGCATCTAGCGCATCCCTGACCTTGGACGAACGTGTCCACTTACGCCAAAGCACGTGCGTTCCAAACACAGCGGCCGCGCCCAAGTTACGGCAATCGCCAATACAGGGATGAGATAGCACCCCCACAGTGTGTGTGTGTGTGTGTGTGTGTGTGTGTGTGTGTGTGTGTGTGTGTGTGTGTGTGTGTGTGTGTGTGTGTGTGTGTGTGTGTGTGTGTGTGTGTGTGTGTGTGTACCATTTGCACATTTCTCGAGCATCATTCCGTCACCTTTTGCTCTATGTGAAAAATTACGCCACAGTCACTTCCCCGCGCATGCTTCGCATAACATCGATTCCCTCGGTACGTGGGATCTGCCGAATTTTTTTGATCACCTTACGGTGAGCTGTCAGCACTTGGTCGACGGCAGCGAACTTGCTCTTCGGAAGCTTCGCGCATTCCAGCGACAGCACGGAGAAAGTACGTTCGTGGTCGCCTGCGTTCGAACGAGAAACGAACGCTTCTTGTTGACGTTTCTAGCTGACGCAGCATTTCAATGTGGTCGCGGAAGAATGCGACCACGATGACGTCAATACAAAAAATTCAAGAAGCTTCACGTACTTAACAGAGACTGGTTAAACAGCGGATCGGGTGGCATCATATAGCTGTTTCATCGCTTGACTTACCTCTATTTTAGTTTTGCTACCATCAGCCTACACGAAAGAGCGGTCTACCTATTCAATGTCACGGAACAATTCTTGGAACGCATGCAGTGGCTGTTACTTCCTCCGTTGAGGAAGTATGTATGCGAAAAACTAGCGGTAGTGTGGCGTGAAACTCGAATGCCTTTACGTTTAGTTGTATTAAGTGTCATGAGCCATTTATCGCGACATTCCAATTCCGTATCTAGATCGCTTTGCAGGTTAAGATAATCAGTGTGCTTCGTAAAGTACGGAGTCGTCTGGGAATAAGCTGACAGTTGAATAAAGACAATTAGGAAGATCGTTAATATAAATTGAAAGCAGGGGACCTAAAACAGACGCTTGTGGGACACGAGATGTTACACCGGAATTAGGCGAACCAATATTGTTAGCTGTCACATATTGGCTACTGATAGCGGGAAATTCTTTAATTCATCCAAGTACACTGGGGTCTACGTTGAGCTGATTTAGTTTGAACATAAGTAGATCATGTGAGACGGAGTCTAACGCTTTAGAGAAATGCAGATATTAGCAGTCGGTATCAAATTTGAGATCTGCTTAATGAATATGTCCTCAGTAAAAACTTGGTGGACGCTAGAGCTTCGCTTTCAGGAGTAATAAGCGACAGTGTGATCGGACCCTGCTGGCATCGCCTTCTGAATCACTTGCTTGACTTCGTTTCTCGGTGGACACCTAAACCGTGGCGGGGGTATAGGAACGTCTGTGCACCTGTAAAATGGCCCTGTAAAACTAGGCTAGAATGCCTACTGCAAGTATACACTTGCGAAGTGCCCACTGTGACGTAATTGGGCGAGGTACCCACCGTAAGGTACCCACTACGCGTCCGTAAGGTAACATGCGCACCTGCGCAGCCGCACTTGTAGTTGATGCTGTCGTTGATAATGATAATTATGCGTGTGTGCTTTGTAATTGGTGGGCCACTGGTGTCGCAATTCGCATGTTTTGACGCCCTGCCACGCTTCTGTCACGCGATATTGCATGTGTTAATGACATTCGTCGCACGGCAGAACGTTCATATAGTGCTTTTTTTTTACGAGTCCGAGCGTGGCTCAGTGGTAGTACACCTGCTTGCCACGTGCACGTAGAAGTCACGCATCTGTCTCGAGTTTCCGCTCACGGACAACGATGATTTTTTGCTCACTACCAACGACGCCGACACTGACGCCTGAATTTCTGCCAAAGGAGCTCTTGATTACTGTCGCGTTTAAAATGCATCATCGTCGTTTGGGTTTATGGCGCAATTTGTCGAGATAAAAGGGAACAATTTCGAGCTGACTTTGAGAATTGTTTGTAAATTCCAGGACGCCTGCGGGAGTATAATATTTGGCTCACTTGTTCTCGGGAGCCTTGACTACCGATCGGCAGCGTTTTCCAAACACGCTGAAAAAGTGTTGCAGGGCTGGCAGCTACACTCTAGTGTTGGGAAGACTGAGGAATCAGCGGAGCTGGTGGCGTTCCTTCCTTCCCTTGTCTCCTCCGAACCCTCATCTCCCTTTCCCACCCCTTGTATACCATACTGTGCGTGGAAGTTATTGTAACATCGCCTTATCATTGAACACTGTTCCTCACAAATGTCCAGTCGACAAAAAATTTGAAAATGCCCACAGACACAATTTGCTACAGAAGACAGCAAACCTCCGGCGTACCACACGAGCTCTTGAACGCCCGTGCGGGTCCGACGTCCCTTGTGGTTTACCTCGCCGCGAGGAGGTTACGTTGCGGAGGCCGTCTGGGAGCGGGGAGGCTCACGAGCGCTCGCACGCGCGTGCTGGTGGATGTTTCTGTAAGATGACTCGGACCCACGCGGGAGGTTTAGCGAAGAATTGCAACCCCAATACCGCCTTGGCTTCCTCTTCGAGAACCGCCGGCAGCGGCTCTGCGTTGCTCCGTTTTTAAAGACTGAGCTCGTTCTCATTTCATAGCGACGACGAAGGGGAGAAAACAAAATGGCCGCCGGACTGCAGGCTGCCCTCCATTGACCAGGAAGAATCTTTCATGCCAAATAAAGTGTTTCACTCACTCACTCACTCACTCACTCACTCACTCACTCACTCACTCACTCACTCACTCACTCACTCACTCACTCACTCACTCACTCACTCACTCACTCACTCACTCACTCACTCACTCACTCACTCACTCACTCACTCACTCACTCACTCACTCACTCACTCACTCACTCACTCACTCACTCACTCACTCACTCACTCACTCACTCACTCACTCACTCATCGAATCAATCAATCGATCGATAGGCCGGCATGGCAGGCACATGTCAAAAGAGATCATTATTTTTATTGCTTCAAGCACGTCAACACCGTTAATTCGATAAAGCTTAAAATGCTGGGATTCTATCGCAGCGCCTTTCCTCCGATCGCGTCAGACTATATAGATTAGTCTATGTGTGCAGTCCGTCATATAAGCTAATCATATGATGCATGAATGACTGCGTACGCAACGCAGGTCACACACAAATGAAGCGTAAAACGTACGTAAAGCGAATGTGGTGCAAAAGGCGTTGTCCCACGGAACTACACAAGCGTGCTTCGTGAAATGGGAAGGCTACGCGCACTTGGAGCCCGAGTCGTCTGTCATCTCGGGGTTTATCTTGTAGCAGGCCGCCTTGTCCAAGCGCGCGCCGGTGTAGTTGGCGCTTATGAAGTCGTGCAGCTGGCGCAGCATGCACAGGCGGCAGTACTGTCCGCGCAGGGTGAACCGGCTGCACTCGCCCGGCGAGCCGTCGTCTTCCACGTCATAGACGGCGATGCCGTACCGCAGAGTCACGGCGTTCCCCTTAGAAGCACACACCTGTAAGGAAGCACGCATAGCGTTATCATACGTAGAACAGGGGAGTGCTCGGAACGGCCGCAATGTACAGAAAGCGAAGCCCAAACAGGGTCAATGCGCTTGTGGCGCTGCCATCGGTATAGTCTGCATTGTGTCGTCGTTTAAGAGTTGCGCGGCTCCGCCAAAGTGGTGCAGGGGTAGAATGCCCGCCTCTCAATCGAAAAGCCCGCGTTCGAATCGCAGCTGTAGATGGCGAGTTTTTATTCTTAGTGTCACTTTTCATAGCTGTATTTGTTTTCCTTTGTTTCTTAAAACTAGCTTCTGTTGCTACGTATTGCTGCAAAAAGCAACGTAAAATGTGGAATCTCGTTTCGAGTCTCGTATTCCCCAAAATCTCGGAGGCCGTACTTTACGTTTTTGTTGAGTTTCGGGTGGTGGCTCTGCAAATAACTACGCTTACTGTCGAATTTCTTCTATTTTACTTCACATTTTGCGTTAATTTTTGAAGCAGGGGAGCGAAATCTGTGGTGTTACGTTAAAGGGATAGAAAAACGATTTTCCGCATACAGTGAACGCTTGTTCATTCGGAAAATTGGTTAATTCGTACGTGTTAGCTGGTCCCGGCCTGCGTATGTATTGCTTAATGGCATCAAAATCTCGTTAATTCGATCATACTCGGCCGCAACCCGTTTATTTCGAACGATCCTCGGAGAGCGCCGAGCGCGAAGCCGCAAATGTGCGACGTGAAGGAAAGAAAACTGGGTTCGCTGACAGCCGAAACGTCCACAGGCTTTCAAAAAGGCGTGGTCACGATCCACAATCGCGTTGGCGGTACGTAATAAGGTATGGGTTCATATCACGTTTCGGATTAAGACACGGGGGCTCTGCTGCGTTTACATTGCGAACTAAATTGCAAATGACGAAAATAGCAGCTTTTGCATTGGTTTTACGCAAAGTAATTGCTGGATTTACATATTCCTCAAGGAAATGAATGTGCATTGATGTAGTGGGCATTAATTTATTGTTTTCTTGATACTTGCGATAATTCGGCATTTGGTTAATTCGGTCAGATTTTCCGTTTCCGTGAAATCCGAATTAGCGAGCTTTTGCTGTATTAGTAAATTACAATTTCACAGTGCCGAAAATAACACCCTGACCGCGAGAACACACTTGGTAAGCGAGGAAACGAGCGAAAAGGAAGTGCGGGTGGTGATGCCACCATTAAATTGCCGCACCAAACGCCGTGACGTCATAGAATATCACTGCGTCTCTTTGGTCATAATGAAGTACATTGCCTTCTGAGGGGGCCGTAAATTTAACATACCAAGTTTCAGGAAATTTCATTGAGCGAATATTGCCAAAATAGGAAAAGTACAATGAAATCCGTGACGTAAACTGGGGAGATTTGGGAGCGAAATTCAAAAATGAAACTTTGACCTTAATTTCCTGCTCTATTAATGAGCGTATGATGGTGACATTAAAGACATTAGTCTTCTCAGAGTACAATTTATCAATCGAAGCTGATTCATCGTTGCACTTTAGTGTCCTTTTAGCGTTATTAGTAAATCACATGCTAGTTATTCCTTTATTCGTGCGCAGAGGCTAAAAACGACCGAGTAGCGTCGTTATTCCATTAAAGCAGGTTAATAGTCACGTGGTTACGCTGCCTTGACGTCATCACAGTCGTCATGTTGGAGTGTCAGTAGGTTAGAAACCCGAGTACATGACTTCACGTGCAAGCTATCAATAGGAGGTATTCCCCTTCTCCAGCGAGTGCCTATACCAGGGGCGTAGCCAGGGTTAGCGGGTTTCAACCCCCCTCCCCGTTTCAACCCCCCTTCCCGAAAATTTTTAATTTTGCTTGCGTATATATTGTTACGAGTGATTGTGTTTATTTACAGATGAGGTGAAATGGCATTGGGAAAGAGCAGCGTACTTCTGGGACAGGCCTAGTCCGGCTCACCCAACCACACAATCCAAGCGCCGGCTCCACTACTCTTCTTCTTCTTCCGCGACCCGTACGCTCGCGCATCTTCGTTGCATTTCCCCCGGCGGCAGATGAAGCTCGCCGAGCGAGTTAAATATGCCTATGATGGTACTTTTTGAGGCGGGCTACGTGAACAATTTGCGTAACGCGCGAACGCCGGTTATTGGCTGTGACCCGGGCGACAACGTAATTCACGTCACTGAGACGAGTGACTATAACGAATGGGCCGGAATAGTTTGCTAGAAACTTCCGGTACAATCCTTTTCTACGAACAGGAGTCCACAGCCAAACGTAGTCGCCAGGAGAAAACTCTACGGCGATATGCTTAGGCATCGTAGCGACTCTTGCTGTGTTCTTGAGAATACAATGTTCGAAGGCGCGCTAGTTGACGTGCTTCTTCAGCACGACACAACGTCTCAGGCGATGGACAGATCTTCCTCATGCGAGAAAGGTAAGAGGGTGTCCAGAAAGCTCCGTGGGTTTCGTGCGTAAAGCAGAAAAAAAAAGGCGAATGTCCAGTAACTTCATGCTTGGCGGTGTTATATGCGTAAGTAACAAACGGTAAGACGGCGTCCCAGTTCCTGTGGTCAGCATCAACGTACATCGATAGCATATTCGTAAGAGTTCGATTCGTTCTCTCAGTGAGACCGTTAGTTTGCGGATGGTAAGGGGTGGTGTGGCGATAAGAGGAGCCACAGAGGCGCAAATTTTTTCAACCACATCGGCGATAAATTGCCGTCCACGGTCACTGATGACAACCCGTGGAGCACCGTGACGCAATATGACCCGTTGTAACAGAAAAGAGGAAACAGCGGCTGCTGTGGCCGATGTCAGTGCGTCCGTTTCCGTATAACGAGTTAAGTAATCTACGCACACTATAACATATCGGTGGCCGTATGGGGTCTTAGGAAGGGGTCCGAGCAAGTCGATGCCGACTTTTTCAAAAGGGGATGTCGGTGGTGAGATGGGCTGCAAATAACCTGCCGGGGCAGTGGTGGATTGCTTGTGGCGCTGACATATAGCGCAGCTGGCGACGTACTGTTTTGTTGTCTTCCACATTTTCGGCCAGTAGAACCTCTCACGTAGTCGATGTAGCGTACGTGTGAAACCGAGATGACCGGATGTTATGTCATCGTGCATAGAACGAAGGACGACCTGGCGCAGGCTTTCCGGCACCACTAGAAGCAACGGGAGGCCGTCGGCTGAATAGTTTCTCTTGTACAGCAAGCCATTTGAAATTGTAAAGTGCTTGTCGGCGGAGTTATGTGCAGCTTCGAGCAAGGGTTTCAGGGTAGGGTCGCGTTGTTGCTCACGTTTGAAGCTGCTGGTATCTGGGAAGTCGGACAAGACAGAAACTAAATAGTCATCAATGTCATCGTCGTCAGCATTGGTGTGTACTGAAGGAAGGCGGGATAAGCAGTCGGCATCCGTGTGACATCGTCCGCTCTTATAGGTCACAGAAAAGCTGTACTCTTGGAGGCGCAACGCCCAACGAGCCAGCCGGCCAGACGGGTCGCGAAGTCCCACAAGCCAGCATAGTGAGTGATGATCGGTCACTATTGTGAACTCGCGGCCATGTAGATACGGTCGGAACTTCTGAATGGCGAAGACGACTGCTAAGCACTTCGAGCTCGGTGACGGTGTAGTTCTTCTCTGCTCTGGTCAGTGTCCGACTGGCATATGCCACGACGTGCTGACGGCTGTTGCAGAGTTGGACCAGCACAGCACCAACACCTAGGCCACTAGCATCAGTATGAAGTTCAGTGAAAGCGTCAGGATCAAAATGCTTCAGGATGGGTCCTGAAGTTAATAAAAACTTCAGCTGTTGAAATGCAGCCTCACATTTATCATCCCACAAATACGGTGTGTCCTTTATGAAGAAGGGACGTCAGTGGGGAGGCAAGTTGTGCGAAGTTCTTAATAAATCGGCGGAAATATGAGCACAGACCGAGAAAACTTCGCAGGCCCTTCACTGTTCGTGGTTGCTCAAAGTTGCGAACCACTGCGGTCTTCTGTGGGTCTGGTCGTACGCCGTCTTTATCCACGAGAAAGCCTAATACGAGGGCTTGACGTTCTCCAAAATGGCACTTCTTTGAGTTTAAAACAAGGCCAGCTTCGCGTAAGCATTCAAGCACAAGTGACAAGCGGTGGTTATGCTCTTGAAAAGTCTTTCCGTAGATAATCACGTCATCTAAATAGCACATGCAAATTTCCCATTTTAGTCCACGGAGTACTGTATCCATAAATCTCTCGAATGTCGCTGGAGCGTTACACAAACCAAAGGGCATAACGTTAAACTCAAAAAGACCATCTGGTGTTACGAAGGCCGTCTTCTCTTTATCTGAGGGATGCATAGGATTTTGCCAATACCCAGAACGCAAGTCAACAGAAGAAAAATAGGAGGCAGAATGCAGGCAGTCCACGGCGTCATCTATACGTGGCAAAGGGTAGACGTCTTTTTTTTAATGGCATTTAGGCGACAATAGTCTACGCAGAATCTCCATGAATTATCCTTCTTCCTGACTAGAATGACAGGAGCTGCCCACGGACTACACGATTCTTGTATGACGCCCTTCTTTAGCATGTCTTCAACTTGCTCAGCGATGACTTTCCTTTCGGAAGGCGATACGCGATAGGGCTTCTGGCGTATTGGTGGTGCTTGGCCTGTATAGATGCGGTGTTGCGTACGTGAAGACGGTGGCGCAACGATATACACGCACACATACAAACGCACGCACGAACACACATGAAGTATAGTTGCAATCCCCCCCCCCCCCCCCCCCCGCCCCACCGAAAAAATTTCTGGCTATACAACTGGCCTATACAACCGATCTAACCGTCGTAAGTCAGCGACCCGGCATACGACAGTCTGATGGCATGAGAAGAGGTATCAAAACAACACAAGCGGCCAAGCACCTTGACTGTAGTCCTAAGATGACGACCGTGCGCACGACCACGAGTATGGCGTCTGCCACGCTAACGCAACTTGCGGATGAAGTCACGTGAATAGTATGCATATATAATGCAATGCAACGAAGCGTAAAAGAGCACGTATTATACACGCGAACATAGCGTATCCTCTCGTGAGTAGTGAGCGATCGAGTGGTGACCGGTATCCTGGCCATACCGTAATTACACGCTTGTTACCATCAACCTACCGCACTTAGTCGCATGCTATCAGCACTGGTTATCACAAGCTAACGTTAATCTGTATTGGCAAAGCAAACACAATCAATAAGCGCCCCTTATCTGCAACGTCACACCGAGGAGCGCTTGCCTTGTCATGCCCTTGTCAGGCGTCAGTTCGGGCAAGCGGCAATGGCGGGGCATCTTTTTTTCCGTGCCGGTATCAAGGCTGTTTCTGAGAGCTCGCCGTGACACTTCCGATCGTGTTTGCAATCTAAACTTCTACACGGAAGCTGTCAGCGATGTTGCTGTCAGCGATAAGGCTTTTTATACGGTGTCATATAAAAGCGAAGCTGTCAAGGGCTAGGATCCCGGAAACATTTCGCGTCCGCCGACAGGAAACGCACCCAGACGCGACGATACGTCGGCCAACGCCGACGAGTGATGAGCGGACACGTGACACCCATCTATATAGCAACGAGCGGTGACGCAGCGCCCTCCGCTAAGCAGCCATTTGCGCGCCTGCTGCAGCCGGTCGAGTGTGTTCCATGGCTAGGCCACGCATAGTTCGGACTGCCGAAGAGCAGCGTGCGCACGACGATTGGTGACGGGAACAGCGACGACAGTATGCTTAAACGCCGCACGTGCGCTCGGCGTCGGCCTTATGCGTATCCCACGCGAGGAAGAACCCGTCTAGCAACTGATTTCATTTGTGTTGAGAACTTGTGATAGCTCTACCGGAAGGCCACGCACATTTAGCCATCCCCGAAGAACGGCGTGGACACAACGGTACTGTGCATTTGATTTTAGTGCTGTCAGTCATTTCACGTGCGTTGCTCAATCGTTCAAGGCTACGTTACGTTAGTCTACCGTAGCAAGCACTGGCGCAGCTACAAACGGGGTTCGAACCTCCCCCCCTCCCCCACCCTGTGATCCAGCCTGTGAAGGTCCAGCGACGCTGGACATTCACGGGCTGGATTGGAGCCCATGTTTTTTTTTTTGCTGCTCTTTGTGCCCAAAAAGAAAAAAAAAACGCAAGGAAATCTTGAGGGCTCGTTTCTTTGTGTGACACAGCCTTAATGAAAGCCAGCAGATAATTAAGCCACGGAAGGTATAGGGACGTTAATTGTACTGTTTTTTAGAGTGTATTGTAGCAATCGTAAGATAGTAGCCGTGAAGAAAGTAAAGTGGACGAAAAGACAGCTTGCCGCCGGTAGGGACCGAACCCTTCGGATTATGCGCCCGATGCTCTTACCAATTGATCTACGGCGGCGGTCGTCCCATCGTTCGCATTGTGGGGTATTTATTTGCATGAAACCTGGGAGGCTGCAGGTTGGGCCCCTGCCGGCGGCAAGTTGTCTTTTCGTCCACTTTACTTTCTTCACATCTGTATCACAATTGTTACAATACACGTCCTATATCCTATATCCTATATCTTGCTTGGCTTCATTATATGCTGGTTTTCATTACAGAAAGAGAAAAGTACCACCAACCTTTGACTGCAGGGCTCGCTCACTGTCGAACGTCAAGGTTATGTTGGTGGCCTTGTTGTACGCTAGCGACGCGTAGAAGGCCGCCCGGTACCGGTAAGACGCCGCTGCCGCGGTCAGTTGATCCTTGCACGCCTGCGCATTGGTAGATATGGGAGACGAAACAAAATAGTGTCACGCAGGGCGACCCATTCACCTCAGTTGCATGAGATGCATGAGAAAGGGCGATTGACAACCGCCCGTTCGTAGCACGAAGCCTCAAGGAAACGCGTACAGATTTCTCGGAAAGAAAGCTTCTTAGTTGCCGATAAATTGGTCTCGGTCCGGGGATCGAACCCGGAACCAATGCCTTTCCGGGGCGGTCACTTCACCAACTGAGCTGATCAGGAAGCTAGCAAGTGGCAGCGCGAGGAGGCACATGGACACATATTATTGCAGATAAGTTCTGTAGAATGATCTGCTATAATACTCCAATTGTACGTTGACTGCATGCTTAGAGGCATATGCGTGGGCTCATGGGGCAGCGGGTGGTAGCTCCCCAATCAACTACGGGGGGCGTCAGGTTAGACCCATATCTTTACTGAGCCGGGTCTGTCCCGTCATTTTTTAATGTGCAGGGCCATGGCCATGCAGGTTTTTGACGATAATGGCGGTCGAAGACCACTGATGTTGCATCGGTTTTCTCCCCACCGTTACCCTTGCAAAGCCGGGGACCAATCGCAGGCCGTTGTGAGCAGCACGTCATGACTTCGTTTTTGCATCCATTGGGAAGCTTGCTGTCTTTCGGACTCGTCCATTGGAACGGGGGTAGGGGGTGCAGTGAAGAAACTTGTTCTTCACTAACGGAGAATCCTGCGCCCGTCTATGCTTTGAAGTATTGAACCTATTCGACTGAGGAATGACATAGAAACAAATTGCCGTGGAGTCAACATCCGAGGGGCGTCATGGAGAGGGGATGGAGAGGGGCGAGAGTTAGCTGTCTGCAGGGGGAGGGGTGCGCAGTGTCCTGGTGCTATGGTTCTGATTGTGTCTACTTAAGAAAAAAAGAATTGATTCAGTTCCACGCTGTTAAAACCGTTGAAAAGCGAAGCTGTAAGCGCGCGAGTGTTATGTGATTGACTAGAGAGATCACGTAGCATCGTAAATCCGCCGCTAGACTTGAAATACGCGCGCTTACGCTTGATTCGCCAAAGCGAGATCACGTGACCTGCCGGCTCCAGCGATGGCGTTTCAGCGGACACTCTCGTCACGTGCCCTCTATCGAGATCACTGCTCTCTACGCGACGGCACAGCGGGAATAATACCGAGTGTGCGCTTCCTGTGATCTACATGACCCTCTTACGCGTCCATGTACCTTGGCTTGGTTTGTTACAATCGATGTTAAGACTCTAATTAATACAATTAATAAACGTGCAAATTTCCTTGCCTCCTTGGCTTCTTACAATTAATGGAACTCTGTAATTAATATAACTGATGAAAGTCCGAATAGTTTTCCAGGTATTTTGTACCGAAATTCATCATCTCGTTTCATTAATGTTTTTATTCACTTCTGTGGTATCGGGTTTCGTTCCCAGGTTTTACATATAGAAATGCCGCCCTTAGGAGGCGCTGTACTTCTGTATTTAAGGAGACGCACTGATGTGAATAAAGAGTTCTGCTTGGGTCTCGGCTGCTGCTCCTTCCTTCTTCCCGGCCGGCGCTCCGGGCGCCGGGCCCTTTGTTCTCCATCGACGTCGGCGTCCCGTACGGCCGCGTCGATACAACTACTTCCCCCTTTGGTCACGTGACATGCATGACGCCTACTACTAATACGACGACGATGTCGGCACAGGGTAGAATAAAACAGCTTCTCTTCAAAAACAAAGTAGCCATGATGACGTACGTACCTCTGCCGGTGCGATGGCCTGGTTGTCATGATTCCGTGCGCACGGCTTGAAGACGTCGAAGTTTCCCAACCGACTGGTCCGGGGATTCGGGTTCACTGGCGTGTAGTAGCGGCCTTGCATCGTGAAGGACAACGCGAGCATCGGCTGAGCTGCGGTGGCGGAGATCTTCCGCAGCAGCTCGATGGAGGTGTTCTGTCGAGATATGGACACGCAATTCCACCCCTTTTATTGCGATAGCAATTACATGGGTACTCCAGGCGCATTTTTTGCCGTCATGTTCCGCGTAAAGTCCAAATCGATAACACTGTCCGGCGCGTCTCGTATAGTCTACTGGTACACTGGGCGCCACCACGCTCCGACTCAGATTGCAACAATGCGGAGCCTGCTCTTGATCCGAGCCGGAGAATGCGTGTCCGAGCCGAGCGTGTAGCAGCTCGCCAGAACAATCGGAGGCCGGAAGAAGATACACGTCGGCACATCTTCTGTTGCAAACAGACGAGATGCGGGAGTCACGTGATCAGATCTCGGTCGCGCTCATAGCTCAAAGAGAGAGAGCGCCTCAGAGTGCTCTGAGTTGGAGCGTGGTGCTCTGAAAGAACCAGCCGAACGTACTCAGAGCGCCCGATTTCGACCAGCCAAACGTGACGCGCGTCGACAGAGCGCTCGAAAGCGACCAGTGAAATGTACCGTATGGGTGACTGAAAGCACGTGAGCGCTGCCGACGACGGCTGCTATAGCAGATATAACACGAGCCGGCTGTTCAGTCGCGCGAAAGGTGCATGTGGGGGTGCCGTAGGTAGAGAGAGGGGGCTGCTGGACTCCGGTAGAAAATGCGCGCTTTGCGCGCCGTATCTTTACAAGGGATAAGCCGACTGCTCATACCTTTGTAGGTAGCAGGATGGAATACTGGCGAGTTGGTGTACATTCATCGTGGCTAACCGAGGAAGAAGGGGACCGACTGCTCATACCTTTGTAGGTAGTACATTGCAATACTGGGCGAGTTGGTGTATATTCATCGTGGCTAACAGCGCGACTAAGCACTGACGATGTGGGCAGGTTGGAATACTGGGCGAGTTAGTATAGATTCATAGTGGCTAACAGAGAACTGAGCAACTCGTGAGCTTTGTACGTGTTGTGTTCTCATCGCAATGTTTGCGTTGAAGCCATAGACAGCACGAAAGTCACTTCGCTCACTGCGGTGGTCGAGCTTCATTACGCCAGCGATTTGTTTGAGCTATGCCAGGTCTCATGGTAAATGAGTGAGCTGCGTACATCGTATAACATTCAAATCTGTTGCTATCACATCTATCATTTCGCCACTGCGGTGAAACTGACGTTTTTTTAAAGACAACGTATTCCGGGACACCTACCACCCATAATATGCTTCCCGCCAAATTTACGACGAATACTTTTCATCGAAGCTGATCATGAAGCGACTGATGTTGGTGTGTGTTGACCAAATGATGGCTGATACCGGCTATAGTGCTGGCTGAATGACGGCGAGTGCTGGGGTGCTGTGCCGAACACTTTCGAGTTCCGCCATGCTGTCAAATTCGACACCTTATCAGCTCTGATTGGCCCACAGGACTGCTACGGCCTCTATGATTGGCTTATTAAAATCCCGCCATTGCGAAATTTGACAGCGTGGCTGAATATGACAGCGTCCAGAGTAGCACGTCCGGGTAATGTTCGCTAAATAAGGTTAAATGATTGCTAATGTTGACTAGCGCCGCCTATCTATTTGTAATTGTCGGCTGCAAATGTAAATAGAGGTAATGCTAGCGCATTTATATCGCAGTTATTGCTAAATCGGCACATAATATTAAAAAAAATATTATTACGAGGATGTACCGAAGTTTCATGACGGGCTTATGTATTAAGTGTATGGCAACGATCCTGTAATCATCCTTTGTATTTTCAACATTTGAACATCTCAACTTTGCGATCCTGCTTGATGTGTAACTCGTGCCGAGAAGCATTTAAAGAGATGGAGGCAGTGTGGTTACAGGCGTGGGTAACTTAAGATATAGATAATTTTGTTGTAGACATAATAAATGGATAGGCACATATGTGCTGCTGGACTGCAACAGGTGTGTTGCGATAGCCCGATTAGTTCCAGCAGGCTAAACGACTGCTACTCCTAGAAATTTTCATCGTCGCCATCATCATCACCACCTTACGTAAGCGTCTCCGGCAACCAAGGATGTAGCTGTAGTTTCCCAATCCACGCCAAGGCGACGGTTATTTCTATAGTGAAGAAGTACAGATCTCGAAGACTATTCTTATGCCGATTTCATGCGCGAGAATTCGTTCCAGAAACGGATGTACGTCATAAACGCCGTGTCTTAGAAACCACCTGAAAGACTAGGGGTACTGGCAATCCACCTTTTTCGAGGTGCAACAGCGCATGAGCCCGTCGCCTAGCGGGAAGGTCGCGAAGCGCTGTGGTAGGGTCTCCGGACGCCTTTCGATCTCGGAGGCTTTTCTCCTAGCTATCCCGCTTGTCCAGGATCACCACAAAAATCCCCCCTTCCAAAACGGCAGAGGGGAGCACAGGAACGTGAAAAAGGCGGATTGCCTAATTACACCTGGTCGGCTCTGATTGACTTAGAGGAGTGCTACGGACCCTTCTATTGGCTTAAAACGCCGACGTCGCTCACCAGGGTAGTGGCGTAAGTAAGGTTCAGGTCGTGCGGCAGTGTGTAGATGGTCGGGGGAAGGATTATGCAGTCAGGCCTGTCGTCGTCCCGGAAAGAAAGGTGCGAAACCGCCACAAATATGTCCGGCGCAAAGGTCTGGCTGCGTGCAGAAACCAGAAAGTGAAAAGGGGGCAGTCACACTATAATCGAAATCCCGCAATGCATCACAATGTTCAAAATGAAATCGGGTTCGCAGCTTAGATGTCTATAGAATGCTTTAGTTCTGAGTTCGACTCGTTAGGGTGGCGGCCGCAAGAGTGCAAATGAAAATGGACGACACTCTCAGTTACTTCTACTTTTGAAACGGGTCATTTTGTATACAACGTGTTTATGTATGAGTGACGCACTAAGCTACATAACTAGCAAGTAGTAGAACTTTGCAAGAGCGCATAGCAAGTAGTACCTAGCAAGTAGCTGGCAAGGGCAATGCACCTTGTCTCTATGGCACCATAACTCTGTCACACCTGTCTTTTGTTTTGAAACCTCAATATTAAATAAAAATCGAATCTTTATGCTAATATAGGCCTTGTCCCTTATACAGAATTGAAAAAATGAATGATAGCACGCTAACCATTCTGGCTTCCTTACAGCATCATATCTCCTTTTATAACGTACATGAACCAGAACACTGAAAAGTTTAGACTAGTAGAACTGCCTACGGCGACCAAATGCTGCAGTTTTCTTTACCGAGACTGTTAAATCAGATGCAAAAGGAACGTGACCTAAACATACCCGCTATGCCTTTGAAGGATCTACGCCAGATACGTATATGATTGCAAATACTCGTGTAAGAGGTTCATGTTCGTTTCATTTGCCTTCTTTGTTACGCTTATGCAAAATGTTTCTTTTTTGTAATATTTTTTTGTTGTTTGAACCATAACTGATTGTCAGTGCTATAATACGTTAATGTGTTTTATTTTCCGGCTCTGAAGCTGCCCGGTGTACGAAGTGGCCAGGTGCACATTAAGCTGCCAATTGCATCTTTTATTGCCTGGTCATCATCGCAACCCGCTTGCAAATCAATTCAATTCAAATTCAATAGTGGAATGCTGATCAACGGCTTCGCTGAGCAACTCCACGAGTTAGACGCTTACTCAATGAGCTCCCCGATGCGCTGGAAGTCGGCTGGGTAGGCCGGCGACACGCCGATTGCCGTGAGCACTTTCCGAGCTGCGGTTTGCTTGGGCGTCAGGAAGTCTCGCACGTGCTGTACAGAGGGGAGATGAGAAAAAAATTGCAGCAGGGACACCATATTGGAGAATCTGCCTTTTTCATTTTCCTGTGTTGCCCTCTGCAAATGTGGCAGGGGGGGGGGGGCGAGCTTCGGGGGGCGATCCAGGACAACCGGGCTAGCCGGAAGAAAAGCCTCCGAGATCGAAAGGCGTGCGGTGACCCTACCACAGCGTTTCGCAGCTTTCCCGCTAGGGGAAGGGCGCATGCGCCGTGAAACCGTGGGGAAGGTGGATTGTCAGACAGTGGGTGAGCATTACATGGAATTCCGTTCATGAACCAACATATGAAAACACCAACAACACAAGCCGTCATTATGCTCATAATTTAACCGACACTAGTCATCATTAGTGAACAAGGAACCAAACTCTATAGTTCCGGAACAGTAGGTGTTCAGAAACGCATTCGACACGCCATTCGGGACACACATATATCCGGCCGCTGATCACGTGGTTAGTTACCTTCAGCATCTCCAGTACCTTGCCAATGTAGGTAATGCTGGCATTGTCTACATGCGTGTTGAGTGCACCGAAGTGAGCGATCCGCTGTTGCCACAACGAGTCGACACCGATGTCGAACTCGGGTCGGACGTACTCGGTGTCTATTTCTTCAGGGCTATAAAGGAAAAAGAATAAGAAGATACTGAGCAGACTTCTAAGAGAAACAAGTGAAGGGACCCGATTTTCTCTTCACAGCCGTATGAAACCAAAATAAATGCAGCCAACGAAAGTATAAAGGCATTGACTATTAGGGAAGCTTGTATTGCCTCACAACTTGGCGTTGTAAGCAATACAACACCAAATTGTGAGGCAATGCAACCTCCCTGCCCCCCATCTGCACAAGCCTATGGTCCAAGCTAATATTCCTTTGTCTGACGACTTCTCATCAGGTACTACAAGCCCCTATCTTTCCTTTAACTTCTCTCTTGTTTGGAGCAAAGGCAAGGTCTCCGAACAGTCCCGTGTTGTGTCCAGTTTTGAGGCAGAAAGGATGAAGAGACATCGGGTTTCCTTAACAGTTCCAGAGGCGGCGCCAAGGGGGCAGGAGATGCTCCCCCCCCCCCCCACAGTTTTTGCCAGCCCACTCCCCCGTGAGCATACATAGTCGAAACATAACACATAAGCACTCAGTCATCCTGGCCCCTCTCCCTCCTCCTTCTCCTATGGATCTAACTTTTCGTGAGTGCCCCCCTCCTCCCTCCCCCTATGAAAAACTTTCTGGCGCCGTCCCTAAAAGTTCGTTTGCCAAGACTGGCTGCGTGACGTAATGTTCTCCCCACATAACTAAATTGTTCCTTCGCGCTAATTGCCGGTCATCTGTGGACATATCTACTAGCGCTAAAAACACAAAGGACTAGCCCAACTAGCCCAATTCGCGTCTCTAATACTAATGCCGGTCATCATCGAAGACCACCACTTTGTGGAATTGTTGCAAAATGACGGCGTTTCGAGACAGTCAGAGTGACTACGACGCAACTCTGCGATCCAATCGGAGCCGATGTGGCTGCGAATTTCCGATAGTTTGGCCGAATTTGACAGATAGTATAATTTCACCCTGGTCTCGCATGCATTTCCTTATTGGGCGATGTGAGCGGGCAAACCTGATGTCGAAGGAAACGCCGAGTGCAGTGGATGCGTAGTGTGACGTCAGGCTGATGAATTGGCTGACGTCAGCACCGAGTCCCGCGGTGAGATTGTTGAGACCGAGTTTGTGCAGCGACTCGTAGAAGAGCACGCCGCAGACGCCGTCCGTCGGAAGTGACGTAGACTTGGAGATCGCGCCGACTGTGCACAGCAGCGGATACGCTTGCTTCGCAGGCTGCGGAGGCTTCTCTGCGCAATGAATAGTGCATGTACGTCTTTGCAGGGACGTGCGTATTTCGCTTAAAATCTTAAATAGAAGATTTTGAGCTTACTGCTGCCTTATTCATTATTTGAAAACCTTTTAAACAGTATCCCATATTCGATTCCCTTCTGGCGTTATTATTGCGGTAGCAACTATGCGGACACTCACAACGGGTTTTCGCCGTCGCCGTCATGTTCTTTATCAAGTCCAAACCAATAACAGTGCCCCGTGCGCCGTATGTTCTACTCGCGAGTACAAGCGCATGAGCGCTGGCGACGAACGCGGCTGAAGCAGAGATGAAACGAGCCGGCCCATCTCCGTCGCACGAAGGGTTCATGCGATAACATCACTCCGCGTGCGAGCCCTGCCGACGATTGCTCCTCAAGCAGAGAGGAAACGCCCCGCCCGTTTTGAAGGAGCATGGAGGGACGCTGGGGGAAAGGGGGAGGGGCTGTGTCCCTCGAGCAGCTACTGTGAACTTTGGCTGTAAGGGCGCGGTCTCGATCGCTGGCGCACGCGCTACATCGGCAGGCATAAGCAAACGGCTCGTATACCCTTCTACATGTTGTGCTCTCAACATAAAGAGGCTGAAAGAAAACCGCTTCTCTCCCTGGAGCGGCCGTATGCTCTTAGATAAGCGTTTTGCAGAGTTACGTGGGATCGGATCGAAAAGAGCGAGCTGCTGGCCTTTGTGTAACATTACAATTCGTTGCTATCGCATTCATTTTCATTCATTCGCCCTTGCGGTGAAACTGATTTTTCAAATGGTATTCGATTCCTTCTCAAATATGTATGTGGGTAGTTTCACACACATAAACGCACTGCTATTTGCACACACACGAACGTTTCTTGTAGGTGCAGCTATGTCGCGGCGTCTTTCGCGCTAGTTATTGAAGAAGTTCAGGAAAACATGTACGCGTGAATAATGAAAAAAAATTTTAACAAAAGGTTGGCGTCGCTGGAGCCAATGTCTCGGCAAGTGTTCTTGTCTTCTTCAAGGCAGCAACTGCCTTCATATGCGCTCATTATTGGTCATTTGCACATAATTTTGCCAGAAACGCCAGAGAAAGCTTAGTGTAGATCGAGGTCCTTTTGGAAGCCTCTTGATTACTTTTTTTCTTTGCAAGCACCTGTGGTTGTTGGCGGCGGTGTTTGCGTCGCAGGTGTTGCTGGCGTGGTCGTTTGCGGCGTAGTTATTGCGGGGGTAGTCGTTTCTGGAGGAGTAGCGGCACTGGCCCTTTCTGTCGTCGTTGCCGTGGTCGGACTGCCAGGGTCAGTTTGGCTACTCTTCGTAGGCGCCGAAGTGCTGGTGTTTGAGGCTGCGATTAAAAATGATTATATATTACGAAGGGACAAGCCTCAGGCCAATTACAAGATCATTCTGGGATCATTAGAGGTCGTACTTTGTATGACCTGGACCTGGTGAAGAAATGGACCAGGGCTGGCCAGGTAATGCGTAGGACAGACAATAGGTTGACAGTGAGAGCAACAGTATTGTTGCCAAAGGATGGGAAACGCAGTCGAGGAAGGCATAGATGAGTTAGGTGGATTGACGAAATTAAGAAGTTCGCAAGGATAAGATGAACCAGCTCTGACAGGATGGGCCCAAATGAAGGTCATTGTGAGAGGCCTTCGTTCTGCGGTAGACATTAACAGGCTGAGAATGGTGATGATGATTATTTTGCATAATATGAAAGGCCAAGCCCTCAAGAGCTTGGAATGTCTACTGATAAACGTGAGTGCGCCTCGAAAAATTAATCACATGTTTTTAAGGGTTTGTTTCGGTTCCTACTCTATTCTGACGTCACGACCCGGTAGAGCTTCTCGTCACGTGCTCGCGAAAGATACCGTGGCATTTCCAGTGGCTCCGTTGGTGACGCACAAGCGGCCATTTTGAATGTTTTGGTACGTGACGTCACTACGGCTGGTGCTTAAGGCCACCGTTCACGTCATGCTAAAATATGAGCATTTACTGAGCTTCGCGCTCGGTCAGAGCCATCTCTGTGTGCAGGAGATTTGTATGGCAGAGTAAACTCAGCTTCGAAAATTGGCCTCAGTGCTCCTTTAAATGATACCTGAACCAATTAGAGTTCAAAGACGAGAAGGTGGTTTCTTTCTCGCTTTCACTTCCCTTCCTACAGGCGCTGATTCCCACCGCTCATTTCTTCATAAAACTCGTGGACAATCTCAGCGCTAAGCATTGAGGCTATCAGGATTTCGCGCTTCTCGGTTACGCGCTGTTATACGCAGTCGACAAAGCACAAAACGAAGTGAAATCAGTTGGTCGTACACGATAGTCGTGCAAGATCACAACCGATATCTCTCGTATATGGACCAATGGAGAGCTTATTTCCTAATGACGTCACGTGAACAGATTGATGACGTCACGAATTGTGCCGGGAAGAGAGCGGAAACGCCAGGAGAGAGCAACGGGCTAATTTTTTTTTTGTTTTCCGTGGTTTTAAAGGGGCCGCTTAAGCTAAGAGATTGCGAAGCGTTCTTTTCGTTAGAGTGCTATCGTTCTTAGCGGTCTATGTACTTACCTGCAGTCACCGTATTTGGCGAGATGGAGGCGACGCTCGTCTCACTGGTGGGCGGCATGACAAGAGTGATCACCGGTACTATCTGCACGATTGGTTGGTCGACCCTTGGTGGACTATCCCCGCCTTCTCCTCTTCCTGCTCCTTCGTCTCTTTCGTCTCGGTGATCTCGAAACATGTCGTCGTCGCGTTCTTCTGGCTTCATGTCGCCGGCCATCTCTGGAAAGCCAAGATGAGCGCTTCACCCAGTGGTGCGCCATCATTCATTCATTCATTCATTCATTCATTCATTCATTCATTCATTCATTCATTCATTCATTCATTCATTCATTCATTGAGTAATTCCAGCATTCAGTGTAGGACCTACACTTCGCTGTACCTAACAATAGTCGATTACAAGCTAAAAAACAAAAGAAAGTCGCAAGCTCTGCCTACAGAACCACGGCGCGTCCGCCCTTCACTTGTGAAAGACAGTCGTGCCAGTTGGTTTTCCGCTCGAACCGTATGTACCTTTTCTGGGCAAATAGTGCGCATATTAAGAGTTGAAGGTTCGTCATTACTACCTAAAACATTACGTTAGACTGAGAAGCGATGTCAGAATTCCTGACCAAATTTACCGGGACGTTCAAGGTTGACCCACAACCAGCGACACAAACGTGTATGGGAACCACCTGAAACACTCGAGAATCGTTTGACGTCAGAAAATGACTAAGCGCCATTGGATGGAGCATCTATGCAAGTTCTTCGCGGAAGGGACAGCGATAGCTGTGGGTGGAGCTGACATTTTTTTCTTACGTTGTAATTGACTATGTCGAGCTTGCGACAAGGCTGAACTGCAGCCATGGATGGTGGACCATCTACTATGGACATGTAGATGGTCCACCATGGCTGCATGTATGGACATGCCTGTAAGCGACAAGAAAAAGCTGCCTTGCCGGCCTACAACGCTTTATCGTTACAGTAAACATCTTGATGAATCATCCAATAGAGACCGTCCTTCTAACCAGAAAGCCGTCAGATGGATGGATGGATGAATGTGAATGGATGGATGGGTGATTGTATGATCGTCCCCTTTGTAACGGTTCGGCGGCCTGTGAGCCACCAAACTCCTACTAATTCGGCCGAACGCCGATTGTTTGGTTTATAAGGTTTCACGTCCAAGAGCCACTCAGGCTTTGAGAGACGCAGTATAGTGAAAGTCTCCGCATAGTCCCGAATCAACTTGCTCTGAAATCGCAAAGTACACGGGCCTCTGTAGCACTCCTCCTCCATCGAAATGAGACCGCCGAGCCCTGGATCGAAGTTTCTGGCTGCTTGTCGTTCTTCCTGCGACATTCCAATTTCTTGCTGTCGCATTCATTGCTTCGCCCTTGAGGCAAAACTGACTTTTTTTCTACAAAAAAAGCTATAAACTCCTTGCTCAATTTCCTGAGCTATACGGTAGACAGACATGACAGTACGCTGCACCCAACGTGCTACACAACTTGCCGAGGAACGAAGCAATTAACCTCGTGTAGGGCTCTTATTGAAAAGACAGGGGTATTGCGTTTTATTTAATAATGGCACTAGAAGCGAGTGGCACTCTTTGCTATCTTCCAGACTACCCTGTCCGGCCCCGGTGCGAGTTGTCCGAAAACCCTGATAAAAAATAGAAACATATATGAAAAGAATGGAATGGTTGCTGCTTCGTTGTTGCTTGATTTTTGTATCATCGTATTTTTGACTCTGTACTCGTTCCCGCTACGCTTCGTGAAAAAAAGTATAATCACTAATAAGGAACAATTTCGGCATGACTGCACCCCAAACGCTAACCTTAGGTCTAACCTAATATAAACAACAATAATGAAAAATATCGGAATGATACCACTGCAAACGTTAACCGTAGGTCCAATTCCTTTGGAATATTTTCATGATTATTTAGGGCCTTATTGCCGGCGAATAAATTTCGTGCTTGTTCAAGTTCTTTTCTGTCATTGCTCAGTGGCCTTCTCGAAGCCACGGCTCCGAGAGGGTCGGAATGAGTGATTAAACACCCATTTATCGGCGAGTACGCGACTTTTACCTGTATGGTTTCGTTACAACGTGGTCAAGCTACACAAGAGGAATGCAACTACTTTCAAAAATGGCCAGCATCCACGGTGGCACGACTCACGAAAGTTGGCGAGCAGTAGGAAGACGAGGGTGGAGAAGAGGAAGCCAAGGCCGAGGAAGGCACAACAGAGGGCGCAGCTCCAATCTCGGCCAAGCTGGTCGTTTCTGTTGGGGACGAAATAAATTGTCAGTTAAGGGTGTTCGCATGTCGAAGATTGTCTCTCTTAAGGTTCCCAATACGCCTTTTATAAATATCTCTGGAGTGTTCGGAGGTAACCATTGTTTAGCAAGTTCGGAGAGTGCTAAAGCAGGAGTATGAATGTAAGGCCAGGACAGTTCAAATCGCATGCATCTCAAGTTGCAAAATATTCACAACCCCGTTATTTTAACGCGATAGGGTTAAAGATACCGTTTCGCAGAAATTCCGGTGTCGGCGGCGTCAGCATCTTTAGTTGTGAGCGAAAAATCAGCGTTGTCCGTGAGCGAAAATTCGAGGTAGATGCAAATAAAAAATAATTAAAAATCTTCGGTTTGAGTGGGACTGGGGATTCGAACCTGCGACCCTATACGCTCAGTGGCGTGATGCGTTTAGCCGTTCGGCTACGACGCATACGCCCCCTAGCATAATAACGGCGAGCTATTTATATATACCATTTAGACTTGGTCACTATTCTAACACCGTGGACTTGGTGGTGCGCACATCTCGGAGGTTCTTCAGCGGCTTGACAGAAAACCCGCGAGATGGCGCAAAGGGCCCGCGGACGCGCTTTCCGTGTTCTGTCGAAACGCATGCATGTAGGGATACAGCCGGTGCGTCTGCACCTTGGCTTTCATTGCGGCACGGTTTCGGTGTCGACCCAGAAGCAAAGCCAGGATAGCGACTGGGAAGGCGATACGAACACGGTCCGATTGCGTTATGGCGTTCTACTTTTGAAGGCGAAGCTCAAGCGTCCTACAAGTCTTTCGGTTTACGCTAGGAATGCATATGAGTACATGGTGTGCTGCCACGCGTTTTCGATGTTGTCGAAATCCTAGCGTGGGCAAGAACGGATAAATAAAGGTTAGCAGTTATGAAGGTACCGAAACACGTGGTGATCAAGTCTGTCGCTCAAGTTCGTATCAAAATGACGGACCTGGCTTGCACCATGACGTCCTCGAACTATCAGAATTTAGGAAGAGGTGAAGATGTGTCCAGCACATATACGTAACTTTGTCACCTTTGGCCGCAATTAAGCTTATTTATAAAATAAATAGCTTGCGCACACAGCAGAGCTGGTGCCAACTGGAGGGACTCGCGCATCATTTGCAGGCAATCGCAGTTTGTGTAGCCGTTGGGACAAGCTGTATTGAGCGGGCTGATCCAGATGGTGATATCGTTGTTGTTTAATGGAACTGTGTGCGTGTAAATGTAGAACAAAGCTTAAAATCTTTCGAAGATTAGGTTGAAGCGCACTGAAAAAAACGTGGACAGTAGAAGTGGACAGGACAGCGCTTCCTGCCCACTTAGGCCCACGTTTTTTTCATTGCGCTTCAACCTAATTTTCCAAAGGTGAACGTAAGCCAACTAACCCAGCTCGCCATCTTGCTGAAAATCTTAAAATGTCTGCACCGTACTTACTCGACTTCTTCAACATCTGCAAGAATAAATTTAGGAAAAAGAAAAGCCGGTTTTGTAGACCTGTTGACGGTGGGGGATGAACGTTCCACACGAACTACTGCTACATCTACGACTTCTACTTCTATTGTTACTGTTACTAGCGTTACTGATACTAGTTCAACTGCTATTGTCGTTATTGCTGCTTTTATTGTTGCTGCTAAAAGTGCCACTGCTGTTAGTACTGATACTACTGATACTACTGCTGCTTTTGAGACTAGAAAGGAGTTCAGTGGAAGATTGGGGCCTGAAGTGATGAGGACTCGTTGAACCCAAGTAGCGCGCAATGTTGCCACACTGTTGAAGCAACTTTCTCAATGTGGTGGCAACGTTGTGTCAACGTTTGGTGCTACTAGCGAACAGGAACATTGCTGGAACCAACGTTGCGTCAAGTGGACTTGTCTTCGACAGGTGGGCTTGTTATTTGATGCCCAATACAAGCCCACTTGTCGAAACGTTTTGCTCCAGTGACGTTCCTTGTTTAACAATTTCTCATTTCTATTACTTTCACCGTAGTACTTCTATACTACCACTAACGCTGTCAGTGCAGCTTCTACTATTAGTGTACCACTCACTATTACACTTACTATTACTGTACATTTTACTGTTACGCTTATTAGTACTGCTGCTGCTGCTGCTACTACTACTACTACTACTACTACTACTACTACTACTACTACTACTACTACTACTACTACTACTACTACTACTACTACTACTACTACTACTACTACTACTAACTACTACTACTACTACTATCGATGTTACTGCTGTCATTGCAGTACTGCTAGAGCTGTCACTGTACCTGCTACCACCACTACTACTACTAGTACTACCAGTATACTACTGCTACTATGCTGAAAGAAGCAACAAAATCGACGGTGACGATAAAGAAGAATATGAATCAAGGAAATAAAATTCCAAGTAAAAATATCATACCGACATCCGACGACGAAGGCGGCCCTGATTGAAGAAAAAATAAAACAGGATTATTTAGCCATATTTCGTGACAGTCTGAAGAGTTGCACTTCCTGGTCTGTTACTAGGAGAAGGCAGACACGTGCGTCAGTAAATTGCTTATTGTTATCGAACAGTCCGCGAAGCGGAGGTAAACCTGAAAGCCAGATTCGCGCAGTCTTTGTTGCTTTGGTCCATTCGCAGGCACATAAACGTGACGGCATTAAAGTCCGTCTTTCGAGGTACTGACAACAGTTTCGGAAAGTGAATTTTCTCCGCCATACAAATCTCCTGCACACAGCGACGGCTCTGACCAAGCGTGAAGCTCGGGAAATGCTGATATACAAAGTATATTTTCACACGGTGCACCTACTGACATCGACACTAGTGTGACGTCAGGCTGCAGCGACTTCACGCATCAGTATGACTAGTTGTGATGACGTCAGGCACCAAAATATACAAAACTGGTGCTAGTGCGTCACCAGCAGAGGGACGGAGCGACCGTGGACACGTCACAAAATTTTCCATACCGTGTCGTGACGTCACGGTACAGTAGGAACCGAAACCAGCTCTTAAAGGCATGTTGTAATAAAATTTTCAGGGCGCACTCACGCTTACCAGTAGATATTTGAGGCTCTCGAGGGCTTGGCCTTTCATTAGACGTACAAAAACAGCAGAAAATTTTCGTGTCAGTACCCATTTAAATAAAGAACGTTTGCTGCCGCTTTATCCTCAGCTTAACGATGCAACGGCCGCGTCATGAGTACCTTATTGGTAACGGTTCAAACAAACGGATGAAAAAAATATATATATAAAGAACCTCCAAAGAGTTTTCCAACTATTCGTATGCATTGTTAATTTCTACCCAAGGAAACTGACTACGCAATAGACGAATCGAACTGCATCCAATTCTTATCGAATATTATCGGCTCAGATCGAATGGTGTCGAACCCTCATCGGACCGGATGTGACGCGACCCGAGCCAGATCGAGGGTATACCTTAACTGAATGCGAGCCAGTTCGTACGTATGTAAAACGGGGCAAAGAAAACACACACAACTAGATATAGTACTAGCGCTGAATGCCAACTGCTTTGGTTTATTGTGACAGCACAGTAATATACCTTGAAACGGTGCACTCAGCGGAGGGTAAAATTCTCAACACTTCTACCGGCGCATGCATTAAGTAATAGCCCTTGTTTAGTAAAAAAAGATTATTTGCAGACATGGCAATATTCCTTGTCAGTTAGATTTATCAAAGGCGCGCTAACACATTTTGTATCTTTACAATCTATAGCGAACGCTTCGAGAACTTCGTGCGCATTCTGTCCCTTGTAACTACGAAAAATCCTGGTCACCTAAAAAATCGGTAGGCACCCGACATCACACCGGAGGCATCCGAACTCGATCGCTCCTGATTAGACCTTACCGCTCTCGATCCGACCACACACGTATCAATATGTATATTTAGCACACCTTCGCCCGTTTTGATCCACTGTTTACCGTAGTTCGATTACGTTCAACAGTGGTATATTATTGCTACGGTATATTATTGCTGTGGTTGTTGGTTATCTTGGGGGGGGGGGGGGGGAGGGGGGGTACGGTTTTGTTGTTAATCTTTCTTACCCATATGTGCCTTTGGTGTTTTTTCTAGCACACATTCAATTGTCAGACGGCGCCTGTGTCGTCCTTTCTTTTTCTCGACCGTGTTCCGTTTGCGCTGGCCATCATGAGTAGTTGGGCCATATCATCCATTATTAATATTCATCGCTGTGAATTACCATTACTGTCAATTACCACCCTTCGGTGGATCTAACTGCAACTGAATTCGACTATTTTTACGTACGTTTATTGGGCCTTTTTGCTCACGGATCTACGTACGCTGTTGTTTCTGATGATGACCAATCAGTTGAAAGAAGCGCTCGTCCCGTTGCGTCTTTCGCGTCCGTGTCTGTTAGCGCCACGATACCTTTTGAGTACAAGATGCCTGGCGGCAACGGTGTTTTCTATATCTTACCTTCGTCTTCGTTGAGAAGAACTTCACCGCTTTCGTTGTAAGGAACTGGAAAACAGTGTCCAAGTTCAGAAGAATTGGGAGACACACGAAACGCACGGCACAAGGACACGGGTTTAGCTTGCCATTTTGCGTCGTGGAGAAAATAGATAACATTTTCCAATCAGGTGACACTTGCAACATTTAATTCGAAGCATTAAAAATAGGCAGTAAACTTAGTTCGGTATCAGGAGCAGTTATTGTGTCGACGCGAAATGGCCGCTTTCTGAACTGTGACTGGGAAAAAGTAATACTATGTAGAATAGGAAATAGGGGCTATCATGTAGATCTATGACAAAATGCACACTAATACACTGCCCAATCTAGAAGAGAACTTGCGTGCAGCATACCGCATTGTCTAACTTTAGCCAAAATGTCGGCTGATGCAGGATTTCCGATGTTTTAGCAGTTTAACAAAATGCATAAAACAATACGCGTGTACTGCTGTGCGTCCGCGTCACTCCATTGCAGGCCTTGCAAACTATGACTGGTCAAGAAATCCATCCATCCGTCCGTCCCTTGCAGGTAACAAGTTACTCATTGGAGCAGAGTGCAAGAAAGGGTACGCGATTATTAAAACACATGTGCAGTGTTCGTACTCTCCGTAGAGATAAATAAATAAGAACAAGTTTATGGATTTTTGCTGACGTGAAACTAGGGCACTTGTACTTCAATTGAAATACCCGAAAATGCTGGAGAGGACGCGCTATAGGATTATGTCTGCGCATCGGTAGATGTCTGCGCGCCTTCATAGTGCGCTGTATTATAACAGGTAGATGAACACAAAGGCTAATATATAAATGATAAACATCCTAATTTGATATCCCGACGTAAAGTTCTATTCAAGAAAGCTTGGACTTACTAAAAGCAGCGCTTCCCGGGTATAATCGGATGGCGCCTGGTTGAGGTGCATGGCAAGTGCAAGAGGAGAAAGAGAGAGAGAGAGAGAAAAGTTGTGCTCATGACAAATCAATTCTCTGGTGGTGGCTGAGATTATGAGATGATATTTTCTCTATTCTCTACATTGTGGTCACAAAAGTGATCGGACCTAAGAAAATCGTGGGGTCATTGTATATATAGTTCTCAAATATGATGTGGTTACAAAAGCATTGTCGCAGTTATAGCAGTGTCACATTGTCGCGGAATTGTTCTAGTGCTGGGCCTGACGACAGATGAGTGTCCGCGTCTCATGCCATGCTCCGGCTCCCAGATACACCCACAGATGGCGTAACTGCATCGGTCGTGGTATTTACTGTATATGCTACCTGTAGGTAGCAGAGTTGCGCATAGGTCCGCCATCTTGCCCGCCGAGGCGCCCATGTCACGCAGGAAAGCCACCCCTTCCGAATGTAGGAGCCAACGCGGCCCAGCGGCTCCGTGTGCTTTCTCGCTCGTTCATAAGACGTCGCTGGAGCAATGACTTCCGCTTCGAAGAAAAAAAAAGGAAAACTCGAAAAAAGAAAGAATTAAGATGAAACGGTTGCTGTAACCTGCTCGATGGCAGTCACTATCGGATGTAATATTTTTGTTTTAAATAGCAGGCAGAAAAACTCCGACAGACACGATTCTTGACAGGTTCAGGAAATCGCTCGTTTCACGTAGTTTTTGACGCAGCGCTTTAAAAGATTAAGTAGGTGGCTCGAGAAAACAAGTGCTAGAATTAGCACTTCGTGTTTTACAAATAACGCAAGCAAACGAGAATTTTACGCATATATAGGTGGCTGTGGCATGAAGTCAACACTCGGTAAGGCTTCGAACTTTCATGCCGTGCAGTGCTCGGACTGAATTATTCTGTTTTGATAGAACTGTAAGGTGAATATTCACACATTCCCTGGCGCACAATTCTATCATTCTGTCCCGTTCGATCTTTGTCTACGGCTAGCCAGCCATTGACAGTGGGCAAAAAGTAATACATATCCTGTTTGTTATCGCCTGCTGTAGTCGCAAAAATATTGGTTCGTGAAGTGGGGAGCGCAGCACCCTGTCATCGTTGCAACTTCGCAGCACTGAGTCACGGTGCTGCTCCGCACAGGCACCACAAAAACTGACGTTCACTAAAAAAGCACAACACAAGACACCAACACAACACCAACGAAACACATTTCGCACTGAACCGGATCGCCTCACCGGACTGCCTGGGACAGCGGCGGCGGTGGCACGGCCGTGGAGCATTGGTGGTGGCGCGGCGGTCGCCAGCACCAGCGCGGTCGTCCAGTTGGCTTTCCCTCGAAAGGACGCTTTTTGCGCACGTGAGCGCGCTTGGCGAATGGGGGCGCGAGCGGCGAGTTTTATCAAATGCGCAACTCTGCTACCTAAAGATAGCATATACAGTAACTCTAGGCCGTGGACGAAGCGTTAGCCGCACAGTGAAACGTGGATGGACGGCTCGAGCGTGAATAAGGCTTAAAGTCACTGTATTAGGGCAGGTGTGGCAGGGGCTGCGATACGTTCTTTCCCGTGCATCTCTACTTTAGAAATACCGTAACCACATACATCCCCACGCAATCACAAAACATCATAGACAATCGCAAGGGAAAAACAGGAAAACAATAAAGTTGTTACCACAATAAAGTTGTTACATACCAACCAATGCAGGAAAACAACAGCTCTGCTGTTTCTGCAGATTTCACACTAGGTGGAACTGGGGTAAGTTTTTTTTTTTTTTTTTGCCCTGTATCTAATGCATAAGACATATTCGTAAAGTTTAGCACTGGAATCGGTCGGAAATGGGTCGGAAAAGTTCGGAAGTGTGAATTATAATCTGGCACAGATGCTCGCGTGTGCTATCAGTGCCTAGCTCGCACAGCTCGTTGCGATTTTGTGCAGACAGAAATTCTCTAGCTGCCATTACCCTTCCGTACATGCCACCGCCTTCGTTGAGGAGCGATTCCATCATGCCTTCTTACTCATAAAAGGCAAATGCCGCACGTGAGGACAGAGCGAGAAAAACGAGACGCGGCGCTTACCTATGTTCGTCATAGGGCTCTGTGAAGGACTGAAAAATTGAAACCGGATCCCGCAGACTTTAAGCCTAAACCGCAGTGCCTTCCTTCTTCTTCTTCTTCCTCTCGGAGCATTTTTCGATGATGATAATGACGAACCACTATTTATGGCGCGTACGAGCTAGCCAAAGCGGACCAAAATCGGGCAGCGGGATGTACGTAAACCGTTCAACTCAGGGCGCTGGCGTGTTGCGATCGCAGCGTCCTCTTATCACCTGGTACATTCCGCTGGTACGTCCAATTGTGCGTCACGCTGCGCGCTGTACGTGTCGCTGGCGATGAATCTCAAGTGGGCAGTTCGCACGATAGAATCGCTCTAATTCAGCTCCGTGATCGCTGCCGCGCAAAGATGCCCCTGTAATACGCGGCCATCAAAAGTCACACGGCCCCTTACGACTCGAAGTCGCAAGCCATGTGATTCTTGTTCCTTTTCTTATCTTTCTTCTCCGTCTTTTGTATCGACCCCCCCTCCCTTCCTCTTGAAGGCATACTGCACCTCACGTGCTTTTGTAATAGACAGATTTAGTTGGGCATCCGCAACAACGTACGGACGCAGCCTGCCAGCCATTTCCTATGGCAGGCTGCGTCCGTACGTTGTTGCGGACGCCCAACTAAATCTGTCTAATGCCTCGGGATCTTCCGGGATCGGCCCATATTTGACCAACCTACGATGGTACGCGATAATGTCAACAAGTTTTCGCAATCTGTGACGTCATGACGTTATTTTCTTGCGTCACTTCGTGTTGAAGCCGCCGCCAACGCCGGCGTTCACTTTTTGCGTTAGATGAGACATCTAAAGCTTTCGCCTTAAAATCCGTACTCGTCGTTGCGAGGAGCCACGACTGGTGCGGCGCGCGAACAAGACCGTAACTCTGAAGTATGTTATGCTCCGGAAAAAAAGCTTCGAAGGTCCTCTGTGACTGCCCTTTGGTGCCGCAAAGAACGCGAGACGTTCAACGTTATGTTGTCCCGCTTTCAAGATGCCTTCTTTCGGAACGGAAGACCTCAGTAGCTACAGAACAGCGGTCTCAGCAAGCGCGAAAATTCCGTGGGCATCAGTGGCTATCCATTAAAAACTGAAACGTCACGTCAGGATCTCGCCGCGCTTAATTTCGTGCCTGTCGAGCCTTCTCTGGCGTTGCATTCTTTGGTCTACCACAGAACCCACTTGGCTCGGTGTCGTCAATGCGCGTACATTTAGCTGTACATAGCTCGAAAACGGGATGGGTAACAGCCCCGTCACTAAGATGGCCTATGCACAGCACATTCAAAGCGCGTTTACTTTGCCGAGCACCGGTACATGTTGCCCAGTAGAAAAATGTTGGGAGCATTAAACGGGATGCATGCACAGATAGTGTTGCCGCCTAGACACGATTATACGTCGTCGTAAAGCCACTTCAAACGGATGCTTGAAATTTCGAGATATCGATTTGCTACCCATCCTCTCGTACCGATTTATACCTCACCTAACCCCAACACACGATAGAATTACTAGGAGGCACAGGTGGTGTCGCAAAGCTTTCTGAAACGGATGGCTGAAATCTTGGGATATTTGGGGATATTTGGGATACTACCCATCTATACTTAGCTCCCTTATGTAATGACTACAAGAGGCACAGATCTCGCATATCCATCTTTATTTCCCCCAACCTCTTTCCCCTCTATGAGGTGCGATTGTATTGCACAGAAGAGTGGTTGGTGGCGGTGGACTGGGCAGTCGTCCACGCTTTGTTCCTAGAGATCGTTCATACACAGAGGTTCCATCAGTAGGCACCAGTCCGGCACTGCACGAAGATGGGACGATGCCTTCTCCAGGCAGGCTCCACTCTGCGCAAAGATAAATAACCGTAAAAAGTAATGATAGCAACTAATTGCAAATAGCGATTGAGGAATTAAACCAAGAGTTTTATTAAAACCTAGAAATGAGTGCGATGAAGACCAGGAATGCTGAATAACCTGGAGTAAAAGTTCAAGATTGAAAAACGCATTGGAGAGCATACGAAGAATATACGTAGGACAACTACTAACAGGAGAGGCTAATCAAGAAAAATTGGGCAGGTCCCACGCGTTGTGGGAATCGGTTTCATGCGAAGCAGTCAGCGAGTACTTCCTATGCTGTTCGAACTTGGAGCTGCGGCACCTTCTCGGCCCGTGGCAAGACAGCGTTTGTGCGATGCGCAACACAAAAGCGCTGTTGGTATTCTGAGGAACACTCAACTTAACCAAAGTTTGTGAAAGACTATTTGTGTATATGTGTGTGTTTGTGACTGTACGGACTATTTGTGTGTATGTGTGATCACTGTATATACCATAGTCGTCACCCGACACCTGGAGTAGTAAGTCAGGCAACAAACCAGGCTAACGTCTTCGGGATTTTCATTTAAAAAAATTATCTCTCTCTATTCTGTATATATGGCTTTGAGCCAAGCGTCACAACGTGTTTTTGTAAGTATAGGAGCTATGTGCACTTCGCGGGCTTACCAGACACGTTGACAATAATGGCCTATAAAGGGTAACTTGTGGTACGACGTAACGTCAGCGCTCACGTTAGAGTACATACGTCAGTATTATCGAAACTAAGTGCACATTATGGTGCAATCATGTGAATACCACATGTAACTTTCCTTAATGTATTCAACCGGGGTCGAGCAATGCTTCAATATAGCTTGCTGAATCATAGGAATACAAATGTAATGTTTATTGGACTGCTATAAAAGCGGAGCCAACACTGAAACCACATACGTTAATCTGGTATGACGCCTGTATCATAGCATTATGTACATATGTAGTGTTTATTGCTTTCTTGTAAAACTAGATAGCCAGCACCACAAACACAATATACGTTGCACCGAGATTACGCCTGCATAGGTTGTTTTTCCAAACCAGTTTACAGACCCGGCGTGGCTCTGTGGTAGAATACCCGATTGCCACGCAGAATGCCTTGGTTCGATTCCTGCTGGGATCCTAATTCTTTCCATTCATCGGGTCAACGCTGCCGATGTAGGTTTTTCGTAAAGCTCTCACATTTAAATTACCAATGTCTGTTCTCGCCGTTCCTTGGTAGACAAACTGTCAATCACCTGTGGCGCATACCCGTACACCGCTGCCTGTGGTAAGCGGGTATGTGCCACACGTGTCTGGAGGAAAGGGTTTGACGACGTACGCGACAGGATTTGCATGTTATTCATGTCATGACCCGACAGTCATATTCGTCAAATCCCTTTAGCCTCCCATGCCAATTTTGGTCTACACAAGTTTAGGAGGCGATCATGAGAGCACCCAGACGTAGGCGGCTAGACAGATAGATAGATAGATAGATAGATACGTAGATAGAAACGCTCAAAGTGCAAAAGGTTCGCTAAGAAATGCTTCGCATTTAAAAAAGGATGAATTTTCAGGGCTGCGTTAGGTAGGCTGCACGTTCTGAGTTTGGAGGAGCAACGAGGTTTGAGAGTTGGGTCACACGCAGGCGGCGTTGGTTGAAACACATGAGACACCACACGTGAAGAAAACTAGTAGGCAGTTTTAGATGAGGGTGCGCAATGCTTCGCATTAGCATTGGTCGCCACTGCGCATGCGTCGTACGTTATCCTTTTGGGTAACACCGTTGAGTGACGGAAATACCGTATCGTACCCAAGAACGCCATCTGTACGTACCTTATTGTAAAACCGCCTAATAATACGCAAGACACGGGCCACACTGCGTCGTGGCCCACGCTGCGTATGGGGTCCATAATTTTAGAACTCTCCACTGAAATCATGTGCGTTAACTCTAAGTCGTGCGCTGAACAGCTTCGCTGGTCATCCACATTCAACAGCGAGGAATGGCTCACAATTTCTCATTTCCGAGTTTTGACTCGCGAAGCACTCACCACGATTGTAGCGATGAGAACTGCGAAGCCGACAACTCTCGTAATCCGTGTGAATGTGGGCAACAAACCTCCGCCACACAGGCACAGCTGCATTGAAGGAACGAATAAATGAAATCTTCAGCCTGTATCAAAACCCAATGTGGACATCTTGGAACTCAATATGAGTTATTTTATAGAATTCAATGACCTTCCGAATACAATAGAGCGTGCCTTATTTTTTTTTCGTTTGTTGAACTATGGCTGCTTTTTTCAGGTTACAGTATTTTTCCGGTCACCATGTAGCTGAGCATATAGTCATAGGCTGAACACTTGAGCTAGTTACGTCACATGCAGGTTGTTTTTCTCACAGCTAGTTTGAACGCACGGAGTCAGTTGGTCACAATCGCTAGTGGGAACACGCGAGCTAGTTGGTCACACTTAACATGGGCGCCTCATATAGCCCGCATATAGGCTGAACATATGAGCTACAACAAGTTAAGTCACACACAGCTCGTCTCCCAGCTAGTTTGAGCACGAGATGGTCACAATAGCTAGTGACAACACATGAGCTAGTTGGTCACAGTAGCCAGTGGGAGTACACGAGCTAGTTGGTCACACTTAAAGGGGAACTCCGGTGCATTTTAGACCATACCGAGATAATACCGTTTTCAAATAGTATTAATAGTGCTGTAACTGCTAGGTAGGTTCATTTTGAAGCAGTAAACGGCTGAGTCGAAACCGAAACGGGGAGCTGCTCCGTGCTGGTATGCGATGACGTCACGAAATACGCTACACGCCGCCACGGCTGACCAGGGTGCAAACATAGCACACGTGCTTCTATCACGCGAAAAACAAGCCGGCAATGTCGTCCGACGCGGAATCGAGCTGTGCCAACCCGTCTGAACATACCAGTGACGAGTTCAGCGATGATTGCCGCTACTATCTGAGCGCGGAAGCATCGCCTTTTGATTTCGACCAGCCGGCGCGTGAAGTAGCTGACGTGCCCCGCATCGATCTCATCGTTGCTTAATATTGCGAGTGCTTACTGTAAGACCCGATGTCGGGTAACACGCTATGCAGCTAACAAAACGGAACAGCTTTGCTCGCGTCGTCGTCGCCTCGTAGAAGAAAACGCGCGCTAAAACCGTCTGCTGGGCGAGGCGGGGGTGGAAAAGAGTAGACGTGATTCCGGAATTGGTTACCAATATTTAAACTGCGTTTTTTAAAAAACTAAATGACTTACGGTTGTATAATTTCGCACATATCAGGGTACCGAAGAGAACATATGATGAAAGTTTAATTTGAAATCTGTGAATATCGAAAAATCGCCGGAGTTCCCCTTTAACATGGGCGCCTCACATAGCCACGTATAGACTGAACACGTGAGCTAGAGCTAGTTACATCACACACAGCTCGTCTCACAGCTAGTTTGAACATGATCTAGTTGGTCGCGATAGCTAGAGGGAACATACGAGCTATTTGGTCGCGATAACTAGTGGGAACACACGAGCTAGTTGGTCAGACTCAAAATGGGAGCCTCGTCTTTCAGCCGTCAATCCTTCCTCTATTATTAGACGCACTCTTATAGCTAAAGCTTACCATGAAGTTCCCGAACTGCAATGCGGCGTCTCGGGTAAAGCTTCGTGAACTGTGCCCAATATCTGCAAGAAGGAAAAGACAGCGATATCGACATTTTATCATCTTATGGAGAGTAAACGCGTTTCAGCCGCATCGCTTTTAGTGCTGTGCTTGAACACACTTGTCGCATTTAAAGAAAGGGCAATAAATTGGTTGCACAGGCTAGCTTCGCTGTACAAGCAGGTGGACGACAAGAGGCGACACGGGTACAGGTAATGACCTGCGGATGCACCGATAGCACTCCGTTCAGTACTGCTGCTCAAGCCCTGCCCAAATTTGAGAAGAAACGAAGTGTACTTGTGGGCTAGTTGATTGGTCGTAATAGCACATGCCAGCGAGCACCGGGTGAAACTGACACTGAATTAACTATAGGCCGGCGCGCTCTTCGTCCTGTTCATCTTATGACTGACTATAAATGTTATCTCACAATATAGACAGTTTGCTCTTGGCGACGTACATTCGAGAAATGAGGATAGTTATAATACGTTTTCCTGTATCGGCTTAGTAATTTGGCGGATAACACGTTCTGTGGCCAGAACACCCATTGAGATTGACAATGGATATGCAACGTAATCGTTTCTTCAATGCGTGAAGATGAAGGTACTGCTGTGTTGTCAAACTTCCAGTATGACATGGACGCGTTCGAAAAGCCATCATTTTTCTGCCGAAAGAGTTGTTTGTGGTCAATATTAGACAAAGACCTGCGCAAAAGTTACCGGTGCTCCCTGCTACTTTCCACGTTCAGTGCTTGTGTAAACTCTCGATACACTTGAATTAGTGTATCTCAATGCAAAAAATTACCTTGGCCCTAGCAAACACCATTAAAAAATTTGGAGGTCGCTTGAGCTTCGCCTTCGAGAGTAGAACGCGATAGCGTAATCGGCCTGGTGCTAATCTCGTTCTCAATCGCTGGCCTCGTTTCGCTTCTTGGTGGACATCCTCAACCGTGCCGCAAGAAAAGGAACGTAACATTGGCCGTTTCAAGCTATCCTAGATTGCCTAGGGCGTATACATTTGCGAAGTACCCACTACACCGTAATTATTTTTGCGAATCGGCGAAATACACACTGCGCGTCCGTAAGGTGCCACGCACCCCTGCACACTTCGTTGATGCTGTTGCTGATGAATAATTATGCCCGATTGCGCTTCTACGGTTCTGCCACGCAATATTACATGCGTTAAGAAGACTCCTCCCACTGTATGCTATTCATAGGTTTTTTTTTTCCGAAGCAGTTTCAAGCAATGGCGCGGCTATGTCGTAGAACACCTGCTTGTCACGCAGAAGCTCTGGGTTGAATTCTCACTCGGACTGAACATTTTTATTATTTCTTTGCATCTTTCTCGATTACTAGCTCACGGACAACGCCGATTTTTCGCTCACAACCAACGCCGCCGACGCCGACACCGGAATTTCTGCCAAACAAGCTCTTTAACGCTATCGCGTTAATAACATGTCAGCACGTGGTGGAGTGAATCGCTTATGGTAGTGTAACTTATGGTAGTGTGTAAGTCTCTACAACGTGATACCGTCACCTGATACCGCGTAGGCTCATAGGAGGTGGATAACTTATGTCGACTACATTTTATTGCTCATTAACAAGACCGATATCAATTACTCTATTGATTGGTTCAAAACACCTTTACACAGAATTATAGCACGTGGGACAGCTGCCTAGTCCGGCAGCCCATTGGTTATCGCAGCCGCGTTGGCCTTCACCAGAAAAGTAACCAGATCTGTAGATAGCATTACCCAAACCTACGTGTGTGTCAAGGAGGTCATTGGGCCACCGGTAAGGTGTTAGCAAAGCATGGTTACGGAAGCTTACTGTGTATTAGAGGTGCGGTTCACTGGCACCCTGGCGGGACATGGAAGAATCGTAACAGCCCACCATTTCCTGCGGAGGCCGACGGAGAGAAATTATGCAAAGTATATTAAAAAATGCATGCGCGTAGATTGTATATAAAGTGCTTCAGATATACAGGAAAATCATATAACAGTATACTTCAATATGGCAGTTAGCCAGTTTTGTTGGTACGAAGACGTACTACTGTATAATGCACACCGAGAAAAAAAACGGGATGAGTAGGAACCGCGGTGTATATGCCTTACACGGGGATAGGAATGCACAACTCGCGTTAACTTCAACAGAATTTCAAAGTTCAGTTGTATGAAAAAGTGAGAAAAAAATTCCGCAGATCCTACAATTGCACAAATTAATAAAAGCAACGTGTTAGCGTATTTTGTTAGTGGGCGTGTGCGAACAGCTCTTACCACGTAACTACGTCGGCAATATTGGGTGAGCATTTCTGTGTCGACTCGACGAGAAAACTGTCCGTCCGTCACACTGTCACATAAGACGATCGCCGTTATAACGAAAATTTTGAAGTAATTTTTCAGTCCGTAGCTTGCGTTCGAACCCGGGCCCTTAAGCTACTACACGTCCACTACGCTACGCATCCACGGCTGCAAAATGTCAACATACCTACGTGGATGCATTCTAGCCGCGGTGCAGAAGAAATTTAGCAAGAAATTAACACTTTTTACGGAGGAGTCTTTGAATTTCACGAAAGTGGAATAAAAGCCATCTGCAGGACAAGATGCAAAGCAGCATTCCCAGGATCTGGGTACATCTGTAGGTGGCGCCATCTCTAGGCGGCAGCGACGGCGTCCTGCCATAACTGAAGGGAAATAGACGAAAAAAATCATATCTGACGAAAAAAGCTAGTTACCAAAGAGGACTCCCGGTTCTATACAGCAGCAGCATTTTGGTGAAATTGCAGTATTGCACTACAAAGCGTGTGGCTTCCCAGGATAATCGAACACCGTCCATTAGAAAGACGTGCTACCCCATTGTAAAATATTGCGAACGTAATTAGATTTTTCTTTCGTCAGATATGACTTTTTAGCCTATGACCCATTCGGTTAAGGCAGGCCACCGCGGTCACCGACGAGAGTTGGCGCTACGTGCACGTGTCCCCAAATCCTGGTCACTGGTCATGACTGCACACATAAGAGAAATTGAAACTTTGCGGAAATTTCGTGCCGAACTGCGTTTCAGTGGTCGCGGGATGCGTGTGCCATGTGACAGCGTTCGAGACGCTGACGAGCGAGAAGATGAAAGACGCTCTGCCGACGCCACGCGAAAACGGCGTCCCAGGGACGGCCGCTACCTACAAAAGGCAACGCTTACGCGTTACCTAGGCAACTCCCTAAGAATATTCTGCGTAGAAACTCCCGTTAGCGTAATCATGTGGCCATCCATTTTGTCCAAATAACTAACTGTATGCTACAGACCATCATTTATACTCTAGCTGCGGCTTACATGGCGGTCACAGTGCCGTCAGCACACGATATATATATATTTACGAGTGCAAAAGCTCTTCGCTAGACAATTGCATGTGCTCAGTGAATCATCGCTCATGCATTACTCTCGGCGTAGGACTCATCCGTCGTCATGCCATTTTGCTAACGCAACTTTGACACGTTAGTGCCTAAAGATGGCGGCCACGATCGAGTCTGTGCAAACTGTCTATAGCACCTCAAGAGCGTTGTACGAATACGTGACAGCTAGATGTGGTTTAAAAATTCCAGATCATGTCGTATGAACTCACCCCAGTTAATAACGTGAAATGCGAGGCTGGCAACCCTCTTCACTGTCAATTTCCACAAGGTCCACAGGTCGCATCCAAAAAGCTGCATCTGTTTGAAGAAACAAAAAACAGCACGAGAATTAGCGAGATGAAATCGCTACAGAACATTTGGCACTGTACTGTCGACGGTGCAACTAGTATTATCGTTCATTGTTTTGCGCACATTGATATTTTATCTCATGCTGTCAAACGTCACTTTAATGTAGAAGCTATACAAAAAAATCACAGCATATCCACGGAGTGAATGATGATGAGTGGGCGAAGCTGCGGAGGTTCATCGGTAAACCGTGAATCTTCCGTGAATTCTGCCCAATACATCATCACCGACGTGAGATCGGGCGCGTTTATACTAAAGGTTCGATGAGTTATGACGACTTGCAGCTCACTTTAATTTTACATGTACGCTGTGAATTTTCATTGTTTAGAAAACCATTGCTTTAGAAAACATCTGGCGTCTTTCGTTAAGCAGCTGGCGTCTTTTCGTTTTGCTTTAGAAACATCTGGCGTTCTTTCGTTTTGCTTTTACAAAACATCTGGCGTCTTTCGTTGGTTTATTTCATCAATCAACGGCGTTTTGAACAAAATTTTTATTGTTTAATCACGCACAGGAGAAATCTCACCAGGCACTACCTTGGAGGTAAACAATGGCTGCTAACGGAAATGAGAGAGAGAAGAAGTCGGCTTTTAGCTAACACTTACACTTCTACTTCTACTAACGTTTCCTACTGGAACATGCCAATGGCTGCTAATGGGGAAGAGACAGAAGAATTCGGCTTTTAGTTAACGCGCACGCTGCGAATTTTTTATTGTTCAACAACGCACAGGAAAAATCTCCCACCGGCACCACCTTGGAGGTCAAAGCGTAAGACTGGTTACGCACTACGACTACTACGACTACTACTACGAGGGACGGACGGGTGCCGCCTTAAGGAGCTTCGCCCCTAAAAATCGTGGTCGCGGTTTTCGAAAGTAAAAGCACTCCCTCCCCCAGCTGTGGCGTTTCGTGGGTTTGGTCATGATCACGGCGATATCACACCGTGGCCATGACCGGGCTCGAGGGTAGACGCGACGCGCGCTCTCTCGTCGCGTCTGCTCTCTAGTCCGGCCATGTCCAAACACGTGAAAGGCTACACTGCGCGTAACAAGTTTAGCAAGGAATTAAGGAACACACCGACATCGTGCAAGAGCAGCACCGGGAAAAATCGCACAAAGTAGGACCGTAGTACCTCAGAATACACTTGGGGCTAGCGGCACCTCAAAAAAAAAAAACAAAAAAAAACAAAAACACTAAGTAAGCCTAGCGGAACATTGAAAGTATTGGAGCTCTATCAGCAGACAATAGTACGTATCACTCAATGTAAAGCACGCTATTGAGCGTCTTCATTGCAGCTCAGAGTCTGAAAGAATCGCAGAGCGAGGTAAAAAGTCCTGAATCTCGCATACATTCCTAATGTAGGCCTAGTATGGCCTGAAAAATAAAGCACTAAATAGGCCTAACTGAACAGTGAATACTGGAGTTCTTTCAGTAGGAAACAAATGCGTATCGCAATTTCCTAAGTATGACAATTTTCATTGCAAAAAGCGTCTGAAGAATAGAGCCACGCAAACACTGCCTAGGCCTAGCAGTAACTGGGGAAACAATGAGTAGGCCTAGCAGTACTAAGAGAACACTACGTACTCCTATAACAGTACCTAGGAAGTACTGGAGTTGGCAACAATACGTATCGCAATTTAGAAAGCTCGCAAATGACCGTCCTCACTGTAAAACAACGTCTGCAAGAGTAGCAGAGCCAGGTGAACATTACCTAGGCCTAGCATTGCCTGGTAAACAATGAGCCATGTCATCAGGCAGTATTAGGCATTGCAATTTGCAAATGTCGCTAATACTTGCGTTGGCTTTTCCTCGATAAGAAAAAAAAAACGGTGCTTCTAAAAATCTTGAAGTTAAGTCGAAATAGACGCAGATCCCCCAAAAATGTTCCTGCGTAAAAACGTTAAGTAGGCTTAGCAATGGCTGATAATGCCTAGGCCTAGCAGTAACTGGGAAACAATGAGTAGGCTTAGCAGTACTTGGGAAGTAAGACTAAGTATGCGTAACAATACCAAGGAAATACTGGAGCTAGGCAACAGCATGTATCGCGATCTTGAAAACTCGCAAAGGGCCGTCATCATTGCGAAACATTCTGAAGAATAGACTAACATTGCGTAGGCCTAGCAGTGCCTGTGAAATATTGAGCCCTATTAGGCAACAATACGTATCGGCATTTGTAAAGCTCAATAATGCTTGCGTCCATTACTTTTCTCCGTCAAAAAGTCGCGTCTGAAAATCTCAAACTCAAATCGAAATAATAAATGCAGATCCCAGAACGTGAAGTAGGCTTAGCATTGGCTGGGAAAGCAAACACCGACCTCGAAGGATGACGTGTCTTTCAGGAACGCCGCCAATGCTGCAGAAAGTGGTATCCGGGAGCGCCTTGAGAATTGTCTGCGTTCAGTCAAAGCCCCTGTTCCGGCTTCGCAGTTCCAGATCCAAGGCACCTCAGGCCACCTTCGTAGTAGGGCCAGGGGACCGTGGCTGTCGCCCGCTGGTCCGTTGTCCGCACTCCGGGATCACGACCTTCGTGACTCTCCCACGTCTAGGTGACGACTGCGGGCTTTCAGAACGTTCGATGGCCCACGTCGACAGCAGTCGACAGCATCGATCGTGCTCACGTGCATGCAACGCGCCCACGGGCACGTGGCACGTGATCACGAACGATGAGGTCGATGATTATGTCTATACTCGCCGACAACTTTTCTTGGCACTGAAGGGAAAGCTACGGGGGCGGAGCGTCTGCACATGTACTGCTACGCGAAGTAGTCCGGTTTGGCGCGCGTCTCGTAACGCCGTGGAGTGTGATGGCTAGCGTTGCACTTCGACGCAAACGCTGCTTAGCGTCTAAGGTACGGGTAAAAGGCGCGACTTTTTCACGCACGCAAAAACGCAAAGTGACAACGTGTAAAGTGAAAGAAATGCAGATATCTCGCTTGTGTGCGCTGCGTTCCGTCACAAAAAGCTACATGTAGAAAATGAAGGAGCATTATATATATCTCATGCAGAAAATACGGACGCAATTGTGGGACTACATTCATTAGCGGTAGGATACGTGCATTGTGGCTCTGTAGCCTTCGCTTCAATGTCAAGAAAAGTTGTCGGCGAGTATAGCTACAGCGTCCTCTCAAAATCACGGCCTTTGCCAGAACTAGTCGCGGAGACCATGCTCAACCTCTCAAGCTATTGGGGATTGACCACTAGGAGCTGCGGTGCTTATCTGGATCATTACCTACTGGTCGTGTTCTGGACATTGTCATATGTCAACTCTGATAGGACCAGAAGGCCGCTAAGGCATCAGTGATTGGCTTAACCTGCCGCCATGACGCAATTTGACAATATAGGGGACTTTGGCAGCTGTCTACATGGTGGGAAAAAAAATCTAGGAGGGAGCGTCACGTGAAAATTTTAAATCCCAGCCATAAAAAATGAAGCAGGAGTATGCCGGGAATTGTGACCAGCGTTTGAAGAAGAACGGGGGGGGGGGGGGGGGGGGGGACTGCGTCCGAGGAGGTTGGCTTGCGGACACTAGGCGTGCTCCCTGCTATTTTTCCCCATCCATAGCTGTCTAGAATACATGGCTTTCCTCCATGCTAGAATAGCACCCCTGGTGTCCAGAAGATGGCGGCTGTGACGTGTTTCCCGTTGCCCATGGTGCCAGAAAAAACACGGCCCCTCTGAAATGTGCTTCTGCTACACAGAGAGAGCGAGCTCGTGGTGTCGGTATAAACATCGTGATTGTTCACTAAAATAAGCTACATACATTCCCGTCTTGTCTACGTCCTCTCTTGTGTCTGCGTCTTCATTTTTTGCACTACCAAAATGAATGCCACTGATCACAACCAACTAGCCCGCATTACCGCTTTGACGGCTACATACATAATCTGCAACGCTGCGGAGTCTAACGAGACGCGACACTTCTAGCAGTATTTCGCTCTTTTTCCCAACCAAAACTATGCTTTTTTTTTCTTCTGTACATAGGCGCAGTAATAAAATGAAAATGTGTTGTGCCTTAGAAAATAAACAAACTCCGTTATGCGATTGTTAACACGTTGTTAGATCACTTAGCGTTTCGTTGTTTTCGTTCCAGAGCGTGCTTCATCACTTATTGCAGCCTGTCGCAGCGCCTCATGCACAGGCTCGGCTTGCACGAACATTTACTGCCACGAAAGGCGACGACGAATTGCAAGGATATTGGTGAGAGAACTTCTTGGGCAGCTTTCACGCCATTGCAACCTGCGTGTGAAACGCAGTATGAAAGGGGGACGCGACATCGAGCGCGAGTGGCGTCTCCACTCTATTCCGCCCATGCCTCTGCACACAGGGAACGCCGTCAGGACGCTGGTGCCGAGACCACGAGGAACATGAGGCCAAACGAAACTGGCAGTTTTAGAATAAGGCACTCAAAGCTTTGCGTCAGCGTTTGTGGCCACTGCGCATGCGTTTTAGTTTACGCCATGGGTACGCGCGTTATACTCCTAATGTAGCTTAGGTACCCAAGCAACGCGAACCCTACGGCCCTTTATTAATCTAAAGCTCTCTACTGACGAAAAGAAAAGACGCCGCGAAGGTGCCAACGTTCAGGCTACGAGGGCGGGATGGGTGAAGGAATGACACTCGCACAGTAATTGGTGATAAGCCAGAGCTAAACCGCCAGCCAAATAAAAAAGAAAAAAAAATCACAGCATATCCACGGGGTGAATGATGATGAGTGGGGCGAAGCTACGGAGGGAATCATCTGTAAACCGTGAAACTCTTCCGTGAAATGCGCCCAGTACATAATATAAAGAGTGTGAAACATCGTGTATATATTAAACATCAAACTTTTATTGTACTGTTGGTTTACGTGGTCCCTTCATTATCACTTGTGATCGGTGAAATGCAAGGAAGAAGTCCGCTCCCGAGCGAAAGAGCGCCAAGAGCGACCGCATTCCCCGCTCACCCTGTGCGAATTAAAGGCAAGGCTAGAGGGAAGACAGGACGCGCGTTCCACGACGCGAGGTCGGTAGCATGCCCAACGAAAGCCAACGGAACGCGATCGTGCAAGTGCTCCGGATTCGCATCGCCTCATGGTTCCATTTAGCGTCCCAAAACCAAACATATTGCTCAAGGTGTGCCTTGCGTTTTTCGTAGAAATAATTTCTTTATCATGTACATTAAGACGAAAAGTTGAAAGCTCACTAGAGTGTATCGCCCGCAAAGTATGTCTTTTAGTGTGATTTAACTCTCGTACGGCAGGGTCCTCGCGCCGTTGCCGGTCCACCTCGCCCGTTGACGATCGGGCGAGGTGGCTACATGCAACTACTACTACTACACTTTAAGAAAAACATCTGGCGTTCTTTCGTTCTGCTTTTACAAAACATCTGGCGTCTTTCGTTGGTTTATTTCATCAATCAACGGCGTTTTGAACAAAATTTTTATTGCTTAATCACGCACAGGAGAAATCTCACCAGGCACTACCTTGGAGGTAAACAATGGCTGCTAATGGCAATGAGAGACAGAAGAAGTCGGCTTTTAGCTAACACTTACACTTCTACTTCTACTAACGTTTCCTACTGGAACATGCCAATGGCTGCTAATGGGGAATGAGAGACAGAAGAATTCGGCTTTTAGTTAACGCGCACGCTGCGAATTTTTTATTGTTCAACAACGAACAGGAGAAATCTCCCACCGGCACCACCTTGGAGGTCAAAGCGTAAGACTTGTTACTCACTACTACGACCACGACGACTACGAGGGACGAACGGGTGCCGCCTTAAAGGGCCCCTCACCAGGTTTGACAATTTTGAGCTAACGAGCGCAATGCATACACTGGGCGTTGACGATCACGTCTGCCAAAATTTGCAACGCTACGCGCCGCGGAAATGGGTCAAATTTCAAGGTGAACGCTGCTTGCCCTTCCTCTCGCGGGTGCGCGCTTTAGAGAATGAGGGGATGACGTACATGAGAAAATGGCCCTACGTAGATGGTAGTGCTATGACGTCGCTCCTCTACGTAGACGACTGTGTTCTGACGTCACCAACAGTAGCACGTGACACTGCGATAATTATTTGACACGGCATGTGTAGTTTGTGTAATCTTTTGCTTGAATACATTAATAAAACTTGAGAGAAATAATGAGACACACAAAGGGAATGTGTGCGTCTTTTTCATTTTTTTGTTGTGAATTGCAGCGAGATGCGGAGCTAATGTGCCTCCCTTTCCCATGCGTTCGTGTCCCCGCGGTTAGCGCATCGAGCAGACGCCAGCCGTGGAAACGAAAGTAATGTTCTGGCGCGTTCGCGCACTCATTATGCTCATTTATTCTACCGCGTCCAAGTAAACGTTAATGCGGCACTGGCTCATGATACCGCCACTCTCGTGCCCGTACAAATGTCTCAACTTTCATGCCCGTCCCGCAGAAACAGGCAGTACAACACAGAGAACGCCGATAAAACGCCCACGGCCGCTACATAAAAAAAAAGGTAGCGGCCGTGCAACGCCGCTTGCGTGCTCGGGCTGGCTCGGGCACGTCATGCGCACGTGACAATGCATGCGCATGACGTGTTCATGCGTATGTGTCAAGTGAAGAGGGCAGGGAAGGGATTTGGCTTGCTAAGGCTACACGGGGCGAGTGGCAAGGGTTTGAAACTCGCCTCCTCGCATCATGGTTTCGCGCCGCTACAAATTATTGTTTTTCTCAGCTCGTAATGAACCGATTTGAAAAATTCTTGCGGCATTCTGCTCTTCATTCGGCACACAACAACTTCCAGCGTCTAACTAAAATTTGCTGTGTGGCCTGGTGAGGGGCCCTTTAAGGAGCTTCGCCCCTAAAAAACAAACGTTTCTTCTATTTGTCAAGGGTAGATATTTGGCCTTGTGGTGCGACATGTTCATATTGTAAAGCCCGGAACTGAAATGACGAGCACGGGACAGGGCTTGTGTGTGTTACTCCCTGTCCAGTCTTCGTAATTTGAGTTCCGCGCTTTACAATATGAATATTCCATTTGTCCTTTGTCATGTGCACCTTTCGGAACATTCTATGTAGCCGTTCGCCATCGGCCTCCTCATTTCTTAATAGACGGAAGAAGTTGGTCTTTCTAGCAACTTCTACGGATCTATAGGGACCAACCTCCTGTTTGATGTTCCTCACCGCGGTGGTCTCATGGTTATGGTGCTCGACTGCTGACCCGAAGGTCGCGTGACTGAATCGCGGCCACGGCGGACGCATTTCGATGGAGGCGAAAGGCTCGCGGACCGTGTACTTAGATTTAGGTGCGTGCTAAATTACCCCAGAGGGTCGAAATTTCCGGGAGCCCAGCACTGAGGCGGCCCTCATAATCATATCGTGGTATTGGGACGTAAAATCCCAACAATTATTATTATCCTGTTTGATGTTCTGCAGTCTCTGCTCAACAGTCGTGCTGTGCACTGTATTCTTCTCTCTTTGTCAATATTTCTTTCCTTGCGCAAAAAAAATGTCGCATGTGAAGGGCGAAGTAGTCGAAGCAAGCTCTCGCACACCGAGTTCGATGTATTATTGTTATTATTATTTATTCGGTGTTTGAGATAGGCACCCGCGGGTCGTCGTACTTTTTTAGAAAGAAACTTGCAATGTGGCGTCCAATCTCCCCAGTGGCATCGAACTCCAAAGTTGTCTTCGCTGCTCGTCTGGCAGCACTGGGTTTCTTCGATTTGCCGCGCCCGACTGTCCGGGACTGCCCGAGACGCTTCATACGCAACGCTCACGGGCTAAAGGCACGGGTAGTAGGAGGCAAGGTCAAGCAGGCACTGTCAAAGGGCAATAACACAACGCAAGGCGAAGAAGCAAGATGTAAAGCTAGAAAAGAGCGTCAGACCTCCTGTGTCTTCGCCTTGCGTTGCAGCATTACCTTTTGCACTGTATGAACGACTAGCCCAACAACTTGTTTTATTCAGGCACTGTCAAGCACGCATTCACCGCATTAGACACAAAGTAGCGCGAACGGACTGATTCCTAGTGGAAAATTAGACTGATGCACTGGATAGCATGCTATGCACGCAATTCTACAGAAGCCCTGCACGTTAAAGTGACTGTGGCAGGTGACGTATCGAAACATGTTCGGTATTCGCCGCGAGATCGGGCTACAGGTGGCAGCACCATCGCCGCGTTTGTGTGGATAGGCGGTCGGCGGCGCGTATACAAATGTACGCAGCGGCGCTACGCCGTAGGCGGTTTGAGTCGATTGTCGGCGAATAAAGCACGTTGACTGCAGCCTAATGCTGATGTATACGTCCTCCATTGCTAAGTTAATGCACTAAACCGACCTAACGTTCCTGTTACGTGTGAGAGAAGCGCAATCTGCCAATCAATGGGGTACTGGCCTTCGGTCACATTCGCGTTTTGCACTGTGCTCGATGTTTTTTGTTGCTTTATTTGCACGTTTTTAAATTGTGTTTTGCCTATACCACAACATAAATAGCGTCGCGCGACTTAGCCAATTAAGTATTTATTTGCTCTAGCGGCTACAAAAAAAAAAAGAGAGACCCTGTATTTCTGCGTAATTAGATGAAGTAGAACTTTGTGCACTCTGCTTTTCTGTTTGCATGAATACGCGTACTTCTGTTGAAATGCGTGGCTTCCGGTCTTTTTCACCGCTAACCGGCCTCTACAGAGGCTAGTTCATGCTTTGCGGTGTCACAAGGATTTCCAAATCGCCAACACTTCACTAGATGGTGTCGCTAAAATTCTGCATTCACACCTCGACATTTAGTACCTTTTTTTTTTCGTTTAGGACGACGCCAAATGCGCTATGTGATGTGCTTGAACGACAAAGTGGTACCCACATTGAAATGATTTTCGCGAATAGACGGTACGATGGTTAGACATTGCGCCATACCGACACGTGCATTTACTCGCTTATTAGAATGCATACAAGTCTAGTAAGGCGAAATGGTTGTGTATATCGTGTAGGCATACGTACAAGCATTTGATACTGTGCTAGCACAACGGAATAGGCTGTAATCTGAGGACGTGCACGACGAATACGCACACATGCGAACACGGTTTGGCAAGCAGACTACGCAAGGAACCATCCACACCACGGGGTTTCGTCTGCTCGCCGCTAGGTGCCGACTTTGCTCGATCTCACGGCCTTATTGGCCGCGAGATCGAGCATGAACAGGAATAAGGTGCCTCAGGAGGCCTGGTCAAAGTTTCGAAAGGTGGACCTATCTTTGTCAAAGGCACCTTGCATCCTTGGCCTGTTAACATTTAAAGGGTTAGTTGTTTCCTCTTGGCTTGCTACTAGAGGTCACTGCCACGTGACTACATGACGACTAAAGAGATTTACACAATGACCACAGTTCCGAAGTTCCATTGTTAACCAAAAGTGAACTGCTGCGAGATTCTTTTCTATATTATTTTTTTCTTATTCGATGAGAATTATTTCCACCCACCTTTTTTCTTTTTTGGTTTTTAAATTATTATTCTCGCAAAATTAGCTTGTAAAAATCTTTTTTTGTACAAATTGAGAAATTATTCTCATTTCCAGTTTTTAAATATTTTTTCTAAGCTACGCGATTCTTGTCTAATCCCCCTGAGTGGGTGTGAGCCAGCAGTATAGGATCTACATCTAAAAGAACTACCGAGTGACGTGACCTCTCCTGAAGGCGACAAACAAACAAACAATCAACGGTTAGCCCTTTTGCCACCAACACTCCAAGGACAACAGAGCTGAGTTAGTTGGTATGTGGTGTCTTGACTTCCTTCTTGTGTCCGTGTTTGTCTTTTAGAATGAATACTGCGAGGATGTCACGGCGCCTTCGATAAAGGTAGGTGCATCATCGAAACGTCGGTCAGGCTGTCTGAGGCACTTTATTTCTGTTCATAAAACCTCTGCACAACACGTTGTGCGTGTGATTGCTTTTCAGAGACGATCGAGGCTCTCTGAAGGTGGTAATAAACTTGCGACGCGCATCGTGCTTGTCATTGCAGCGCAATCCTCGGCTCAGCACGTGCCCGGAGGACCAGCCATGGGCCGGCAGGCTGGCCGATGACGCTGCCAGGATTCAAGGCCTGGCAGGAAGGAAAACTACGGAGGGACTCATCTCCCGGCCCCCCGCAACCCTTGACCCCAGCAAGGACACTTAAATAAGGTTTGTGTGTCTATCTGTCTTTCTCGTCCCGGGGCAAAAGCGCCACTTGTGCGTTGTGCACCACGAAAAGAAAAGCGTCTGAAGTTGACGGGATAGCTCTTTTTTGTATGGGAAAACGTTGAACAGGATGAATGTCGCTGGCACAGGCGTTTCGACAGAAGGACGTATACTACCTTCTTCAGGCGCAAAGACAAGGTACTATTGTCAGCGACACTTCGTGTTCAGTTATTTCTGGTCACTAAAATGCCTCCATGTTATCCTGGACTTCCGCTTTTTTATGCGTGACTGTATGTGCTTATCGTGCGTTTACGCGATTACTCTATGTACCATGCCTATATAGCCGAGGGGATCAACCAGACCGACATTTTGTTTGTTTGTTTGTTTGCCCTAAGGAGACTGGCTCATACCCACGAGGGGGATTGGCCACACTGACAATTAGATGCGAAGTATCTTAAGGCGGAGCTCAATCCGGTGGTGGTGGTGGTGGTGGTGGTGGTGTGCGGCGAGACCACCCTTACTGCGCATGCGCATACCCTCTCCAAACACATTCTCTCCACTCACCCTCTCCTCTTCCCCTCTCCCCTTCCCCTCTCCCCTCTCCCCTCCCCCTTTCCACTCTTCCTCTGAAACGCGGGCTAGACATGCCGAAATTCTCTCCTGCGCAACGCCGCGATGAGCTCGATCGCATGCGCGTCCCCTCCCCTTCTCTCTCCTCTCCTACGCTCTCCCCTCTCGCCCGCCTGTCGACCGCGTTCCCCGCTCGCCCTGTGAGAATTAACGGCCAGGCTAGATGGAAGATACGACGCGCGTAGCGTCCCTCTTCGCGTTTCACGACGCGAGGTCGGTAGGATGCCCAACGAACGCCAACGGAACGCGATCGTGCAAGTGCTCCGGCTTCGCATCGCCTCATGGTCCCCTTTAGCGGGAGATGGCGTAATTTTTTATATATGACACTTCAAAAAGAAAAAAAAATAAGCACGAAAGCGATGTAAATAAAAAAAAGGGAAAGAGTTAAGAAGTTAACAAAGCCATAGGATAACGTATAAAAAATATGTATAATAATAAAAAAGGGAAAAAAAAGTTGGTTTCCGAGGTCGGTATCACTAGCAGCGTACTCTGCCTGTTGCTTGAAGGAACTTGTGTAGCGCAGTTATAATTGCACTGCGGCTTGCCCCAAACTGATTCGCTCCAAACGACAACAGGCTAGAAGTAGTAAATTGTAAGCCCAGCCTACCAGTCGGCATTTCCGACATCTACAGTACATAATTACGATTTGTCCCCTCTTCCTCTTTCTCTTTGCCGAGCAGTTTGGGACAGTCAGGGATGGATAGTCGAAGAAAAGTCCCATTGGTGCGCCAGTGCTTGTTTGTTTGTTTGTATCCTCAAGCCTGTGGCACATACCTACTCTGGGGGACTGGCCAAGAAAACGTATTGCAACCTTTCGATGAGAACTACAATGGCGCTTATTATTATAATAATAAAAAATAAATAAATAACAAATGTTAACACATTGCAGAGAGAGAGAAAAAGAAGAAAAAAAGAAAGAAAAGGAAACGATAGCTATTAATGATATTCTGAAATATTGAGCACACCAGACAGCTGTGTTTACGTGACCCGAATAACTTCGAATGTATAGGTTACATTTTAACACATTTTTAAAAGTACTTCACAAGTATTTATTAGTGTAGAGATTTTATGTGGAATACGTTTACTGGTTTCAATAAAATTACAAACCGCATCAAATACGTCCCTGTGGCATCGCATCCCAAGCGCATCGTTCACTCATCGTCTTCCTCGTCTTCGTTGCGCTTTCTATGGCGCCGCTTTTTCTTGTGACCACCACTGCCACTTCCGTCACCGCCTCCACTTCCGCCTCCAGAAATGAGTGGCGGAACTTGTTCCGCAAACTGACCTATGATGTTTCCTCGTGGCTCGTAGACTGATACGATGTAAATGGTTCCCTTCCTGCCGCGAGCCACGCCCGTGCCTATTCGTCGACAGTCTTTCCACACGAGCTGCGTGAAGTGGCCCGTGCCGGAACTGAAGCCCGGGTTGTTGTAGTCGTACATTTTGATCTCGTCGTACCAGGCCTTGACGGCCATGCGTCCTGGAAAGAAAGGTAAATATAGTAAGAGGATAAGGGAAAGACATGCGTTAACATCGTCATCATAATCACCAGCCTGACTGCTTCCACTGCAGGGCAAAGGCCTCCCCCATGTTTCGCCAATCAACCCGGTCCTGTGCTTGCTGTGTCTACGTTATTCCTCCAAACTTCTTAATGTTACCTGCCCAACTAACTTTCTGCCTCCCTCTCAAGCGCTTGCCTTCCCTTGGATGCGTTACCATAAATAAATAAATTTAGGGGTTAGCATTCGGAGAAGCAACTTTGAATGCCTCAGCATCATAGATGAAAAAATCCGTAAACAGAGGGTGGGTGCTCGAGCCGACGTTTCGACAAGTGGACTTGTCTTCTTCAAGGCTGGAACTTATTTCGTACCAGAAATCAGTTCCAGCCTTGAAGAAAAGTTCACTTGTCGAAACGTCGACTCGAGCACCCACCTTCCGTTTACGGATTTTTTCATCGTAAGCTTCCATCTTCCACTTCCTGCCGTTTTTTCAGCATCATAGAGTTTCCTAAAATGTTTGCTAGAGGGAACTGGGGCGCTGCGATCGTTCAGCCACCATGGGAACTGGGGGCAGTGCATGGATTTGCCTAGTATTCGTGCTTTGGGTCTTCGAACGCACTTGTGGCCTTTTTTGTTGTTGGGTTTGGCTTTTGTTTCTGATAAAAGAATCGCTGCTGCGGATCGGCTGCGTCGGCGTCGCTGCCGCTGGGAGGCGGCGCTCACCAGCGACAAGCTGACCGACCAACTTTGGGCCGTCCGGCAAGCCGAAGATGCCGCCCGGGTCTAAGGACTTCGAGCCGTCACCTGACGCCATCATCATCGACGGAAGGAGGGACGGGACAGGGGTTCATCCCCTCTTCCCCCCGCCTCGCTCGAAGGAAACTGCCGGACTTTTAATGAAGTTGATTCATTCATTGGTGTGTACCACGCCAGCTGATTTGGATTGGTCGGCCTTAAAAGGTGCCATGGTGGCGAAGTGAAACTGCTGAACTTTTGCTGAACTTCGTCTTGAGGCAAAGAGGCTGCAGGCCACAGGGAGCCGAAAGAACGAAGCTTAGGCAAATCCATGCGTTACTACATCATTACCATGCTGGCTGATGATCTATGCGTTGCAGCTTCCATAGACACTAACACCGGGTTTCGCTACAGTGTGCTATTATGAAACTCTATGCTCAGCGAAATGTACTCCTTATACTACGAAGTTGAAATTGGTGTTTGTCGGTACTTCATCGTCGTAGCGAATAGTGCTTGGGGAACAGAGACTCATGAAGAACCATACAACGGCACAAGCGCCTTGTTTATAGTCGTGTGGCTTGGTGTTCCTGTTCGCCATGGCTATTTACGACGAAGATTGTTACAATCATTTGAGTACCTCTACGTTATTCTTTTGTGAGATGTTTTCAGCAAGCTTGTAATTCTTTGATCTCACTCTCGAATTTTCTAAGACATTTCAAGCGCACCTTCAAAAGTTGTTCCAGGGCATTGAACACACAAACATAAGCACCTTCGTAAGGGCCGGGCACGCGCATTTTAGCGCTTTGAAAAGCGAACACAAACTATGGCGACCACAGCAACGCCACCTCTGCCGACACTGATTGGCTGTTTGCCTTCACAGCGCCTCCTCGCGTCTGCTTCCTCGGATTGTCTTTGCTCCGTTCCGTGACTTGTCCTTCAGAGGCAACCTACGTGACATGGCGCCGTTTTGCAAAATGAGGTTTTTAATGCCTGGACATTAAATGATAACAGCCAGAAAACATAAAACAGCTTCAGGTAAGGGGGATCTTAAGCCATGGTCGTGCTTCACGGCATTAAACCTTATCTACATATGCGCTACCCCCCTCTCCCTGTTCTTCAGGACTCGTTAGCGGGCGCTAACGCGAATTTCTTCGCGATTTTTTAAAAATCTGGCCGCAGTTAGTGGTGTTTACTTTAATTAAAAACATGCATCGTTTCTTGCTCTGTCTCCTGAAATCTTTTGTTGAACAAAAAGCGGTGTCTGTGTGCTTCATTCCGTTGTTCTGTCTTTGCGCGCTGTTTGTACCAAGTATATATAGATATGTACCAACTGGACGGCCAACGATCAGTATTTAACTATAGATACAGGTCGTTAGAACCGAAGTTGGCCTCTCCCTGCAGATGACTATAGTTTCCCATAAGCGACACTGCGCCGCTTCGCGGCGACTTTCGGCGGCCTGTCAACTTTGCTAACGGCGAGGTCTCGTGACCAGGTGCTACGTCTTTAGTCGTGTCAGGTCGCGTGTTCATTGGTCGTTGACGAGCTTGCGGCGCTTCAATCGCGAGCGTCTCGTAGCTATGCCACTGAGGCCGCGCAGAGACTAGAACGCGTGGCGCTGTGTGGTAAACGTACCCGTGATTGGAGCGCGCAGGTCGCTGCTCCACCACATGTACAGGTTTTCTCCGTGTAGTGGCCTGGTCCTGTGTTGCATGCGGTCCATCTGCGCCATCTTTAAGGCCCAGGCTTGCGCGTATCGATTCAGCTGCGACAGAGGCAAGAAAGCAAAAAAAAAAAGAAAAAAATCGGCAGATCCCACTTACCGTGGGAGTCGATGTTATGCGAAGCATTCGGCGGGTAGGTGACTGTGGCGTACCTTTTTTTACTGAGCGACACGTTACGAAATGACGCTAAAGATTTGTATAAACTTTATACGCACACATATATATGTTGAAGATCCACATATGTGTTATATAACCAGTTGTTTACGGTTGGGTAACGATGCGAATGGCAACGTGGGTATTACCAACACCACAAGCGGTAAACTGATAAGTAGTGCTTATACGTGTCCCGAGAACGCACGCACGTTTCACGAACCCGTGTGCATGTGTGCAAGAAGTTCTTGACAGTTCTTGAACAAGGAAATCATCAGCGTGATCAGTGAGCACCAGCAGCTGGTCATGACCTGTTATAGGATCCGGTCGTGATCGTGGTGACGATGGGTCCACGTGTAGTGAAGTATGTGGTATAGTAGAGCGGTTGAAATTCGTGGATGCCTCGGTCATTTCGTCGACACATTGTCTGTCGACAGAGCCGGCGACATGTCGGAACCTGAAGCCACCCTTCGCGTTGGTGAGGTATAGGCCGTCGAGGCTGGTAGGCCTGGATAGTGCTACGTAGACCAACATCAGTGGATGGTGTTTGTCGTATTCGTAGACTACCTGGGCCTATGTGGCCTACGTAGCCTTGTCTACAAAGTGGCTGTCAAACAATCTGGCATCATCCTCGGTCAGCATGAGGCCATCGCCCAGCCTCATAAGAAATGAAGAGGACACTCTGTCGTTCTGGTGGACGGAGTGCATTTTACGGTGCGGTGATGTGTATATCATATGTAACTTTCGTTAATGTATTCCTTAGGGGTCGAGCAATGCTTCAGTATAGCTTGCTGAATCATATGAGTACAAACATAATGATTATTAGAGTGCTATAAAAGCGGAGCCAACACTGGAACTACAGACGTTAATCTGATATGACGCCTGTACCGTAGGAGTACACATCGTAGGGGTATCATGTAGTGTTTATTGCTTTCTTGTACAATTACATAGCCAGCACCATAACCACAATTGACGTTGAACCGATAATACGCCTGCGTAGGCTGTTTTTCCAAACCAGTTTATAGACCTGGCGTGGCTCAGTGGTAGGATACCCGATTGCCACGCAGAATGCTTGGGTTCGATTCCTGCTGAAATCCTAATTTTCATTCTTTCCATTCGTTGAGTCAACGCTGCCGATGTTCGTTTTCCTGTTCTCGCCGTTCCTGGGTAGATATAAACTCTCAATCACCTGTGGCGCATACCCGTACACCGCGGCCCGTGGTAAATGGGTATGTGCCACACGTGTCTAGCGGAAAGAGTTTGACGACGTACGCGACACGATTTTAACGTTATTCATATCATGGCCTGGCAGTCATATTCGTCAATTCCTCTTACCCTCCTATGCAAATTTTGGTCTACACCAAGTTAAGGAGGCGATCGTGAGAGCACCCAGACGTAGGCGGCTAGATAGATAGATAGATAGATAGATAGATAGATAGATACGTAGATAGAAACGCTCAAAGTGCCAGAGGTTCGCTAAGAAATGCTTCGCATTTAAAAAAAGAAACGGATGCACAACCCAATCAATGTGCTGATTTTCGACGTAGTACTTGTGAGGTATGACGACAGCCGTGCTCTTGGAACAAACGGACGCCGTTCAAACCGTATAGTATAAACGAACACGAGGACATTCATGAGCAGCTTGTACGTAACGACGAGCTCGCCCGCCGAGGCTAACAAATAACTGAAGTAACATCGAAATAGCCCAGTGTAATGCCCATAAAACACACACAACATAACACACACAAACAACGTAACAGACAGAACGTGACCGCAAATGCGGCGTCGCCGACGCGCCAACTCTCGCTCGACGGCGGCAAAGCTAACTGCGCTAACAACGACATGCGGACACTGCGAGCCGAAAACGACTTTACAGGGGGTGATAGCAACTCCACATATTGTAAGATGGCAGCCTCGATGACGTCAATGCGGAATCAGTTTTCCGCGGTCACGTGAGACCAGAATCTTTTTATTTTATCTTTTTATTGCGACATACACTTGCCTTTAAGGCATATTACTTTGTGCGTATATGTGCATTATATTTGAGCCGTATATGACTGGTGCTGTGTATGAAGTGAAGCAGTGTCTTGTGGAATCTATCATTTATCCAGAGGTCATAGGAAGGGTAAATTAGTACGGAAGGTAAACATATTGTAGTTCTTGACACGCTTCATGAAAGTTTTGCGCGTAGGTCGGCAAACCAATACTCACGGTACATTCGGCTGGGACTGTTGCGCTCTCAATAGGATTGCAACAATGTGGACGCAGGGGCGGCTCCAGGTGGGGGGAAGGGGGGGGTGCCCCTGTATTTTCGTCTCCGCCGCTGCCCCAAACGCAACGCGTTAGTTCCCCACCTCCAGGCTTCACCGAAGGAGCTCGCTTGACGTGGGAGCTCACCCAGCAAAAAAAAAAAAAAAAAAAAAATCCTTCCGCTAATGTCGTTATTGTGTAGTGGTTTGTGTGGTTCTAAATCCTGCGCTAAATGCAGCTCCAGTACTGTGAAACCCGAGGAAGTGCGTAGCACGCGCACCCAGCGATTCCCGTTCGTAGAGTTCCCACTACTCAGCTTACCGAACCGTCGATGACGTCAATATTTGAGGTAAGCATTTAGGGTTTCCCCGGCACGAGTAGAATTCTGTTAGGGAGATTCGCAAACTCAGTGTGCGACATGGGCGCTACCTTTTGCTGCGCATTATCGTCCTCCGGCGTGTATCGGCAGCTCAGATACATGTCGTCTGTAGCTAGTTCCGCCAGGTCGTTTCGCCTTTCAGATGTAGCGACGACGCGCCGGAGAAACGCCGGTGGAAGGAGCGATCGCTCGCTCGGCAAGGTGGTGGCGCGGCGCGGCGCAGGTGTCAGCCGCACGTTTCCGAAGCGTTTTTTTTTTTTGCAATTTTACGTCAATTATCGCGATTCATGTTTGATTACATCTGCTAATTATGTAGTTTTAGACTTTGTTCGTTTATTTTAACCCAGTTTTGAGCATTGCTAGCCTTGCTTTAGGCCCGTATTGGCCACTTGATTTTGAGCGTGATCATTCCACATGAGATGGGCGAGAAGCCGGGCCCCTTGAAGTGCTACGCATTTAGCAATCCTGGCGGACAGAACCCTTGTTCCGAGCACACGCCAGAGCGATTGGAGGCCGAAAGAGGCACGTATACGTCATGGCATGTTCCGTTGGAAACAAACAAATTAAGGCGCTCAGGCGTATCGCGCATGCTGCCGCGGAGGACGTGGTGCCAGAGCAGAAGCAGGAGGAGTCACGTGATCAGATCACGGCCGCGCTTAGAGTTTACAGCGCCTCATAGCGCTCTGTGCTGGAACGTGGTGCAACGAACGAACCAGCCGAATATCACACGCGTCGCGAGAGCACTCTGAAGCGCTCGAGAAAGACCAGTCGAATGTACCGTAAGTAGCTATTTTCAGCACTAAATCCGTTATAACTAAAACACGACTATATCTTACAACTTAATTCACAAAATTTTTTAAAGGATTCTCTTCGCCCATTCGAGAGCCGCACGTGCCCAGTCGCACGCATTCGTTGGCACGTATCGCTAACAAATTGATGGTAAAAAATTGTGCTCAAGTGCCGCCAAAATGTGGTTGCATACGGGCATATATAGATAGGTAAATTGATAGATAGGTAAAGAGACAGACAGACATAGATATATGTTAGTTCGATGGATCAGATAGATAGATAGATAGATAGATAGATAGATAGATAGATAGATAGATAGATAGATAGATAGATAGATAGATAGATAGATAGATAGATAGATAGATAGATAGATAGATAGATAGATAGATAGATAGATAGATAGATAGATACTGGGAAGTACGTGAATATTCTAAAGAATACAAATTGTAAAAAAAGTGTGTTCGCCGAACACACGGCCCGCTTATTGCATGCTCACCTGCTCATCCTCCGCCAACGTGTGAACGCCGTGCATGCGTCTGTAGCGGTTTGTATTCCTGAGCACCTGTCGTTGCAGCTTCCTCATGGACCGCGTGAAGACGCCCTCGAAGTCCAACGGCTCGTCAGGACCTCCACCGCCGCCTCCGCCAATTCTTCCGCCTCGTCGCATTCCTCCCATTCCGCTCAACAGCTTGTTCAATTCGTCCATTCCTTGCTTGCCGTTTTGGCCTCCATAGGTGAACTGTTTCTGCGGGGTAACGAGAAGGCACTGGCAACGTCGTTACACCATCCTCTTGGCGGGAAAGTGTAGCTATCTTCTGATTTCGAGCGACACTAGAGATCTTTAGCATGTCCGGCATTCCGCTTTACGCAAAGGCGTAGCGGTATACCTGACAGCGTGTGCTGGATAGCTTAGCAAAGCTCGCAAACGGGCTTGGCGTACACGTACGCCCGAAATACGGCAGTGACGCCCACGTAGCCGTTGTACGCCAATGCACGATGTAGAAAACAAGTTCGCTGGCACTGCCGCAGACTGCAATATTGCATACAGTGCCAAGGCATGTTCGTTTGGCTAACTCAACTTTTCGCGTGCTTTATTCGCCCCGCGTTGGAAAAAGTGGTAAACAAACCGCCGACGTCAAGTGGCTACAGCTATGGAAGAAACAAACAAAAAAAGTTCACCGACGATTACGATACTGCGTAATGCGAATTCCGAACGCAGCTTATGTTGGGGTGAGGTCAATTGTGTTTGAAGTTTTGGCTTTCCGCAAGGTATCGACTATACGCCAGAAATCATTATTTTTGTGGAGTAGGACTGCACCCACTACGCCATTATTCATCCTTCTGCGAATAGGCGAGGTACCCGCTACACATCTGTATATAAGGTATTATGTGCACTTTGTTGATGCTGCGTGTGGCAGATTACGGTGAAGAATCATGGCTCAGCACTTTACAGTGGGTGGGAAGAATTACACACTATTTGCGTAATTAGCATTGTGTGATGACTGGTTGTTATTTTACTCCTCTGCCACGCTATATTAAATAGGTTAACGCGATTCCTTGCCCGACATGACGCCCGTATAGGGTCGTTTTGCATATGAGTTTCAAGCACCAGCGTGGCTCTGTGGTAGAATACTCGACTGTCACGCAGAGAGCCCGGGTTTATATCCCATTCGATCCTGGGTATTGTTTCTCATTTATTTTTTCATGTCTCGGCTACTTCTTCATGTTCTTCGGTTACGCCTCCGACGGCGTCGGCAACGGCAACGGCGACGGCGACGGCGCTCAACGCAGGAAAGGGCGCCTAAGAGCAGCGCTCTAAAACTAGCGAACGCGTGATCTATGTCCTCCAAGATTCCGGAAGGGCCCATCCCTCTGGCTAAGCTTACAGCATGGATAACTTGAGTATGCCTCTCGGAAACGGTGCCGAATCGACACGAATGCATTACTATCGAAGCTCCGAGGACATCACACGATGTTCCCCGGACGATGGCCCCTGGAGGCCTAGCCCGGGCCAGTAATTTCTCGATGGACCCTCGATAAAGTTGATTACCTACCTACCTATACCAGGACATGAATTTAGAGCAAATACAAGCATCACTTCGGGGTTAACGACCTACTAGGAGTGCACGAAAACTTTTGATGGATTCGGTGTGGACGGCAACCAGTTTCCGCGGTGCGGCCATGTTTTTCGGGCGTTTTTAGACGTATCGGGCGTTTCCGGTAAGGCGCGCGCATGTGCAGCTCACGCTCGGCATTGCGCTATACGTAAACTGCTTTGCATAGAGCGGAATACTGAACAAGCTAAAGAGCGCTGCGTGATGGGACAGAAAGAGTCGCTCACGTGATAACTACGTCACATCCGTGATGGACGTAGACTGCTTTCGTGATGTAGAACAGCGCGAAGGATAAGGGACGGTAGAAGAGAACAGGACAGGCACTGACTCGCAACTAAGTTAGATGAACACGAGGTTAGTTGTCGAGGCAGCACAGATTGCACGAAAAAGCATGCTATGCATCAGCGAGCCTTCGATTGCGCTATCTGAGAGGGAAATAGCGTATCTTGATGGCACATTTGGGATAATGTGAGCGAAATAACCATGTATAGTGTGCATCGGATTCTTCTCTTGTTTTCTCTTTGTATTTTCTGCGCCACTGTATATATTTTCACAGCGTATGTGATTAAGCTTAGTTGCGAGTCAGCGCCTGTCGTGTTCTTTCCTACTGTCCCTTGTTATTTGCGTTGTTCTCATCATGAACCAACTTGCCCAGCTTTCCACTTAAAGGCACGTTCACAGCGAACGCGGACAACGCAAGCGAGCAAGCGGATTTCTAAAGCGGAGAGGCAGCGAGGGCGCGCGGCTGCTCAGACCGAACTACCGAACGCATCGCCTTCTGCACGCTCCGCCGCGCGGTCGGAGCAATTCACCAATCGACGGTGGACGTGCCGCCATCTTGCGGCACTGCGCGATACTGGGAGCGCGCGTCTCGGCCCTGACTGCGGCCAAAGCGGCCAACTTTTCCGCGCAGAGAAAATTGGCCCGACGCGATCCGGGTAAGCGGCCGCGGATTTTCCGCCTTTGCGGATAATCCGCGTCCGCTTTCCGGATCCGCGCTCGGTGTGAACGCACCTTAAATGCTATTTCATTGCAGAGTGCAACTGACAGGGGGAGGGGAATGGGGAATCCTGCGCACGCGTATGCGCCACCTAAGTCGATGTGCACGCACGAGTGCTCGTGTGGGTCGTCCTCACCGAAAGTCTACCTCCGCGGTCGGTATCGAACCGACAACCTTGAGATAAGCAGCGCGGTGTCATAGCCAATGGGTTATCGCGGTGGGTCACGTATGTTTTGTCAACATTAAAACAGCTTCCAGTTGCATGAAGCATGCCCCCTCTCCCCATTTTCGCACTTTCCCTCTCCTCCTCCACCTATGTGGTGGGGGGGGGGGGGGCATGTACGAAGTATACACGCACAGGCAGTTGCTGTCTTGAAAAAGACAAGACCATGGCACGTCGAAACGTTCGCTCCATCGACATAACTTGCTCAAACATGTTAATTTCTCTTTAACGGTACACGTCGTTAACCGTCTTCAGTAGAATGAAAAGTCGAGCTAGTTGGAATACTTGCATGATTGAAGCAGCGCAAAAAACAAGAAGATGTAGAGAACAGAGTGCAGCGCTCGTCCTGTGCACTATGTTCTCTACGTCTTCGTGGTTTTTGCGCTGCTGCAGTCGTGCATGTTAACCATCTTTTTTGGAGAGCTTTAGCTCTCTTTTTGATGCGGTGCTTTCTAAAAGAGAGTTCACGTGTTGCTTTAAAAAGAGTTATACATATACGTGGCAAGTCATGACTCGGCAGAAAGAGTTAATAGCTAGGCAATCTTTCTGTTTTTTTAAAATGTGGTATAGATATTTGCTGTTAAGTGTTGCGGCTTCCAAAGGAATCGTTAGACCAGAGGTGGCTCGGTGGTTAAGCTCGTGAAATTATGCGGCGACCTCATGTTCGATGTTACGTGCAACGCTTACCATCAACTTGGGAGTGAAGACGAAGCATGACGACGGCACAGAGGCTCCGAAGATGGCGATCGCGAAAGCGACAAGTAGCAGCTTCATGTTTCGCACCCTAACAACACTCACCGCCGAGGCGTGCGAGTTTCGTTTCGGTTACACACCACCGTTCGGCAAACGCGCCGATGTCGGAATGCCGAAAAAGAAACGTGCATAAGCTCCAATAGCCGCATAAGCCAGCGCAATCCAGGTTCTCTCTCTCTCTTTTCTTTTCTTTTTTTCGGTCTACCGCGCATATGCTCCGGTCATATTCTCGTGTCGAGTTTATGTTTTACTGAAACTGCATGCGTCATATCTCCGCGGGACAACTCCTGTAAAACGTCCAAAGTTTTTTGTTTTGTTTTTCTCGACCACAACATGCCAAGACGAATGCGAGGCGACAGTTTGTAGTGATGTAATGTAATGGATTGTGCTGCTCTCTGGAGCCGGCGGGTTCTTATGGAGACAATGGGACGGCACGGACGACTGGTCCCTTCGTAAAAAAAAAACTAAGCCGCCTTGACGACAGTAGCTCGACATCGACGTACAAGTTCTACGAATGTTAGTTAAGCCATTTAGTAGAAGCCGGAGAAACCGATGTGAGCGATCAATTTTTTGCTCACGTGTCTGCTTCAGCATGTTTGCACATCATGGTCGAAGTGAAAGACGGAACACCTTTCATATAGAAACGACGAGGTATATATCTTTTTTCCTTCTAAATGGCTCCTTTTGGGACGCGCACGACAACAGCGATTGGAATGGATAACGAGAGAATGTGCGCAGTCCGGAGTGCACAATGAGAACGACACAATCAGTAACATAAACGACCTTGTGGGCTGTTTGGAAAGTATTGTTTGAGTAACTGTCACCACTCCCGCCTTACCCCCCTCCCCCCTGCCCCTATTCCGTCTTCGCGAAGCTGTCATTCTCAAATAGCCGTTGCCGGACAGTATTCTGTCTAAAGACACAGAACGCAATGTTCAAACAATGGTTTTAGAATATAAATTTGCAAGGACGTTTAGGTTATTGATAATGACGTTTTAGCGTTGTTGGCCTATCCTTTCGCGTCTTGGTTGGAAATTCGTCTTCCAATAACTATAACGACAATCGCTTTTCTACAGCTTCGCGTTTGAGAAAGAGATATGTCGACCGTTTGCAGAGGCTGCATCTACGGCTCGTTTCAAATCACGATGCACCTTTATGACATTGAAGCCAACGGAACGTCACTTGAAGCCAACGGGTTGCAGGGTGAGGCGGCTGATGCATGACAAATGCGTGGCGATAAGTACATCATGATGAAAGCAGGACGACGTTGCATGCTCCTTATCTACAATATCCCATCGTTGTCTGGATGCAGGACTCTGGCCGTGGGGCGCCGCTGGCATCGTGACTCCTGCGTGATGGACCAGGGTTCACTATGACTGTACTGGATCCTGCGGCATAGGAGGGAGGCTCCATGCTAAAACGGGGTGAGTACAGCGGAGCTATTGTTCAGCATTCAGCCTACTCTCACAAAGTACTGCCGCCGTAATATTAAGTGCGGAGCACTTTAGGGGCCCGGCCTGTCGTATGCTGTCGTAGCTTGGCGTAACGCAGGCAACACCACGAATAGCATAGCCATCTGTAGCATATTGAGTGTGCGCTCGCGACAAGGAGAAGCCTTCTTTCTGTTGTTCTTCGAGCGCCTTGATGATGATAAGGGCGGAGCACTTAAGGGGCTCGGGCTGTCGTATGTCGTCGTATGCTGTCATCGCTTGGCGTAGCGCAGGCAAAACCACGTATAAAAATAGAATAGAAAAAAATGAAGAAGCAAGCGAAAAATGAAGAGAGAGAAAAAGAAAGGGAGAAATAAGACGAAAAATACACGGAGCAAGAAAGAGCAAGAAATAGATAAAGGGAGAGGAAGAAATAAATAGAAATCAAGAGAAAGAAAAAGACAGAAAGAAAAGAGAAAGAGAAAAAGTGATAAAGAGAGGAGGAAAGAAAGACAAAATTGAAGAGAAACAAAGAAGGCTGCCCAGCTCCGCACTTCCTTCAGGCTTGGCGCCACTACTGCGAAGCTGCCTTCGTTTTTAACTAGCGTGCGCGAGCGGCCACTTATCTGCGTATCAGCGCCATGTGACGCAGCCAAGTTGCAAACACGGCGAGGGTCTCAGCTGTGCCGATTGTCTAGAAAGCTGATCCTTCTTAATTTAAGGACGTCACCCCACACTAGCGCACTTCATAGGAACAGGCAGCGTGAGTAGACGAATGGTTTTGCTCGTATCTTATGCTCCGAAGGTGAGCGCTGCAGAAAGAAACCGAGGAAATAAAACTGAAGGACGCGCCCCTGCTCAAGAGATAAGCCGAAAACGAGGTTCTTCTGAAGTGCACCACTGTGGGGTGACGTCCTCAAGCAGGAACTGCTAGCAGACGATGGGCCCAGCTGAGCACGCTTTGTGGGCATGCGCTTACCCTCGCCTTGTTTGCAACTTCGCTCCGTCATGCGGCGTTGACGCACAGAAACGTCGCCGCTCGCGCACGCTAGTTAAGACCCGACCACACGTACGCGTTACGGCGCGTCAACGTGTGACCTTTTGACGCGGCGCCGCGCCCTCTCCCTATGGTGAGAGAGGGCGCGGCGCCACGTCAAAAAGTCACGCGCTGACGCGCTGCAACGCGTACGTGTGTTCAGGCCTTTAAAGGTTTGGGCGTCTGTACGCGTTATCCTATACTGGGACGTGTCAGCTAATGAGTGCAAACCAAGCAATCCGCACGCCCGGCCGCACAAAAGTTTGAGGCCTTAGTTTGTGTAGCCTCAACTCCCGGGACCAACTCGATCTGGCCGCGAGAGCGCGCAGGGCGGCTGCGGCTCATGTGGCCCTGGAATGGGGATCACTCATATGTTGCCTCAGTAAGCTTGCGAAATCTATGAGGCTTACTGCATCAGTCTAGAAGCTTGGCTTTCCATGCCAAGGAAAAAGCTTACCTGAAGCGACATTGCAGGTATACCTGTGTGGACAGCGCCGTCTGCACCTTATTGTGGGTTCTGCGCATGTTTGTGCATCCCCATCGCTTTACGCCAGTAGACTTTCTGTTGATGTCTAGCGCCTGTCCCGTTTACACGTCTCTTCCTCCTGTGTTTGTTGCTTTGCGCTTGTTAAGATGCACAAGCCAATTCGAAGCACGATCAAAGTAACATATCTCTGCATTAGAGGATTAGTCTCATCTTGAAGCAAGACATCTTGTCAGCCATCGTAACTTCCTTACCTTACTATTTATATATTGAGTATTAAGCTCAACGATTAACGATGTAAATATTACCTTTTTTTATGACATCATTGCATGTCACTTCGAATCATCAATTAATCAAATGTTCATTTCGATTGGATTGAGATATGTAGGATTAGTTGTTGCTGGGTTTGTTGGGCACACGTAGACATAACAAGGGAGGGGCTCAAAGAATATTTTATAGGTACACCTCTAAATTTCGCGCCCTTCATTTTACTGCCACCACGTTATCTTACACCGCCCTAGCGACGCACAGTTCGTACGCGTTAGGCGGCAACGGTTCGTTACTATTTAAACAGGTGTAAGTTTTTCTCACGATAATGGCGACCAAGCACCCCCCTGATGTTGGATCGCAAGTTTTGTTTACTTTCTACATTTGCCTCCGGAAAGCCCGGGACCAAAGGCAGGCCGTTGCGAAAAGCACGTCACTGCCCCATTTTTATTTCACTTACTCGAACCAGTTCCGTCATTCCACGCAGGTTTTTGACAATAGCGGCGGCTGAAAATTCCTTGATATTGCATTACACGATCTGCTTACTTGCCAGCTTTGTTCCCGGGAAGCGGGGGACCAAGGGCAGGTCATTCGAAAAGCACGCCAACGCTACATATTAAGCTTGTTTTCTTTCGGACTCGATCGACCAACCCGGGTGGGGGGGGGGGGGGGGCGCTGCGGTCAAACTTGGCCCCCCCTAATGGTGGACCCTGCGCACGCCTATGACAATCTCTGAAGGTGGTACTGGCTTTACAATGCGGCTCAAGCTGAGCACTGCATGCGGCCCACTCTCGGCCCGTGGCAAAGCGCCACCTGTAGCTTCACACGCCGCGAAAGTGTCGTTGGCGTTTCTTAATTAAGCTGAAAACACTCATCGGAACATTGTGAATTGTTCTTGCGTATATGGGAAAACGTTGAACGTGAAATGTCGCTTTAGCCAGCGTTTGGACAAGGGGTCTTGCCTTCGGCCTCAAGAAGACGAGGTACAGTCGCGGACAATATAAAAGAGAACAACGAGTTCGCGTGTAAGCCTCCATTACTGGTGATGTGCGTATGACAGTCTGACGTACATGTCTGCAAGAGCTAGTTTTTCCAGTGTTACGTACACTTTTGGGCTAGGGAACAAGCCACTGTGGCAAGCTAAGTTCGGTGTTCCCTGTCATTGCTCATCACCGCTCTTGGCGAAACAAATTGCATCTAGCAACATTTCATGTTCAACGATTTCTGAGTACATAAAGGGCCCCTAAACCACACGGAGGTCGAAATTAAGTGGTGGTGTTGCAGTTGTGCACGAGTCTTCAGCGAACACGTAGCTGTGAGAATTTCTTTTCGAAAAGGTGCCGTAATACCTGAGTTACATGCGTTTGATGATTCAAAAGCGGCCCTCGCTCGCTTTGCTCTTTCCTTCGCTACGCTCCGTTCGTCGGCTCGTCTCTCCTGGCCGGATGCTCCTTCTCACCATGCGAGCAGACAAGCAGGTTCTTTTTGTTCCTGACGTGACCAGACACGAGCGGTGACGTCACGGCCAACGCTGGGCATAGCGACAGGCCCGGAGAGGACAAGGGATCGTTTTTTTTTTATTTTTTTGCTCTCCCACAGCTCGTAGCGCTTCCACGTATGGCATTGTTGATTGTGACGGCATTCCCAACTCGATGCGTGCGTTTACTTCAAACATTAAAAAATTATAGGAAGTGGTTTAGGGTCTTCAAAGCCTCCTCTATCTTACCTAGGACTTCTGTCTGGGATATGTATGTATGTATGTATGTATGTATGTATGTATGTATGTATGTATGTATGTATGTATGTATGTATGTATGTATGTATGTATGTATGTATGTATGTATGTATGTATGTATGTATGTATGTATGTATGTATGTATGTATGTATGTATGTATGTATGTATGTATGTATGTGTGTGACTGTATGTGCTAATCGTGCGTTTAGGTGATTCCTGTACGTACCATACTTATAACCCGATAACTTTAGTAGTGAACCAAGCGATCAATCAAACTGACATCTTGAGCATACAAGAAAAATTTTTGCCCTTTCCTCCACTCTTTCTCTCTGGCAGTCTGGGACATGCAGGGGCGGATAGTCGAAGGAAAGGCCGATCGGCACGCCAGTGCGTCGTTCACTCATCGTAGTCGTCGTCGCGATGGCGCCTTCTGTGGTGCCGCCTTTTGTTGTAGCCCCTACCGCCACGTCCGGCACTGCCTCCACTTCCGCCGCCACTTCCATCCCCGCCTCCGCCTCCGGAAATAGGTCGCGGAACCTGTTCCGCAAACTGACCCATGATGTTTCCTCGCGGTTCGTAGACGGACGCGATGTAAATGGTTCCCTTCTTGCTGCGAGCCACTCCCGTGCCTAAACGTCGACAGTCCTTCCACACGAGTTGCGTGAAGTGACCAGTGCCGGACTTGAAGCCCGGGTTGTTGTAGTTGTACAGTTTGATCTCGTCGTACCAGGACTTGACGGGCATGCGTCCTAGAAAGAAAGGCACTGTTAAGAGGCTTACATAAGTAGACGCGTTCGCGAAAAGAAATAAATTTAGGGCTTCTAATTTGGGGAATAAATCTGGAACGACGCAGCATGACCTCCGAGATGGCGGACGCGCGACGTGTTTCACGCCGTGCAATGGCGTGTTTCCGAGATGGTGTGTTTCACGCCATCTCGGAGGCCATGAACGCAGCAGCATAGTCTCCTACGTTATATTCTAGAACAAACTGTGGCACTGCGATCGTTCAGCCACCATGGGACTGATGGCTAGTACATGAATTTTCCTAGTTTTCGTGCTTGTGGCTTTGCGCACTTGGGGCCTTGTTTATTGTTGTGTTTTGGCTTTTGTTTCAGACAAAAGAATGGCTCGTTCAGTGCAAAGGAAGAACACAAGGGCTTGCGTACGCAAGCCCTTGCGCTCTTTTGTATTCTCCTTGCGTGCGGCTTGGAGTGCAGAATAACGCAAGAGCGCGCGTACGCAAGCTGCTTAGGGTCCCCGGCACTAAAGCTTTCTATTTTAGGAGGAAAAGTTACGCACGACTCGTTTGAGTGCGAACGCAAGTTGTCCCTCCTCCAGTTGAGGACTAATTGCTCTCTAAACGACACTGCGCCGCGTTGCGGCTACTCTCGGCCGCGTATCAACTTTGGCATTGGTGAAGTCTCGCTGCCGGTTGCTACATTGTTGATCGTATGAATTCGCGTGTTCATTGGTCATCGGCGAGCTTTGCAGCGCTTTAACCGCGAGCGATTGCAGCGCTTTAACCGCGAGGCGGGAACACACATGTAATTAAAAAATCCGGCAGATCCCACGCACTGTGGGAATCGATGTAATACGAAACAGTAATTAAGGGGCTGCATACACCGCACTATTCGTATTTCAGGCAAACGACGTTCATTTCGCGGCATGTCGTTCGCTATCGCATGTTCCTCATGCATGCATACATGTACAATCTGGTGTATACGTACTATGCTAATGAAACGTATATTCTGACATGCATGACCTGTCATCTATATTATTCATACACTCATGTCACGCCCCACAAATCTTGCTGTATGTCAAGCTGTCGAAACGGCCGCGAGCGCAACATGACAGTGTCATGTAAATTATGCCGCACATGGCATGCATTTCATGGTTTACATGTTACTACCTGTAATTTCTATTCCCCATATAGTCATGTCACGCCACGCCAATTCTGGTGTATATCCACTTAACGAAACGGCCCCGAGCACCTACAACCATGTCATGTAAATTATGCCGTAGATGACATGCATGCCATGATGTTCATGTTATGATCTGCCATTTACGTTCGTCATGCAGTCATACAACTTTGTTATATGTCAAGCTAGTTAAACGGCCATGGACGAGAGCACAAAAATGTAGGCGGCTAGATAGATACATAGCTACGTTCAAAGCGCTAGAAGTTCGCTAAGAAATGCTTCGCATTTAAAAAATGAAAGACAGTTCTGCTTTGTTTCTGAGAACTGCGTATGGATTTCCTTGTGGCTTCGTGCTACAAACGGGTGGTTGTCAATTTCTCTTTCTTATACAAGGCTATGTCATGCTTTACCTTCTCCCCCTTTTCTTCCTCCTCCCCCTCACTTCCCTTTCCCACCACCAACGCATGGCTATGCTATACTAGGAGCTGCTTGGCACATACCGCAGCCGATAGGGGTAGGAGTGTTCACTAGCTCGTCAAGCACGCAAGTAGTAACCTCTGCTAACCCTGACACGCCGAGCAGTAACGACAATATTTACTACATCTAAAGGAGCGAACGTTAGCGACAGGTAGTAAATATACGGTGAATGACGGCGACGGGGACGGACATTTTCCAGCCGAGACTGTCCATATAATTGCTATCGCAATAAAACGTGTCAGGGGGTAGTAAATGCTGCAGTTACTACATTTTTAACTACCTTTTCTATAAGAGTTTAGTACCGCGTGGTAACCGTACCCGTGATTGGAGCCTGCATGTTGCTGCTCCAATACATGAAGAGGTTCTCTCCGTATAGGGGCCTGGTTCTGTGTTGCATGCGGTCCATCTTCGCCATCATCAAGGCCCAGGCTTGGGCGTAGCGATTGAGCTGCGACCGAGGCAAGAGAACAAGAAAAAAAAAGGGTGACCATCTCAATCAATGTATCGATTCTCGACGAGCTAATATAGTCTGAATCGCCGCTTTTTTTTTGCAAAATAATACAAAGTCCGATGCCATAATGATACCAAATTTATAATCATACCGCATTCTACGCCCTTGTGCTATGATTCAAGCATGAATGGAAGCTTGTAGCTATAATGCAAGGTAGCAGCTGCGGACGGCACCAGTGTCCATGAGCAGCGTGCTCGACCGCTCTAGACAAGTGTGATTTAGAATGTACTCTAAAATGGCGGCCTCGATGACTGAGTGAGAAATAAGTTTGCTACACTGAGCATGACACCTGCATCTTGTTATTTAAGCACGGACATATTAGTACGTGTGCGGTAAACATGTTGGAGTTTGCTGACATGCTTCAAGAATGAGTTTTGCAGATAACTCCGCAAACCATTTACTAATGGTACATTCGGCTGGGCCCTACCGTTCTACATAAGCATACATAGACAGATTTGCTTATTTATTTATTTGCTTATCAGTACCTTACGGCTCCTTGTGTGTAAAGGGGGGGGGGGCAGTACAGCAAATACATAATAGAGATAAATATATAGCAAAGTTTTAACAAGGTAACACATCGATTAGTGTAGAAGATGCAACTTAACTCACGAACTTAAAACATACTGAAAACAGTATAGCGTGTGAAATTGTATTTTAGTATTATAAAAATACAATGTGAAAGGAACTAACTAAACAGCGACAGGGCCACAGAAAATGAAAATAACTGACAAATGATTGTATTGCACAAAGAAACGTACGCAAAGAAAGAAAAAGAAAGCAGGTGAACAAAAAATATCGGTAACAGTACTGTAGGCACGGACGAATGAGAAAAAGGCAAACACCAGATTTTCGTGCGTAGATATTTTTTAAGATTGCCCAAGAACTTCGCGTGATTTTGCTCTTATGCAAAAACATCAGGTAGGTCATTCCACGAACGAATAGGTCGTGGAAGAGCCTATAGGTTAAAAGCATCAGTTTCAACATACATGCGCGACAAACTAAAGTTCTTATGCGGACTGCCTGAAGTTCGATGAGGTAGATTAATCTGAACATATGGCGTCGTGCTGGTGGGAATCAGTTTGTGGAATAGTTATAAACAGAGACCTGATTTTAGGCAAATGCCACGCTCCTATCGCGCCATTTTGATATATGAGCACGAATTAGAAGCTACGGAGGGCTTTTGGAGTGTTTTTATAGTTCCTATAAATGTATATTTTTAGCGTTCGTGCCTATATGCCTGTAAGGGCCTATAAATGCCTATCTTGAAAGAAAACTAGTGCCTATATGAACACTAGCTCAAGTTTCGCTTCCTGTTTCACATTGAGACCGTTGTTCATGTTACCGCGCAACATTAACGGTTCGGAACTTAATGGGGTTCAACCTAGTTCTCTAGCTCAACCAAATCACGGAAACAACCGCTAGCAGCAGGGAAATGGGACGCACCGGCGAGCATGCGCAGCCGCGCTTACACGGCGCGAGGGGTTGACGGATGCGAAATTGCGGAGAGCCATCAGAGTAGTAAATGTGATGTGCATGCGGCTTTTGTTTAGTTTGTAATGTACTGTTTAACCCTTTCCCTACCGAAGACTAGCTGAGCTTGTTCACAAGTTTGTACCGCTCCAACCAGAGACGAGCTGGGCTCGTCCGCACTGAAAGAAGCGTTTGCGGGCAGCGAAATTAAGCTATCCTGATTCATTTTGTTAAGTTCTCTCCCGCTTGAATAGAGGGTGCAGTTAAAAAAATTTAGAAAACGCGCTTAAAGCATGCCTTTTGCTCGAAAACAGACTGGATTCTGGTAACCGGAATTAGAAAACGGCGTCCTCCTCTGAGCCACGCTTGCCGGCAGCAACTTAAAAAAATAAAAAATAAAATAAAATAATACTCATAAATAAAGAAACAAGAAAGAAAGAAAGAAAGAAAGGAAGGAAGAAAACGCCTGTTCATTGATTATTTGTGGAATGAATAATTTCAGTTTTCCTGCGACTGAATCAGCGACTGCATAGAGCAGCATATTTCTTTCTAAATGATCGGATTCGTACGAAGACCGCGTCCAAACGTATCTGCAGTAGACGCCGATAGGTGTAAACAAACCCCCACCGACGTGCCGAAAGCTTTCTTTCACGGGTTCCCTCGTCCCTGTGCATTACTTTTTTTTTTTAAATTGCAGAGACATTTTATGCACCGAAGACAGGAAAGGTTAAGGCACTTTTCGTGGTTTAGTGCAGTGAAGCCAATCCTCTGCATATTGTCAAAAAAATATTTTGCTTGTATCTTGCGAATAAAGCGCCTCTAGTTTACTCATTTCAAGACACGTAGAAGCAAATCGCCGAAGAAAAAGAAAATCTGCATTTTTGTATCGTTTTTGGCCCAAAAAACTCGCTGGGGAAAGGTTTAAAGTGTTCACCGCCAGGGGAGAAACTGGTTCCACGCGATTCGACCTGGCCAATAGGAAGAATCCCCTCGTTCTGCTCTTTTGGAGTTCTGCTCCTGCTCTACCCTTTTCAGTCATGCCGGAAAAAAAAGGCACAGAGGTGCGTGTTGATTCGACAGTGGACACTTGACTCACCATACTACAGAATAAGCGGAGAGACCGTGTTCTGCAAAGCGTACGTGACGAAGGACCATTGCACGGCTGCGTTCAACTGTCGGTGCCTGTGTGCCACCTTAAACAATAGCATTTCTTGTTTTCCTGTTGTAAATATCGTCGCGCAAGTCTTCCTTTGAAATTATTTCCATTTATGTAAGAATTTATTGTGGATATATTTACGCTATTGGAGGCCAAGAACTTTGTTTTGTCTGCCTATTTTTGGCGCCTAAAACGCCCTTTTTAATGCCTAAAAATCCGGACTCTAGTTATAAAGCAGAAGTGTCGCGACGAGTTTTTAGTAGCTCGAGCGCGGGTGTATAGAAAAGGATAGGTAAGAAGATAGAGAGATAGACAAGAAGGGCGGATAGATAGATAGATAGATAGATAGATAGATAGATAGATAGATAGATAGATAGATAGATAGATAGATAGATAGATAGATAGATAGATAGATAGATAGATAGATAGATAGATAGATAGATAGACAGACAGACAGACAGACAGACAGACAGACAGACAGACAGACAGACAGACAGACAGACAGATAGATAGACAGATAGATAGATAGATAGATAGATAGATAGATAGATAGATAGATAGATAGATAGATAGATAGATAGATAGATAGATAGATAGATAGATAGATAGATAGATAGATAGATAGATAGATAGATAGATAGATAGATAGATAGATAGATAGATAGATAGATAGATAGATAGATAGATAGATAGATAGATACTGGGAAGTGTGGGAGTAATCCCAAGAATGCAAGTCGTAAGAAATGTGTCTTCACCGATAAGCGAATGCACGCGCCGCCCTTCGCATGCTCACCTTCTCGTCCTCCTTCAGCGTGTGAACGCCGTGCAGACGTCTGTAGCGGTTTGTATGCTTGAGCACCTGTCGCTGCAGCTTCCGCATGGGCGGTGTGAAGTCGCCTTCGAAGTCCAGCGGCTCATTAGAACTTCCACCGCCGCCTCCACCCATTCCACCACCGCCTCCAATTGTGATCATTCTGCCACCTCCCCCCAATCCGTTCAACAATTTATTCAATCCTTCCATTCCTTGACCGTTTTGTCCTCCAAGGTTGATCGGCTTCTGCGTGGTAACGAGAAGGCACCAGTAACGTGCTTACACCATTCTCTCGACAGGGAAGCAGGACCCATATTCACAAAACCTTCTTACGCAGAAAATTTTCGTAAGACAATAAATCGGCCAATCACGATGTGGGACATAGCATTAGCGAAGCCAGATGACCGACGGGAAACCGCACTTACGAAAGAGAAGCTTGGTGATTTCGGCCTCAAGCTATTTTCTGATTTAGAGCGATACTACTGATACGCAAAAGCTGCGTGATGGGACGTAAGGAATCGGCCACGTCATCACTACGTCACATCCGTGACGGACATAGACTGCTATTTTATGGTAGAGGGCTACTGACGTTCGAATGCTGCGTGATAAGGGGGAACGTATCGGTCGCCTACGTGTCTGCTACATCATGGCCGCAATAGATGTGGACTAGCGTTTGACATAGGGAGGCACGAAGTAAAAGACTCGGGGGAACTCTCTCTCTCTCGTCGGAGAGTCGTAGGACCGAAGAGAGAGTTAACATAATGTGTAACTCTCTTTAAAGTTACACGTGAACCCCTTTTGGAGAGGCCCCGCCACGGTGGTGTAGTGGTTATGGCGCTCGACTGCTGACCCGAAGCTTGCGGGATCGTATGCCGGCCGCGGCGGCTGCATTTTCGATGGAGGCGAAAAGGTTTGAGGCCCGTGTACTTAGATTTAGGTGCACGTTAAAGAACTCCAGGTGGTCGAAATTTCCGGAGCCCTCCACTACGGCGCCTCTCATAATCATATCGTGATTTTTGGACGTTAAACCCCAGATATTATTACTATGTTTTGGAGAGTCGTACCTCCCACGACTCTCGGTAGAGAGCATAATGGTTTCCAAAAAACAGTTAACGTGTACGTTTAAAGGAAGTCGTGTACGTGGCAAGACAGAATTCACCGAAGAGAGTAACAGATGCTACATTTTAGAGCGTGATATTGTGGCTTCTTTGTTGTTAGTAGTCCCTGAATTGTTTCGGAAAGTGAAGGAAGTCAGCAATATACCTGCTTGCATTGCGGAAACAAGCGAATCGTTGTTGCTTCTATCTGGTAGCACATGCATACAACGCAAAATATCTCTTTTTGCCAGTCGCCAGCAGATCAAATCGTCGGACAGCATATGCTTTTTCGAAACTCCTTCGTTCGCTATCGCAACGGGATGAAAATATGGCGCGAAAATATTTTACGTACACTTTCGGACCACACAGGGCTAGTGATACGCCTTATCACTTATCGAAGACGCCGCACAGAGCCCTAGCCTTACAGCGATACACAAGGCGTGTACAGTCGTGAATAATATTTTCATATTATTCACGACTGTGAATAATATGCGAATTTCTTAAGGGGCGTAGTTGCCGCGATGGGAATGACGGTATACTGTGTCTGCGAGGGTTGTGTTGGCTGGTGTTGAGCGAGGCTTCAGGTAAAAAGCGGACGACTGCGAAAATAAAGCTTCTCTAAACAAAACTTCTATAGGCGGATCTTATTATCGCGTATTATATTGTACAATAAAAGTCCGCTGACCTGCACGGCATAACCAAACGGCCAAAGACGGAAACGCGACAAACAGTCGCAGAGTGAACGCTGGCATTGTCGTCTGCCTTCGAAGTTTAGCGGCCGTTCGTTAGGTATTTTGCTTCACAAAATTGTAAATCAACGCAGAATTTTTCATAGTTAAATGAAACTTGTTTCTGTGCAATGATATAAAGAAGAAATAGCTTACTACGTGCTCCTTCAGTACGAAATCAACCATTTTTGACGCAAGCAATGCGTTGAAGCCAGACGCGTCTTCGAGGTGTCCGGGCTCTTCGTGAACGATGCCAATCCGAGCCAAATTCGAATGTCGCATATCCCAGCATTTCCATGCGTGCAACAGCTCGCAGCGCCAGTTTTCCCTCTAGGTAATTGTAAGAAACTCCATGCTTGAAATAGGCCATAAAGGCTAAATGCAGGAAGCATGCACAAAAGCGTTCATAGCACCGAATCTTCAAACGCAAAGGTACCACTTGCCGACCAATACGGCAGAGTCGTGTCCGCACATCACGAGTATAATCGGTGCCTACGCACAAACTTCGTGTACCCTTTCATATTACTCACGATTGTACATCTAGAAGGAGAACCTCATTTACCCGGGGACACCAAATTGAGAAGTCACGTAAATGGAGTCGCCCATGGTTAGATTTGTGAGATTATAATTTCTGGCGTGCTTGCTTTTCTTTGTCAACGCATGGCGGATATTTATTGTAAACTGTTGCGACTTCCAAGGAATCGTTAGGCTAAAGGTGGCTTAGGTGTACAATAGGAAAGGAAAGACTACCTGTCCCTATCTTTGGTCAGCACAGACTTGCCACATACATAACTATCTTCAAAGAACCTTAATAAAAAGCAGCAGATAATGAACCTTTCATTAAGGTTGTGTAAAAAAAATGGGCCCCGAAATTTTCCCCTTCTGTATTTAAAGATATACGTCAAACTCTCATTCGGTGATCGTTATGCCTTCCTCGGAGAGTCGTGGGAGGTGCGAGTCTCAAAAAGGGAAGTTAACGCGTATCTTGGATTAGAGTTAACCATATCTGGAAAGTCATGACTCAGCATAAAATGTTAACAGACGGTATTTCTTTTTCCTTAGAGGGTGGCAGGTATTTCCTATAAAGCGTTACGACTTCCAATGGTATCGTTGGACCAGAGGTGGCTTGGTGGTTAAACTCGTTACAATAAGCGATTGATGTTCTGTACTTACCATGAATACAAAACATGACGTCGGCACCGAAGCTCCGAAGACCACGACCGCGAAAACGACAAGTAGCAGCTTCATGTTTGGCATCCTTACACCCCCACCGACCCCTCGAGGGTATCGGTTCGATTACACCACCGTCCGCCGAACGCACCCGGCGCTGAAATGCCGAAAAAAAATTATGCATAAGGTCCGAGAGCAGGACAAGCCCTGCAGAAGCCGGCTTTTCTTTATTTTTCTATCGCTATACCACGCGTCTCCTAGCGTCTTATTATCGTGCCAAGTTTTTTTTTGTCTTATTGAAATTCCACGAATGTGTCATCCCGAAATAAAAAAAAAGAAACAAAAAACTTTGACCAACTTTTGTTAGACGTCAAGATTTCGCTCGACCACAGCACTGTCAGCGACGGACGTGAACAGCTGCGCACGACGGATCACTTGGCAAAAAAGAAGAAAACAAAAACAAAGTAACCTTGAAGACAGTTGCTAGATATCGGCGTACAAGTTGTGCAAACGTTGAGCCCTGCACTGAAAAGACGGAGAGTCCGATGTTCGCGATCTGTTTTTTCACTGGCGTATCTGCTTCGGCATGTTTGCATATCATTCATCGTCGAAGTGGAAGACGGAGCACCTTTCGTATAGAGACGACGATGTATATATTTTTCTCCTTTCAATGTCTCCCTTACAGACGCGCGTGACAATAGCGATTGGAACGGAACACGGGAGAGAGCGCGCAGCCCGAATTGCACAACGAGAGGGACACAATCGGTAACAGCACCGACCTTGTAGGCTGTTTGGAAAATATTGTTTGAGTAGCTGTCAACATACCACTCCTCCCGTTACTCCGTCCTCGCGAAGCTGTCATTCTCGAATAGCCGTTGCCAAGGGCTGGGCAGGATTGTGTTTAAAGGCGCAGAACGCGATGTCCAAACAATGGTTTTAGAATACAAATTCGCAAGGTCCTTCGGGTTATAGAGGACAACGTTTTAACGTTGGTCCGGGCCTGTCCTTTCGCGTCCTGATTGGGAATTCCACTTCCAATAATTAGATTTGCAATCGATTTTCCATAGCTTCGGGTTGAGAAATAGAGATGCCGACCGTTTGCAGAAGCCGAGTCCCCCGGCTTGTTTCAAATCACGATGACCTTTTCGGCATCGAAACCAACGGAGCGTCACTTCGAGCCAGCGGGTTGCAGGGCGGGACCGAGGCGGAAAATGCCTGACAAATGCGTGGCGATGAGTCCATCGTGATGAAAGCAGGATGACGTTGCACGCTCCTTATCTACAATACTCCATCGTTGTCTGGATGCAGGAAACAGTCCATGGGGTGCCATTGGCATCGTCTCCCGCGGTACGAGTATGAACCAGAGTTCTCTGTGACTGTCCTGGATCCTGCTGCGTAGGAGGGAGGCTCCATGCGAAAACAGTGAGTACGGTGTAGTGATTGTTCAGCATTTAGCGTACTCTTACGAGATATGGAGTTATGTATCTATGTATTTTCTAGTAAAGGAACACAACACCTAATACTTACGTATTTATGTTGCGCCTCAGATACGCGTAATATTTGGTTTTTGATCCTCAGGGTTCACCAGTATGAACGCAGCTAGCAGTTCAAGATGGCTGGGCATTCATCAAGCGCTTAAACTTTGGCCGGGTGGCTGAATGGTGTGAGACAGAAAGACAGACAGACCAAAATTTCTGTGTTCAAGTATTTCAAGAAAGACTATCGTCTTTAAAAACACAGAGGGTCTCTTACGCATCTACGAAAGATGACCCTGATTATCGTCAAGAGCACCTTTACAGACTTGACTCTGGTCATACTTTTCTGCTTCCATTCCGGCTAAGAAGAGACCAGGAAAGCACTACTACATAGATTGCGGCTGGGTGTTGCATATACACGAAGATACCTTTGGAAGATTGGGCAGGAGCAAAACCCTAACTGCACTGTTTGTCACACGCAGAGACTATTCACCCCATCCTGTGCGTGTGCCCTCAATGAGCGACCGAAAGAGTCACTTAAGTACGTCATAAAACGTCTGGACTACTGACCCTTTTTGGAGGCAAAGCTTTTGGCCGCATGGGAACATGCAGACCACGCCCAACGGAGTTTAATGAGTCTCCTAAGATTTCTAAGCGAGACAAGTTTAGATGCTCGTCTTTAGAGCATGTGCTACGATATAGAGACTTCCGCGCGTGTCCTGTCCCCGCGCAGGACAGAGTGTACAGTGACTCATTGTGCCATACTATAGTCAGCTATCATCATACTTCCCTCTTTCTCTCCCTTTTCCCTTTACCCCCGTGAGGAGTAGCAGGCTAAAACCCCGCTTTCCAGGCCGACCTCTCCTCCTCCTTGCCATTAAATATCTTGTTCATCATCTGACTGACTGGTTGACTGACTGGCGTAGTGGGCACTTCGCAACCGTACTTGTAGTAGGCGTTCCAGGATAGCTTGAAACGGCCAATGTTACGCGCACAAACGCTCGTTTCCATGCGGTACAGTTGAAGGCGATGCGCACGGGGCCCGATTTCGCTTTCGCGTTCTACTCTTGAAAACGAAGCTCAAGCGTCCTGAAGTTTTAGATGCGAAGCAGCTTGTGCTCGGGGCTGTGTCCGGTGGCGGTGGTGGCGTCCGCGCTCCAGTGCGCATGCGCCTTCTCTCTCTCCCGCTCTCCTCCTTTACGCTGGTGTTTGGTCGCCTTCTCTCCTCTCCTTCCCCGCGCTGCAGCCGCGGCGCAGCCTCTCCTCTCACGTGATGCAGCCGCGCCGCAGACAAATACAGCGCCTGTAACCCACTCTCTCCTCTCCCTCACCCATTTCATGTGTATATACGCGCGTGCTTTCGGTCGGCTTCCGTCATTCTCGCTTCGCTCCCGTTCAGATGAGGCGTCAACGTCAACGTCGGCGCCACTCGTTCACTCGGCGCTAACGGAAAGCAACGCACAAGCACAACGTAATGATAACACGAACACTAAATACAAATCTCACACACTAACGGAAACGCCGAGTGAGCGTAACGGAAACTTGGTGTGCGCCCCCAATGCGGCTTCGCATCCCCTCATGGTTACCTTGAGTTGGAGGTGGTGTGATTTTTTAATTAATTAATTGTTGAGAGAACCAGCACGTAGTCGCCAAGCGGACTGCAAGGCTCAGGAAGCCTGACGAAGCGCCTATACCCCATCCAACTTCCGCTTACGTGCATCTCCACATTAATTATATTCATATCAAAGACGCGCACATGGCTAAAAAATAGTACTAGTGGCTTATACTAAATCATAGAAAGCAATGCACATACAACGCGAAATATGCAACTACAGTCTCATCTTAAAGTAAGATATTTTATCAGTCATTCTAATTTACCTTTACCTTATTTTTTATTTCCTCTACCATCTCTCTGACTTCGTTGTCTGCTACTTTATGCTGTCAATTAATTAATTACGCAATTCAATTGGATTCGGATGTGTAGGGGCACTTGTGTGCTGGTCGCACATAGCTACAGGGAATTAGGCGAGATAAGCATTCTTCATATGTGTAAGTCTGAATTGGTGCACTTCATTTATTATATATGATCAGGGTAATCCCAGTTAAGGGGCAACGCCTGGTTACTATACGAGCACATATAAATTCTACATTTTTCCAACATAACATGATGATGTATGGCGTATAACATGACTAGCGACTATGTTGATTAGCTAAATGGAAAACATATACTGTTTAACATGAACACAAATAAGCATGAGTTCTGAGATGCTAAGGAGGTCTTTCATCTCGACATGACCGACCTTATATCCATATTTACAGACTGGACACAGGGCTGCGAGTGTGGATTTATTTGTACACGTAGTAGTAGTAAGAGAGAAAGCTTCGGATGTTGTTGACTAAGGAGCTGGTTAAGGAATAAAAACAATAGCTGACATACGTGAAAACACCCGATTTTATTGATATTGTCATTTTTTTTTCGCTCCGGGAACGAGGTTGCAACTGAGATGTCATGTGTGCAATACCGCGAGGTGGCGCCAAAGGAGGTCGAATGCCACGCCACCTTGCGGCTTGTGGCTTACTTGCTCCTCATTCCACGGCACTAATCCACCAGTGAGGATTGCCCGAGAATGCAACGGTTAAGTGGAGTGTTTACCGTAAACTTAGAAAATAAAGACATCGTAGAAATAAATTTCTTCAAATTTTTATAACATGAAATGATTTTAGGGAGACTGAAGGCTTCCTTCTGTAATAAGTATGTATGTTGGTATATAGAAGATACAGCGGTATCAAAACAACTTTGAGCGCGCATGATTGCTATAGTTTGGTCATTTGCCTAATTATTCGTCCAGAACAATTAAGACGTTACTTCCTCCTTGTGTAACACAGAGATAAGACGTTGTAGGGGGGCGAGGGTTGATTCTTTGACATGATGGGAACATTGCGCTGCTTGCAAGCAATACAAATTTCCACACGAGCGTAAAGAATAAAGACGTGTTCACATATCACACGTAGAACTTAGGCGCATGCAGAAACAAAAATCTTTGCGCCCCCGTCTTAGTTACTTGCGTTTGGGTCGAAAGTATTCCTTGCAGCTCAGTGCCCTATCAGGCAACACTGTAATTAGCCGCCCCCCAACAAGAAATGACACTGGAAGCAATGTTCCTGCAAGAGGACGGACTTGTCTTCTTCAAAGCAGCAAGAAATGCCGCTGAAGGTAAGATTTTAACAAGGTGACTTGTCTTCTTCAATTGCAGCCCTGACGACGACAAGTGCTCTTGTCGGAACGTAGGATCCAGCGACATTCTTTCTTCCGACGACTTCTCACCAATTCAGATCTACATCGTCTCCAGAGGTTCGGTCTTCTTTGTATCGTGTCACACGGGGATTAGCCAAATGACGATACAGACATCTTTATGGCTAATGTTCATTGAAGAAGCCCCTGAAGGAGGGATCATATGTAGAGTATTTTTAATGCAGTGGTAGTGTAACCTAGGGAATGTAATCTCGAAGGGTGTTTTTCTTCCTTTGGAGAGGCAGGCGCCACCAAATGGAAACAAATTGTGCTACGAATGTTGTGTGAACAGGAATAGGAGCTTCAGGAAGGCTGACCGACGTTTCCACAGGTGGACTTGTCTTCGTCAAAGGCGCCTTGTCATCGTTGGCGTGTTGGCTTAAAAGTACACCCTGTTTAAAAGGGTTTAGTCGTTCACGCCACGACGCGTGGTGCCGCTGTGGGCAATAACAGCGACACCACGTGACGCGTCGTTGTATACTAAACTCTTTTAAAGGAACACTCCAAGAATAATGATATCTGGGGTTTTACGTGCCAAAGCCACGATATAAATATGAGGCATGCCGTAGTGGAGGGCTCCGTAAATTTCGACCATCTGGTGCACTGACACCGCACAGTAAACGGGACTCTAGCACTTTGCTTTCATCAAAAATGCGACCACCGCGGCTGGAATTGAACCAGTGACCTTCGGGTAACAGCCGAGCACCGTAACAACTGCATCATGGAGGCGGACACATACGCCAAAGATGACATGGCGTTTTGGACTAAGACATGTCCGCCTGTCGAAACGTCGGTCTATCCGACGTTCCCATTCCTGTTTGTACAGCCTTTATAACACGCCTCTTTTCTTCATTTCATAGATGAACTTCTATGCATGCTCCGGGCTTGCTCACTAGTCGTCGTCGTCTTCTCCCTCGTCCTCATCCTTACGCCTGCGCCTACGTCGTCTTCTGCGGCTGCCTTCTTCACCGCCTTCACGCCCCTCTTTACCTTTGCCGGCGCCACCGCGAGGTAACGGCCGTGGAACTTGTTCTGCGAACTGGCCCAACATGTTTCCCCTCGGATCGTAGACACACACTATGTAGATGGTTCCCTTCCTGCTGCGGGCGATGCCCGTTCCCAGACGTCGACTGCCTTTCCACACGAGCTGAGTGAAGTGACCGATGTTGGACCTGAAGCCGGGGTTGGCGAAGTCGTACTGTTTGATCTCTTTGTACCACGCTTTCACGGGAACACTTCCTGAAAAACAAACGCACGAACAAGGAAAAATAAGGGGGAATAAAGTGAAGTTGTTTCCTCTGTAAATGCGACAGCATCATCGGATACCATCGATACCATCGTACGTTAAACGGGTATTCCGTAAACTCCTTTGCGTATACCGGAGTACCGGACAAGCTAAAAACATCTACTATCAACAGCTGCTACGTAGGCTGTTTACCACTTTATAAAGGTTACTGGACTACCTGCTAGCGTTTATGGAAACCTTTGTGTTTTTGGACGGCTTGCAAAAATCTGCCATATATCCCCAAGGTTTCCATTTTTTCAACCAAACACTCTCGTTCACAGACTGCTTTTCTCCCTCGTTCTGCTCTTGCCCCTACCAGTTTCAGTGAAAGGGCGTCTCTCAAACGACACGTTTCTAGTCCACTATGCGCAGGCTGAAAGTCAACGATGAGGTGAGAAAGTCTCATAGTAATTTTTGAAAAAATAATTTGTGTTCGCGTACTTTTAGGAGTGGCAAAAGCACAACGAGCGAGAATAGCAGTCTGTAAACGAGAGTACATGGCTTTAAAAAAAGAAACAGGAATCTTCCAGGAAAGCCGTCTTACAGATCCCCTCCCCCCTTTCCTTCCTTGTGCAGCATAGCAGGCCACTGCGTCGTCAGAGTAGTCAAGTCTGCAGAGGCTGCTTGCTGGTCTTCAGTGTAGCAGACCAGCAAGTCGCCCCCGTTGCCTTCTTTCTCTCTTGCTTCGATCTGAAGGATGTCATGTTAACAAATTTGTCAGACTTACAGCAGCGTCATTCTTATAACGCACGTCATCCACAACACTGAAATGTCAACATTAGCGAAACTTTCTGTGGCGACCAAATCCTACAGTTTCGTTTGCTGTCGCTATTAAATCAAATGCGAAAATAAAAAATAAAGTCGGCATATCCATTCTGTCCTTAAAAATTTCTACGGAATATGTACATAATAGCCTTTGCTGCTATTAGAAGTTCATGTTCCTTTTGTTTCCTTCTTGTCTATGCTTTCTTATTTTAAAAGCTGCGCGAAACACTTCCCCGATGATTCTGTTTATTTTGTTGTCCTCGCCTCTCGTGTGTCGTGGTATATCGCAGTCGCTTTATGCGTCCTCGATTCGTTGCTACGTCATGCCTTAGTAGAGCGCCTGTGTATGAAATGGCCAGGTTGCCCTTAAGGAGATACTCGCAGCTTTTTTTCCCCCTGGTGATTCTTGCAACTATGATGTCATTAACCCCCATTTGTTCCCTGACCCACTCTGCTCTCTTCCTGTCTCTTAAGGTTACACCTATCATTTTCCTTTCCATCGCTCGCTGCGTCGTCCTCAATTTAAGTTGAACCCTCTTTGTAAGTCTCCAGGTTTCTGCTCCGTAGGTAAGTACCGGTAAGATGCAGCTGTTATATACCTTCCTCTTGAGGGATAGTGGTAGATTACCATTCATGATTTGATAATGCTTGCCGAATGAGCCCCAACCCATCCTTATTCTTCTAGTTATTTCACTATCATGGTTCGGCTCCGCGGTTACTACCTGTCCTAAGTAGACGTACTCCTTTACAACTTCCAGTGTCTCGCCACCTATCGCAAAGCGCTGTTCTCTACCAAGATTGTTCCACATTACTTTAGTTTTATGCATATTAATTTTCAGACCTACTCTTCTACTTTCCGTATCCAGTTCAGTAATCATGAGCTGCAATTCGTCTCCCGCGTTACTCATCAATGCAATGTCATCAGCGAATCGTAGGTTACTGAGATACTCTCCATTAACTCTTATCCCTAGCTCTTCCCAATCTAGGGCCCTGAAAACCTCCTGTAAACACGCGGTGAATAACATTGGAGAGATCGTGTCTCCCTGCCGTACGCCCTTCTTTATTGGGATTCTGTCGCTTTCTTTATGGAGGACTATAGTGGCTGTGGATCCGCTGTAGATTTCTTCCATTATGTTTATATAGGCTTCGTCGATGCCTTGATTCCGCAGTGCCTGCATGACTGCTGATGTCTCCACCGAATCAAATGCCTTCTCGTAATCTATGAAGGCTATGTATAGGGGTTGGTTGTATTCCGCGCATTTCTCTATCACCTGATTGATAGTATGAATATGGTCTATTGTTGAGAATCCTGTACGAAATCCTGCCTGGTCCCTTGGTTGATTGAACTCCAATGTCGTATTAATTCTGTTAGCAATTACTTTTGTAAATAGCTTGTAGACAACCGACAGTAAGCTTATGGGCCTGTAATTTTTCAGGTCTTTGACGTCCCCTTTCTTATGGATCAAGATAATGTTGGCATTCTTCCAAGATTCTGGTATCCTCCCCGTCGAGAGGCACTTCGTATACAGGGTGGCCAGTTTCTCTAACATAATCTCTCCACCGTCTTTCAACAGGTCTGATGTTACCTGATCCTCACCAGCTGCTTTGCCTCTTTGCATTCCCTTTAGGGCTTTCTTTATGGATATGGGACGGGCACGTAGCACGTCGGCAGGATAACCGGTGGTCATTAAGGGTAACTGACTGGATTCCAAGAGATGGCAAACGCGTGAGGGGGAGACAGAAAATTAGGTGGGTAGATGAGATTAGAGTTACTGTATATGCTACCTTTAGGTAGCAGAGTTGCGCATTCGTCTTCCAAACGCCGCTAGCAACCATGCATTGCGGAGAAGCTCACGCTCGGGCCAATTTTTGTATATTTCGATGCCGCCGCTGCAGCGAACCGAATTAACACCAGTCATCGATAATCAATGTTTAGCGCCGGTCTTCGACACGCCGGACATGTTAACTGCCGACACGATAGGCATGTCGCCTGCACAAACGGAGTGCTACTTCACCGCATAGCCGTGGTTGCTAGCCAGACCTATGCGCAACTCTGCTACCTAAAGGTAGCATATACAGTAACTCTAGATGAGATTAAGAAGTTTGCAGGTATTACGTGGCAGCAGAAAGCACAGGACCGGGTTGATTGGCGGAACATGGGAGAGGCCTTTGCCCTGCAGTGGGCGTAGACAGGCTGATGATGATGATGATGATGATGATGATTCTTGCAACCTTCTTACTGCAAAATAAATTCAGCCCGGTTCAACTGAATCCTGGCGTGGGCCAAGCGCGCGCGTTACCCGTAATGGGCGCCTTCAGGTCGGTGCTCCACCACATGTAGAGGTTTTCTCCGTACGCCGGACTGGTCCTGTGCTGCATGGCGTCCCTTAGCGCCAACATCAGAGCCCAGGCTTGAGCGTAACGATTCAGCTGCGATGCAAAAGAGCCATCACGCCCATGCATCGTTACACGTTGTACAGAAGCTCAAAGTAGAGATGGGAATCAAAAGATAGATATACAATGGGAAACCCAAAACGCCCTGCACCGTACGGTCCTTACATTGTTAAAAGTGCGACATCGTTAGTATTAAGTCTCTAATCATTGGTAACCATATATTCGAATATTTTATATATAATAACTGTGAGGTGGTGGTGAATGCTTTATTGCTCCCAAAAAGAGGGGACCATTCAGAAGACAGGTTGTTTAACGTCCCAAAACCACGATATGATTATGCGAGACACCGTAGTGGAGGGCTCCGGAAATTTCGGCCACCTGCGGTTCTTTAACGTGCACCTAAATCTAAGCACACCGGCCTCAAGCATTTTTGGCTCCATCGGAAATGCGGGCGCCGCGGCCGGGATTCGATCCCGCGACCTGCGGGTCAGCAGTCGAGCGCCATAACCACTGGGCCACCTACCGTAGCGGGTAGTCGAACATTTTAAGGTGAAAGCCTTGGATGCCTCAGCAAACGCATAAAGCGACCGTCAACACAGTGGCGACAAAAATCACCATCATGTGTGCTGCAAAAAATTCATCTTCACATATGCGATGGTGTCACCATGTGACGTCACTAAACGTGACGTCATCACAAGACCTCGTCGCTAAGACAAAGGTGAGCCGATCCCGGTGGCACTGCTAAAACCACGTCAGGTACGGAAAGCTTCTTGCAGCGCAGCAGATCCCGGAGGCTGTGCAAAACCACGTTAGGTGCAGAAAGATTTTTTTTTCGAGGTGCGGGTGTCATTAGGATAAGCTGAGAATGAACAGAAGAAGAAGAAGATTACTTGTGCCTTCGAGTCGTCTTAGGCGAATACGTAAGGAATCATGCGAATTTTGGGTACTAAAACAGTGCACGAACCTCATAATCATAGGTGATTTGGGCACGTTCTGCTTATTATTATTATTATTATTATTAATATTATTATTATTATTATTATTATTATTATTATTATTATTATTATTATTATTATTATTATTATTATTATTATTACTCCCACATCTGTTTCGTCTTTGTTTGCTTGCTTTTCGCGCACTCACTTGTCGGTCTTGCCTCAATATGCGCACTCCGTGTCGACGCCTGGCGCGGTTGGTGGCTTTCAGCACTTGTCGCTGAAATTTTTTGATCTCCGGCGTGAATTCTCCCTCGAAGTCGACTGGCTCCTCGACAACAGGTGCTACTCCTCCTAGTCCTCCTCCTAATCCATTTCCTAATCCTCCAATCATCTTCAAGAGGCTGTCAGTTAGGTTTCCATTGGGCTGCCCCTTGAGAGACAGAAAGAGACGGTACTTACATTCGTCGCCTTAAAGAAAAGTGGGCGACTGTTGGACGTTTAATGCAAAAATGAAATTCAAGCAAAGCAGACGTGCGAGAGAGGCTGCAGGCTTGAAGAGATGAAACATTCTTTATCAGGGGACGTCGCGGGAGCCAAGGTTTTGACAAGCGGTCCTGTCTTCTTCAAGGCAAGGCTTCTCGAAAGCTTCTTTTTCTGCCTTGAAGAAGACAAGACGACTTGTCGAAACGTTCTTTCCAGCGAACTCCCCCCCCCCCCTTTTTTTAAAGGATCTTTCATCTTTTCAAACAAAAAGCTGTTACACGTAGAATTAAGGTGATGCTAAAGCATCACCTTAATCAGTTCAAACTCGTAAAGTACGCCGATTCCATTGCCGTTAATTTCACGGTCATCGGTTCACTATCTGAAGACGAAACGAAGGTCACCGTTTCCATCTCTTAATTTCGCGCCGAAACCACGGCAACCTGAACGTCACTGCTACGTCACGAATATCGATGTCGTTTTCTTTTTGCGCTTTATGTCGCACTGGCGTATCAAATATTTTTTTAGTACTTCGGAATCTGCCTGCCTTAGCACACCGTTGTGTTTCGTGCTTACAGGGGCGTAGCCAGAAATTTTTTTCGGGGGGGGGGGGGGGGGTTCAACCATACTTTATGTATGTTCGTGCATGCGTTTGTATGTGCGCATGTATATATACGCAAGCAAAACTGAAAAAATTCGGGGGGGGGGGAATTTGAACCCCCCAACCCACCCCCTCCCCCCCTGTATACGCCCCTGCGTGCTTACAGATGAATGGTTAGGTACGTTCCACGGGACGCCTTCAAAATCTATGACGTCATGGCAAGTTGGTGCGGGAACTGCAGGGCATCGTCGCCACCTGTATTTCACTTTGCACGTTTCCTGGCTTTCCAAGCGTCTTGTGGAGGCGAGAGTTGTGTATTTTGTTTTGTGGTGTTGCGGAAGGGCAGCTTAATAAAACGAGTGAAGCGATTTTTTTCCTTTGTGTCTCTCTGAAATATACGATAACAGTGGTGTGTGTTACAGAGCAATCCGGTGCGCACAATACCTAACGTTGGCATTAAGACGAAGCACACGCTCTTATTAGAAAAGTTTCCGTATTACTAAGCAGAACTGTTAGCAGCTCGTACAGACTGAACTCGATTGTTCAATCGTGGCTGAAAATTTTCTGATGCTGCGCACGTTTTTGTTCTCGAGTAGCCTGTTTTGTACTCATCGAGCGCACAAAGTAGCCAAAAAGAAACTTGAAAACACGGTGAAAACTTAAGCGTGACACAAAAGAAAAGTCTTACGTGCATTTGATTGACACTGTGGTCATATTCAAGACTTTATTAATAAGAACTCATTTTCTAAAACATTACCCGTTCTCCAACGTATTCTACAATCCAGGTGCATTACGGCGAAGATTGCTGCCGTCGTAAAATGAAGTACCTCATGAGAAATAACAACGTAGGCATGGGCGTTGGCAGGGTGGTGTAAAAGCGGTACTTGCGCAGCCCCCAAACCGCACTAGCGATACGCCCGCCTCCGTGATGCAACACCGATTGGCACCCCCCAAGACAAGATCCTGCCGACGCCCATGAAAATGGGGGTCATATCAGTTTCTGCTCGACCATCTCTGAGTAATAGCGACGTGATAATGTTCTTGTGCACAAGCATGTAGCGCGTGTGCGCACTTATAACAGTGAATGCATTAAAGGGCCCCTAAACCACCCCCGATATTGTTTCAGCATTTCCAGTAAACGTTCTCATCGAGTTCAGAATGCCGTCACAATCGACAATGCCAAACGCGGTAGCGCTATGAGCCGCCAGCGCACCGATAATTGCAAGAAACAATCCCTTGTCCTTTCCGGACCTTTCGGTAGCCCCAGCGTTGGCGGTGACGTAACCACCCACGTCTGGTTATGTAAGCAACAAAGAAGAACCTGTTTGTATGCTCGCAGGCACGCGTGCTCGCCGCTCTTCCTCCTATCCGTGCGAGGAGGAGCACTCGGCCAGGAGGAGAGACGAGCCGATGAACGGAGCTTTGCGAAGGAAAGAGCGTAGCGAGCGAGGGCCGCTTTTGGATAATCAAACACGCGCAACTCCGCTATGACACCACCGTTTCGAAAAATGCTCGCGGCTACGTTTTTGTCGAAGACTCGAGCACAAGTGCAACACTACAACTAAATTTCGACTTCTGGGTGGTTTGGGGACCCATTAAAGGTAGGCGCAGAAGTAGCTATCGTTTGCTATAATATGGCACACAGGAGTTGTGCATCCACCCTAACCTTGTAATGTATAAATTACGCAGGAGCTGTTCCATCTGCCCTGGCGGAGCCTGCAGCCACCGTGGACACCGCGATTCGTCGATTGGTCTCGTCTTCTGCGTGGATTCTATGCAAGCACTCGGGCAGGTGCGCCGAGTTATCGGCTGTAATGGAACCGAACGTGCTCTACAGCCACTCAAATTTAGTTGTCCCCTTTTCGAACGCAGTGGGTTCGGCCAGTCATTATACCCGCCAAGATGGCCGCTGACGCTGTTGGGCCTCCGCTGAAATGTGGTATGCCCACCTGCTCTGATACTTCGTCTGTAGCAAAGTTTTTTCGCTGTGTCTAAAGGTACGTCGGACGTACCCGGATCCGAAAAGCTAAAGGTACGTCGTACGTATGCGGAACCGGGAGTCTAGAAATACGTCTTAGAGGTGTGCACGGGCTCCGGGTAGCCCGAAAACCCGAGCCCGACCCGGCCCGCGGGCCGGGCTCGGGCGGGCCGACGTATTTTCACCTCGGGCCCGGGCCGGGCTCGGGCTACTTGCAGTTTTATCGGGCCGGGCTCGGGCCCGGCGCAAAGCCCGACTCAAGCCCGAAATATAGAGAATGAGCGGGAATTGTTTTCTAGCACGCATGCAGCGCCTTTTCCGCGACCGCCCTTTACCGCTTTTCTTTTCCATTCGCTACTTTAAACAAAAGGGGAGCAGGTAAAGCACTGCCTCTGTTGCACTCCGACAAACAGAAGTAACACCACCTGAGCTAGTGACGGCGCCACGTGACTGCTTGCGTTAGATTTAAGGCCAAATCCCATATGAGTGAAAATGCACGCGACAGCGACGAGCGACCCGACGTTGATCGCCTTCGTGCAAGCTGACGCGCTGACGCTTGCATGGGCATACCTGGGCATACACCATACACGTGACGGCTTTGGCGAGCGAACTCCATTGTTGCTGGCATGAGGCCGTCTACTTGTATAGCAAAAGTGCCACGCTGTCACAGGTATGCAATGAAAATAAAATATTTGTTGCATGTTGGTACGTAAAACGCTTACCATTGTCTCGCAGTATTTTTTATATGCACGTGCATAATTACTACGTTATTTGTTGGTGTACAGCTGATGTGCTTAGTACTTCGCTGATGTACATCCGGTTCGGGTGTTTTGTGACTTCCGGGTGATGAGCGACGGTTTCCAAATGTGAAAAAACCGAGCGATCGCGCGATTTCGAACACGCGATACTTCGCGCGAACGGCCCGCAGCGAACCTTCAAAAAGCCGGGCCGGGCCGGGCCCGGGATGGTGTTTTCGTACGTCGGGCCGGGCCGGGCGGGCTCGCAGCCCTTTGCCGTCGGGCTCGGGCGGGCCTTCGACAAAGTCAGCGGGCCCGGGCCGGGCTCGGGCTCGGAAACACGGCCCGTGCACAGCTCTAATACGTCTGACGTACCCGAACCCCAAATGCTAAAGGTACATCGGACGTAGCGGAATCCCGAAAGCTGAAGGTATACTACGTACCCGCAACCGGGTGTCTAAAGATGTTAGTGGGTCGCACTCGTCGACGGCCGGGTCGCGGCTACCGATTTTTGCACATATACGACACAAAGAACCGTAGTACGAGTCTGTTGATGTAAAAGACCGACAAGGAGCGAGCCGGGCGACCACTGCCGACAATGAAAAACTGAGTATCGCGTGTGTGACGAAGGGCGTCGCGGTCGCCTGCCGTGGACTTCTGTCAGTCGCCGTGCTATAATAGCTATATATAAACCAAGCTTGAGATGGTGGAACTTTTTTTTTATTTGTTGTTACACAGATATTACGAAAGGCAGAGTTGTCACTCTCAGAACCGAACGTTCGCCTCGTTCTATCTATCTATCTATCTATCTATCTATCTATCTATCTATCTGCCTACGTCTGGGTGCTCTCGTCATCGCCTCCTTAACTTGATGTAGACTGAAATTGCTATGGCAGGGCAAGAGTGTTTGACGAATATGACTGTCTGGTCATTGCATGAATAACGTGAAAATCGTGTCGCGTACATCGTCAAACACTTTCCTCTAGACACGTGTGGCACATGCCCGTATACCAGGGGCCGCGGTATGCGGGTATGTGCCACAGGTGATTGACAGTTTGTATATACCGAGGTACGGCGACAACAGGTATTGGCACTTTAAATGCTAGATTGATTGATTGATTGAAATAACTTTAATGAGGTCCTGCGGGACGCGCCCTAGCGCGCAGTGGGCGACTCCCACGTCGGGACCGTCAGGCCAAGCCTGTCGGCCGCTTCGCGGGCCTGCTGGGCAGCCCAAAGCTGGTCGGCCAGGAACGGGCTGCGGATGCTAGAGCGTTAAGAAAAACTGACATTGGCAGTGTTGACCCGATGAATGCAAAGAATTAAATTCAGGATCGCAGCAGGAATCGAACCCAAGCATTCTGCGTGGCAGTCAGGTACTCTACCACAGAGCCGCGCCAGGTCTTGAAACTGCTTTGGAAAAAGACCCTACGCAGGCGTAATGTCGGTGCAACGTCACTTGTGGTTGCAGTGCTGGCTATCTAATTTACTTACTAAGTACTAATTAGTATTTAAACACTAATAGTGGTAAGTACTAATTAACTTAGTACCTACTAAGTGCTAATTAGTACTTAGAACTCTAATTACTACATAGAAATAAACATTACATATGTACTACGATACAGGCGTCATGTCGGGTTAACGTCAATTGTGGTTCCAGTGTTGGCTCCGCCTTTATAGCAGTCTAAACATTACACTTGTATTCCTATGATTGAGCAAGCTATATTAAAGCGTTGCTCGACCCCGTAGGAATACGCTAACGAAAGTTACGTATGGTATTCACATCACCGCACCGTAGCGTTCACTTTGTTTCGATAACACAGACGTCAGTGCTCTAACGTGAGTGCTGATACTGCGTCAGACCATAGGTTACCATTTAAACGTCAGTGTAGTCGGCGTGCATGGTAAGCCCACGATGTACACACAACTCCTCCATTTACAAAAACACGTCGATGCACCTCGTAACGCTTGGCTCAAGGCCAAAAAATGCAGCGTAGAAGTACTGGCTGCCTGCTTCGCATGAACCATTATAGCTTACAGCGCACTCTGACGTAGACACACCAAGACAAGCTATAATAGTTCTTTACCAACTAGCCCCGGTCGAAAACCTTGCTGCTTCGCATGAAACCGATTCCCACAAGGCGTGGGATCTGGCGAATTTTTGTGTCTGTTGCTTTCTCTCTCTTTCCCTCTCTGTCTAGTTCTTTCTCTGTCTTTCTGTCCTTTTCTCTCTTTCTTCCCTTTCTTCTCTTTCTTTCTTCATCTTTCTTTCTATGTCCTTGTTTCTCTCTCTCTCTCTATCTCTCTGTGTAGTCGGTCTCTCGCCTTCTATCTTTTTATCTGTTTCTTTCATTTGTTGTTTCTTTTTTTTTTCTCTCCCTCATTCTGCAGTCGGTCTCTTGCCTTCTATGTTTTTTCTGTTCCTGTGTTGCTTTCGAACTCTTTCTCTCTTTTTATATTTCTTTCTCTGACTTTATGTGATTTTTCTTTCTTTCGTTCCTTTCTTTCTATGTCTTTGTTTTCTATATCTCTCTCTGTGTAGTCGGTCTCTCGCATTCTATCTTTTTTCTATAATTCTACTGTTTCGGAAAACTAAAAGTTTATTTCATCATCATGCCTTTCTTATTTCTTTCTTTCTCTCTTTCTTTCTGTTGTCCGTCTGTCGCCGTTTCACCTTTTTTTATGTTTCTTCACTTTCTTTCTATCTATTTCTCTGTTTCTATTTAACTCTCTCTCTCTGTACTCGTTCTCCCATCATCTTTTCTCTTCTCGTAACCCTCACATATCTCCTCTTCACTCTCACTTCCCTTTCACACCATCTTGCTGTGCTATACAATACAAGGCTATGCTCTGCCAGCCTTGCCTGGAGAGCCGAGTGGTTAGGACGCTCACCTTGGGATCGTGGGTACGCGGGTTGCGATCTCGCCTCGGCAAAAATTTTCTTTCGCCAAGAACTTCTCTTTGAATTTCTTTCTATTTCTTTCTCTCTCTTTCAGTCTTTCTTTCTCTCTCTGTGTACTCGTTCTCTCGCCAATAAAGTCATTGCATCATTCGCCAGACAAATCGGTGCACGTCTTCTGGTAGCGAAGCAGAAGAGGAAGAAGAGGAAGGTGATTAAGAAGACGACGACGATGGTGCGTGCCGGTTCATGATGATGAGCATCACTTTCTATCTAGGACACACGGCCAACCTCGACCTTGACAGCTCTGCTGTAAAAAAAATAAAAATAAAAAGGCCGACAATATGCGGGGATGTGTTACGCGTTGTAATAATTTAGGTTGGTCGAAGAGGAAATCTCACTGACGATAAAAGGGCCCGTAACAATGAGAGGCCTAATTGGAAAAGCAGTGCTACAGCTCATCCAAAAGCCTAGGAAAAAGAAAAAGACGAAGGTGCAGGACACGGCACTGTCAGCCAGTCTCCTTTAGGCGACAAACAAACAATATTCTGACTCTTGGCCAATCCCCCAGCGTGGGAGTGTGTCAGTTTCAAGGATCTACTACAACTACTACTACTACACTGTACACTGTGCTCTCCCACTTTTTTTCCTTCCTTTTACGTACTGTAACACTGCTACAACGAATTCATCGCCAAACTAACCAGCGCGCCAGCAGATGTTATAAAAATATCTGTTAAAACGATGCCTGCAGCGAAATGCCTTGTTCGACCACTCTTAACAACTTCACACTCCTCGTGAACTCCTGTCGTGTCTCTAAAATTGTTTTCCACGTCGCCAATGGGGTGTCTTCACAGTATGGCATTCAAGAGCCCGCCACACATGCACTTAGGACACGTGACATCATGTCGATGGTACGGCACTTACCTGTATATGCCTTATCACGAAATTCGACGTGGCAACTGTGGCACCGTAGACAGCGACCACAAGAACTGCCAGCAGGTTCATGTTTGCGACTATCTCTTCCCCGGCGCCCGCCCACAGGACCGATTATTCCAATGTCCAAAGTGCAAGCGTTGAGTCCTTAACAGCCAGAAGAGTTCAGAGTCATCTAGTCTGATTTCTTGTTGCTCGTCCTCTGTCCCATCTACTTGCCACGTTGCTCTTCAAAAGGCGTCTCTAATCCAAGTATCAGCTGGGAAACAGTCGTTGGGAAACGTTGAATGCTGGTCTCAGCATATCCTTTAAAGACAAAGGACCACTGCGACAATAATTGAAGGGGTAAAAAAAATATTCTGGAACGCCCAAAGACAATGGCGCAGACGCGGGAATGCAGACACGTTAAACTAAAGAACCTTGGAGGTTATGCGGAAAGCATTGTTTTGCGAAGATTGGCTGCACTTTCGAAGACGTTCCGTGTCCGTCCTTGTCGCGGGCTATTGGGACTATTTTCACGTGCAAGACGCGTGCTGTCGCCTTTCGCAATGTCCAAGACCTGTCAGTCTGCGTGCGGAGTCCGAGCACACGGATTAAAACGACAGGTGCGTATGGGAGTTTGTCGCGACGTGGATTTGAACTGCATGGTGTAAAACGGAGTACAAGTGAACGACATCAACACAAGCGTGCGCAAGATTCTCCTTTAGAGGGGGGCGAAGTGTCACCACAGCGACCCCCGTTGGTCGAGTCCGAAACTAGACAAGCTTCGCAATGGATACAAAACATGCAAATAAAGCGATGACGTTCTTCTCACAGCGGCCTGCCTTTGGTCCCTGGCTTTCCGGGAGTACAAAGGTGGGAAGCAAACAGTTCTTGCAGCGTATCAGGTGTCCTCAGCCTCCATAGTATTCACATTCTTGCATGACCATAACCTGGCACTTCCACGAATGACGGGACAGGATCGACTAAGTAAGGGTATAGGGCTGACGTGGCGCCCCTTAGATGATTACAGGTACAGGTCTGTGGTACAGGTCTGTGGTACAGTGGTTACGCTGCTCGGCTGCTGACATCCGAAAGTCGCAGTTTCAATCCCGACGCGGAGGTCGCATTTCGAGAGGGGCGAAATGCTAGTGGCCCGGTGTACCGTGCGATGTCGGTTCGCGTCAAGGAACACCAAAAGTTCGAAATTTCCGGAGCCCTCGACTACGACGTGCCTCATAATCATATCGTGGTTTTGGCATTTAAAATCCCAGATATTAAAAAAAGAAACAAAAAACAAACTCACGGGGTTTCTTGTCCATTCACCTAAGACGAGTCGAAGGCGAAAGCCATATTCTTTTTCTTCTCACTCAATGTATTGATTCCTGCCCCGCCTACCTCTGAAAGCTTTGTGCACCTAGTGTGGTTTTCCACTGCCTCCGAGGTCGAAGGCACCTAACCTGGTTTTGCATTGCCTCCGTGATCGGCCCACCTTTGGCCAAGCCACGATGTGATGTGATGACGGCATCATGGAACGTTACTTCACATGACGTCACACCGGAATTTGTGACGTCATGATGACGTCATATGCAACGTCATCACGTGATGATTATTTTTTGAATCACTCGTGATGTGCCCGACGCCGCTGGACGCCGCCAACACAGGCCGCCGACGGTCAATTTTCGCATTTGATGAGGCATCTAAGGCTTTCGCCTTAAAGGGACACTAAAGGCAAATATTAAGTCGACGTTGATTGTTGAAATAGCGGTCCAGAAACCCCGTAATGCTACTTTTATGCCAAGGAGGTGCTTATTTTGAAATAAAATCACGTTTTTAGTGGTCCGCATCGCGTTAGCGCGCTTCAAAATCTCCCGCCTGAAAATACGACTTTCATACGTCACTGCTGCCGTGCCCAACGTTGCCCGCTTTTACTGCGCGGCCGCCGACACTAGTAGCAGCAGAGCGGAAGTAGCGGGACCCACAGTAGCAACAACGGCCATCGAAGCTTGCCGCAGTCCCGCAGCGAGCACACACGCAGAGGTTTTGACTGTTCAGCACACTGGCGCAACGGCATGACACTAAGCCACATCGAGCGTAAGGGTTCAATCCGCGGCACCCAGTGACAATACACACCGGTTTCCTTGCTGCAGCACTGGCGTTGTGCACCATTCGGGCATCCGGCAATATCACATGCATGCGACATTTTGTCGAACTTTCGGTCAGAGCGACTTTCACGAGCGCGCAAAACACACGCGGCAGTACGCGATCCCGAAACTGCCACTGAGACGCGACCGCGTGAGCGCAGCAGGGCGCCAGGCGAGGCGCAGTTCGGCGAAAACGGAACCTTTGAACCACGCGCGCCGTTCCCCATATGGCAACGCCACGGAGGTTCTTTTTTCCATGAATCAAGCGGAAACGAACAAACAGCATTTTATTACGTCTTTTGATGCTCGGAAGGTTCTTTTTTTACTGCTGCTAGTTTGATTACTAGTGATTTATTGTAGGCCGACTTCCATACGTCATCGGGATCACTTCGAAAATGTCCCACCCGTGGCGCTCATCATGTGATACATTTAGCTTAATTTCTCGGTAAGTAGGGCACTGCTGTTGACAATATTGCCGTTTTAGAAGTTGTCATACATTGGGCTTTCACTCTGACATAAATTGTTATTTGCCTTTAGTGTCCCTTTAAAAAAAGAAACGTGTCATTTGTGCAAGATAGGAGTGACCGGAAATTTCTGGGGAATGCCACTGTCGGGCTGTAGTAATTCATACAGGTATAATAGATTGATGATTATATTATAAATTACTTTGCGATTCCCAACGCCATAAGTTCCGGTAAAAATTTAGTAACGCACAACAAGGCTCGTAAGTTCGTAATACATTCTCGGATACATTCAAACACCGTTTATAAGAACCTAATTGCATGGTCGCATTCCAATATAATAAGGTGTCCTGGAAACCTGCGTGCATTGAGCCACGCTACAGGAATTTCACCGGAGTGTCGCAATGGGTCTGTGCTATATGAAACCGTGGGTCATTTTTGACGACTGGTTCTGTTCCCCAAATATGCCGTTTTGCGTTTCGCTTACTTCCCATTCAGTTACGGCAGGGTGCCACGACAGCCGCCGAGAGATGGCACCTCTTGGACATGCCTCATATCCCGGTCATGATGATACCAAGTGGGAGTGGGAATGTGATTTGGTATGAGTAAAGCTTATATCCCCCGGTTATAATCAACTCTGGAAAAAATTCCGTATTAACAGCTGCCACCACGAACCCGGTGACTAGCTGCCTCAGACGACCCTTTGGGTACGCATTTACAAGGGGGAAAATAATGCAGCCGAATGTCTAACGAAAGGAATAAAACGTATTCTTACTGCTGGCATCGCAGCTGCATTATTCAAATTCATCACTTGTCTCTCCGAATGGCTGTTCTTTTTTTCTTTTTCAAGGGCGATGCACTCCGCGAAGGAGGACGCCGTCAATCTATCGCCGCGCCGTTGACGCAATAGCGACGCACAGACGTAAGCGAGCGCACAAATAAGTACGAGACTGCGCAACTAAGCAGATGTTCTTCAGTGTAATTGTGTGGCGTATGTAAATACCTGTGTGACGAATGTGCGGTCGACTGATGTGCTCATATGGAGGGCATAATAGGACATGACTACCGGCATAAATGGGGGCAAGGACGAGAAGAAGGAACGCGGGACCAGCGCAAGCTTTCGCTCTAGAGTTCCCCGGCTAAATTATTACCTGCATAAATATGGCTTTTCATCAACAAATCTCTGTGCAGTTTGCAATGAACCGGAAACAATAGATCACCTTTTTCTGTCATGCCGCCGTTTCGCCTCACTACGTAGAATGTTTCTGGAAATGCCGACTGGTAGGCTGGGCTTACAATTTACTACTGCTAGCCTGTTGTCGTTTGGAGCGAATCTGTTTGGGGCAAGCCGCAGTGCTATTATAACTGCGCTACACAAGTTAATTCAAGCAACAGGAAGAGTACGCTGCTAGCGCTACGGACCACTGAAACCAACTTTTTTCCTTTTTTTATTATTATATACATATTTTTTCAATAGTTATCCTATGGCTTTGTTAATTTCTCAATTCTTTCACTTTTTATTTTCATCGCGTTTCGTTCTTATTTCTTTTTGAAGTTTCATGGGGTTTACATTTCCCTTTATAATTGTCACTGTGGCCAATCTCCCTCGTGGGTATGAGCCAGTCTCCTTGAGGCGACAAACAAACAAACAATTTCAACTTCAACTTACCACACTCAATATGCAGGCACATATGCATAAAAACCGTTGATCGCATGCGCACACGAGGCCGGCTACTCATCACGAAAGTTGATAACCCCCTAGACGTCAAATTTCCGCGCAGATAATGAAATTCCTTGTCAGCGAGAGCCAGCGGGGGACCACTAACTTGTGCGTCAGCTTCTTTTCTAATAGTATATATATATAGCTTAGTATATTTTCCTCTGGTCCTGCGTCGTGAAGTTGTGCAGCACTGTAGCTTTGTCGTATCAACGGTCGTAGTAAGAGCGCCAATGGCATCTATTGACATCTCCCACAATGGCACGCAAGGTGCTCACCACCTCCTGCCAGCGCCTGCACTGCCGCTCGGCGCTCCCTGCGCCATGCCTGCGCGGCATAGGCAACGTCGGAGGTAAAGCGTAAAGCCGCTGATGTTACACGTGGACAAGGAGGAATGAACTTTACTCATACGAAATGGGGGTGGGAATGGAGGAGCCAGGCTGACGGGGATCTATACTCCGTTACATACGTCAGGTGCAACACTGGGGAAGCTATGCAAGAAGTTGAGTCAGCAAAATCTGCGAGTCCGCGCGTCTCGCGCTTGGTTTTCGTCGTTTTAAACGCTCGTGCGAGCCGAGCAAGAGCGCGCGCGTGAGAGCTCGCGACGGGCTGCAGACCAAACACACACACACACACACACACACACACACACACACACACACACACACACACACACACACACACACACACACACACACACACACACACACACACACACACACACACACACACACACACACACACACACACACACACACACACACACACACACACACACACACACACACACACACACACACACACACACACACACACACACACACACACACACACACACACAACGAAAACAAAGAGACGCTAAGCGATCGTATAACTAGGTTTGTTTGTTTCTGAGGCACAAAGTAATCTTCATTTATTACTCAGCAAAAAAAAAAAAGATGAACGAATCACGTTACGGTAAGTGAAATCATTGAACTATTGGTGCGAACACATTTACAGCAAGACGTATCGCTGGCCTCCACAGCGTTGCACCTGATGTATGAAACGGAGTATAGGCTGGGACCCAGGGGGGCGCAACTCTAGCAGACCAGTCTATATGTCAGTTTGTGTTCCTTTAATGAACTCTCCCTTGCTTCTGGTGAAGGGCTGGCTGCAGGAGGTCATCGGGGAGCGTGCTGCTGGGGCACCCCCATAATATGTGGTCCTGTCCTGCCTTTGCTAAGCCTCGCTAAGCCACAGTTAATACACTTACAGAGAGAGAGAATAAAACGTTTATTTCATGTTCTTGAGAAGATCGGTGAGTGGGATCCTTAGTCCGGGATTCCATTGGCGCGGGCTGCTGTCCTCGCACGTTTCACGAGGGCCTCTTGGGACTTCGGATCCGAGCTGGACAGAGCTGCCTCCCACCCTTTTATGTTTAGTTGTGTCCTGGGTTGCATGCATACACTTACAGAGACGCTCATCTCGACGCTCGCGGCACCTGGTGCGCAGCAGGGTTAAAAGGGAGATGCGACGCGGAGGAAGAAAATGGGCTTGCACTGCGACGCACCAAGCGTCGCGACCGTCGTTAGAGTGTACAAGAACTACCGTCACGATTAATGTATCTGTGACCAACGCTAGAGCCGAAGGAGACATCGCGTTCGAAGCAAGTGGACCCACCAGCCCTATTTCCAGTTCGCTGAATGCAGAGAAGAAAAGACGAAAAGAAAAAAAGCCACGCGATCTCGCGCACGGCCCCTGCATTTTTTTAATGCAGCGGCCGTGTCTGGCGCTCGCGCAGGCTCGTGCATTGGCTCGTGCCTCGCGTTCGGCTGCAACGCCCGGTGAGCTCGTGACCATCGAACCATTTGGCTGTCGGGCGGTTGGCTGGTTGGTTGGTTCCTGAGTGACCTGGTGCAACTGACCTGGGGGAGATCGGCCATGGTCTGGCGGTGTCCTGTTCTTGGCCGCGGCTGAGACGCAGCATTCCCTTCCGGAGCTGCTAGCGTCGCGAATCGCACACGCCGTTGCAGGGCAAGGTGATATTTATGCCTTGAAGTTTTTTTAGGGTCTTTTCTGCAGCATTTGCACTTTTGCATCAATGTCTGTGGCGTTCCACGCTTGGAACATCGTACCACGCGCGGAGCGGCGTCCTTAGCGGCGAGACGCACGCTCAGCAACTTGAGCAGGCCTCCGATTGAGTCTATGAATTTAGAGGGAAGATTCAAACTTTGAATTCTCTTGTCGGTTGAGGCGGCGGGGAAGGGGGGGGGGGGTATGGTTAGGGTTAGCACTACTCGAATGCTTAGGGCTAGAATTTGCACTAATCGAGTAAGGTATGGGTAGGGCGAAGGTTAGCTATCTATAATTGGATTGGGGGCATGGTTCAGACTACAGTTCACACAAATGTAATTGGAGTATTGTTAGAGCTAGAGTTTTGCACAAATCGAATTGGGATGTGGTTAGGGCTAGACCTAGCACTAATTGAATCGAGGGCTAGAGTTAGTGCTTATCGAATGCGGTTATGAACAGGGCTAGTTTTCACTAACCGAATCGGGACATGCTGAGGGCTACGAGTTAGGCATAATCGAATCGGGGTATGTTTAGAGCTAGTTTTCACTAATCGAATCAAACGTCAGCGTTAACGTAGAAAAAAAAGCAGACGTGGAAAGATGCGGTTACCGAGTTACGTACGCTTTTAGGCCTTGCAGTTGAATCGAACGAACGATCTTGCGACTACTCAGCAAATGTTTCGGTACGCAACATGGTGCCTGGCGACGCAGTAGGCGTCGAACTTTTTTGCCTCATAATGGGCTTTACCTGATATTTTTGTGTTCGTCACCTTAGCCTGCTGTTCATGCCACCTTATTTTATCTTTTTTCGGCTGTTGTGAAGTACACCGGCTGGAAGGTTGTCGACGTAGGTCACAGCTACTTAGCGCTAAACAAAAGGCCAACGCTGGTTTATGAAAACTAGATAGCGAAAAATACGATTAGTCAAATCAACTTCGGCCTTAGTTTAGCCAAGCAAAGGATAGCGTGCAGCGTTGTGCGGCGTCTCCGCTGTGTTGCGTCGAAAAGTTCATCAAATAAGTGTGTTTGTGCGTTTCCGACGTAACATAATACTCCGTAGTTTTTCCCGTTTTTAGCCAAATTACCTGCGATATCAGATTCGGCGAGAATCGAACGCGAGGTGGAGTGCTGTTGCGACTTAACCTCCGAAGCGTTCCGTAACCCGAAGTTCAACGCAGCAAAGCGTCTCTGGTAATTTTCTTCCTCGAAGTACTTCAGTCGACCGTTTCCGCAACGCAGTTATCGCTGGAATAAGTTTTCTCCATCAGCTGCTGCACTTCGTAATTTTATACGCGTCGCGTTAAACTGCTGATGTGACTGTTTGTCATATACCAGTCAACACTGTCGAGGCTAGCGAGACTTCTCGCATTAGGTGTGTTCGCACCTGGAAACAGTTCATTCTCGTTTCGCACCCACAATGTGCTTTCTTCGTTTAATGCGGAGTAATACTTTTCGTAGTTTAAACGGCTGTTATTCGGCTGTGAATACGTTGTCTTGTATATCTTAGCGTTTCATTGTTTTCATTTTTTTTGTTTATTTGAAGCGTGACGACGCTTGACGCGCGTGCCTTTGCTCTGCTTGCACGGGTCATGGCCTTCGAGATGGCGGGCGCGCGACGTGCGCGCCCGCCATCTCTGAGGCCATGCACGTGCACTTAAACGGCGAAACGCGGCTATGAGACGCGCGGAGTTGGTCGTTTTGCTGAATGAACCTCTTGCGTAGCCTCCACAGCGTTGACTGCTATGTATGGAACGGGGTATAGCACGGCGCACAGTCGCCCGATCAGCAGTAACATGATCTATAGGCCAACGCTAATAGATGAAACTCAAGGAAAATATGGTTAGCGATATTCGGTACAATAATTTGACCATACTGAAACGCACGGGTAAGGTGTTGCGGCTTCGCAGTACTTGTTTCGGCAGCCAGAACTTGAAACGCAGCACGTCATCTTAGGTGATGTGCTGCGTCTACCTACAATATTCAAACGTTTCCGCCGCATGTGATTGTACTTGATTTTTTTTTTTTTGCCAGCTCACTGCATATATACGTGATAAATAATTTTTTATCTCTAGGATCTTCTGCTTTCTTGGATGATGTGTAACGTTGTCGTGATTCAATCTAGATACAATAGCGAGTATTAGTGCTACATGCGCAGCGTCTGTCTAGCTGCGTTGCGTACACAAGAACACACGTTTCGCATATTATGCGCGTTCCTTTCGTTGCGTGCCGCGTGACGCTAAACCTTGCATCGTTCTTCAAAGCTTGAACATTGTGCGATATGGATGCTTTTTTTTTAATATTTTCTAACTAAATTGGTAATTCGCTGCGCGGAATATTGCAGATCAGGCTTCAGTTTTCATCTCGAACTGTGGATCAGGCACTTAGTTTCAGGCTCGGTTTTCCAGTATTCGTTGTAATCCAATAGAGTTCCGAAGCATCGCGGAAATATACGCGTTGTCTCCAACGGGGCACGTTGCCTAATTCGTGCTCCTAACTAAACAAGGGCGCGACAAGGCTGATGGTTTCATTTTATTATCCTTAACGGAATAACCAAGAACTTTCTGTAAATTTGTGATCGCTGCCGAATAAACTTTCATTTGGTAATATGAGATTGTCCCCGTCTTCTTGTGCTCTTGTTTAACTACGCGTTCGAATTTCTTAACGCGAATCGCTTAACTCGCCCGGTGAGCCACTCTATTGAGGCACGGTAACGTGAACTATCTGTGGAAATATGAATCGTTCGCAGTGTTCGTACTCGAGAAACGGCATGAACTCATCTGTTCTAGGCGTGTTGTTGAATTTTTGTGTCGTCTATATGTACTGTAACGCATGCAGTTCGTGTCGTCAGGCAGACACCGTATTGCCGTTGCAAGGTCACTTTTATGTTGCGTTTCAATGCACGCATTGTTTCGACAAGACAGAGCAAAGGAGCGGTTCTGCCTCACTGAGTGGCATTCGTTTGCTACTGGGATGAACGTCGCCCCCTTGCGAGGAATGAAAGCTACTCGATAACAGCGTCTGTAAAGTCGTGGTGCACTTTTGACCGGTCAAAGGAAAGCAACAAAATAAGATAAAAATGTGAAACCTTCACCAAATAAAAGGAAGACTCTCCACGTTTCCGTAGTATGATGTAAAAGGGTGTGCGCACACGTGATGACGCAGCACTATACGAACTGCGCAGCAGCTAGTCAGCCACCGCCACGCCAGTCGAGATGTGCACGGTACAGGGGGAAGTTTAGTGTGTTCTGTGACTTGCTGAATTCGAATCCGTGACGCAAAGTGCAACGTGAATATCGTCGCACGTACTACGAAGCGCCGCCGTCTTGATTTATATCCTGAGGCAGGTCAAAAGTGCACCACGACTTTAAGGACACTGTACTTACGGACAGCTTTCTGTGGCACCGAAGGAGAGAGTTAAACGGTGGGGAAGGGGAGGGGGGAGGAGGGAAGGTTCTGCGCGTACTGGTGCTCCAAGTAAATTGGTAACACTTGACAGCGCCTTAAATTTCTAGAAAGAGATACTTGTCGAGTCCATTACTTCCATTACTGGAAGTGGTTGGGCCCAAGCATTTGTTTTCCTTCGCTCAGTCTTGCTTGAGTTTGCCTCCTGCTTGTTGTTTTTAGGTCATCCGTGGATCCCATAGCTTTCAGCTGCACTGTAGTACGGTTCGTGGTAGCTTGTAGCGACGCAATCTTCACTATATATCGACCTTTGCCACTTGATCTCGCATCTGCTTCGGTGGCGCGAACTGCACTTACTACGAAGGGATTCATGTTAGCGTGAAATAGATTAGTAAGCAGGAAAGGTCAGGCGCCAAACTCAACTGTTTAATTGAATAAACAGTTTAAAGTTTGGCGCCTGACCTTTCTGCTTCCTACTACCTGCTATGGCGGTCTAGTGGTTATATGGTGCTTGACTGCTGACTCGAAGGTCGCGGCATCGAATACCGGCCGCGGCGGCCGCATTTCTATGGAGGTGAAATGCTAGAGACCCGTGTACTTTCATTTAGGTGCGCGTTAAAGAACACCAGATAGTCTAAATTTCCGGAGCCCTTCACTGCGGCGTCCCTGACAATCGTATCAACGTAAAACACCAACAGTTACGGCAACGTAAAAGCCAACAATTACTGAATATTTCTGCTTTGTACTCTTTCTCGAGTCTTTGCGCAAGCATGTATCCCTTCGACGTTAACGAACTCGTCCAGAGCAATTCTTACTCTGCATGCGCTTGCTGCTTCGGCGGCGCGGATTGCATTTACAGACTACTAATTTGTTTTTTATCAATTTGTATTTATGTTTATATTCTTATTTGCTGTTTATGTCTGTTTTTACAGTTTCGTGTTTCTCCTTAGGTGGTGAAGGTTTCGGGATAATCCAGCCAGCCTCGGCAAAAGAAGAGCGTCGCGTGGCTCGAGGCGCTGCGATCGTTCGATCGGTTCCAACGAGGGACGACGCTCAACGCAGGAACGGGCGCACTAAGAGCTGCTCTCCAAAAGGTTCGTAAGCTTTTCTTTACGTACTACAGTTATCCAAGCGCGCCAAAAAGAAAATTTGTGTGGCTGCGGATCGCGTCCACGGACAAAGAGGTGTAGAACAATTTTCGGCAGCCCTCGCCCCCTCGCCACAGGTGCCCCTTGCCACCGCCGATGCCTCTTTCACAAGTGTCGCGATACTCGGCGGTGGAATTTCCACAAATCGTTGTGCCGCTTTGCCTCATGACGTAGGAATCGAGCTGTTATCAGCAGTTACCCTTTGGACATGGCTACGGGACGGACAAGTGCCGTTCGCTCGGAGAAAGAGTGGGAATTGTAACGAGCGCCAATGCACTCAGAAGCGCGAACAGGCGCAAGTGCAGCGATACTCGGCGGCAGCACTTCTCACCAATCATTGTGCCCCGTTGTGTCTGGATGTAGACATCGCGCTCTGTTATCAGCAGTTGCCCTTAAGACTCACTATGGGACGGACGCGTGTCTTTCGCTTCGGAGGAAGAATATCGGGAATTAAAAGCGTGAATGGACGTGAAAACGTGAAGCCGCTGCCGCAGAACGTGCAGCCGCAGGCATCGCTTAATTCCTTCCATCTTCTCAGTAGTGGAGAGGCTTCCAATTTTTGTTTTGTTCTTTTGAATGTGTACAGCGAGAAGGCAGCAAATTTTACAACGGATCTGCAGGTTGTTTGATGTTTTAGGGAGATATATGTCCAGCCATAGCAAACGATCACAGGAGTGAAGGCAGAAAAACGACTGGTTATTCTTTTCCCACCGCTTTACTGTCTTCTACGGCGTTCCCTGTGATCGTCTGTTTTGGCTGCGTATAAATTTTCTTAATGCAATGCACCAAGTAGCCCACTAGCATGCTATACTAGCATCTTTGATGCATATACATTGTTGCAGGGTTTCACTGGGCCGTTTCGGACGGGGGAATGTCTGCACCGCATTCCAGTACGGGAACTTCAATAGTAAGTGAGCAGCATTCACTCTACTTTGCTTGCCTGCATAACACTCCTAGCTGTTTAGCCAAATGGATCCAACAGGTAATAAGGCCAAGGAAAGCCAGAGGAGATGTTAGTTAATATCCCCCGTGTTGCTCTGCTTGGCCTGTCTGTTCGATTCACTTGGTTGTGTCTAACAAAGAAACGAGCCCCTCGAAAAAATTCCCTTTTATTCGTTATTCTCAGAGAGGGCCTCGCCCCGGCAGACTTAATGCCCTTAGATTAGCACGCGAGGGTTTATTTGGGCGCCGCACAAATTGTGCGAGGACCACATGTCTAGTGACGCCCTCTAGAAATATATGCATGTTCCGCACTCTCCGCCTTGACAACGATTGGCGTTGGCTAACATTTCCAGAGATTACACGTAGAGGAATATCCAACAGTGTGGACGGGGAAGCTCCTTCCGTAGTAACTCAATTAGTAAATTCGGATTCTACCGGCGTAAAGGGCGATTTTTTTTTGTTCATTTCAATTCAATTTACCTAATTCTTACTACACTGCGGTTGGACAACTGTTAATGTCCCCTATCGGTTGCTTGGCCTAATTGGCTGTCCGATTCATCTGGTTGTTTTTAACAAAGAAACGAGCCCCTCGTAATAAATCTACATTGTCGCAGGATTCCGCTCAGTGGTTTCGGACGGCGGAATGTGTCCACTGCATTACAGTGTGGGAACTTCAAGAGTAAGTTAGCAGCATTTGCTCTATACTCTATATAACGCTGTGTTTACCTGTGTAACTCTCCCGTTATAGACCAGTTGCTTTGGCGTCATTGAAGTCGCCATGTTGTACCAGCACCGTAGGAAGCTAAGTTGGTGACGTCACTTTCACGTTAGGAGTGCGTTGCGCGCCGTTTCTGTCGTTAATTGAGGCGCTGAGGCCAGCAACGCTCCAGCCGCGTCCTTATCGCATTAAAGCAGGTTTACAGCCACTGCGAATATGCCGTGATGACGTCACCGCGGCCGCCATGTTGTAGCGCCGGTACATTAATAACCGGCGTGTGTGACGTCACGTGCAAACTATCGAGAGAAAAACTATCGATGTAAAGTAGCCTGGGTTTATGTTGGAAGCTTTGTATGAGAATCGCAGTAGGTATGGACGATTTTACGTAAGACACATGGGCGCCACTAATTTCGCTGTTAAACGATTCTTTGTTATTGTTGGATAGCGCGACGTCAATTAACAAGGCCATAAACGTCGAATGCACCAACCCAACCGCTTCCACGCCAATGCGTCCACCGTAGCGCTGTTCGCTGTTCAATATAGCAAAACGGAAAGGTTAACAGCCCAACATGGCGGCATCGAAACCCATATCGTAGCTTTTATCGCAACTTTCCTATAAAATGGCCGTGTTTGAGTGCGATAACAGAGAAGAAAGCTAGTCACGTCATTAACTCGTTTTAGATACGCTACACTTCAATCATATTTCGGTTTCATTGACGTGAGGAGAAGGTACAGCATGGAACTTAAATGCAGTGTCGATTTGTACTTTTCAACATCGACTTTAGAAGGTTGACTGGCAGGCGTGTATTCATATTCGTTCACAAGCGCTCATTATCGATTTCGGACAGGTTAGGTGCGGTTTTTGTGTGCACTTAACCATAACGCCTAGTCTGATAAGCGTAAGCCTATGGTGCCAATGACAAAAATAATGCTATTATCATGGCTGTGGTGAGCGCGCATGATTACTCATTAGTGATGAGTTTCTCTGAGTGTTGAGTCGTTAAGGCGCCGTTAGTGCACACGGCGTGAAGTACGAATGGCATGCCATTCGACGGAAAGTGGCTTTGTACTCGCTTAATAACTAACGTACACGGCGCATCTATGGTCATTGAGCCCAGTAATGCACCTTTACCAGCGGAATAATTGGCGTTAGTTTTAACGCTTCGTGCTTGTGTTGCAGAACGTTGCATGTCGGTTTCCCCGATCGCCAAGCGTTTGCATTCTTGGACTGCGACAGGCGAGTGCCGCTGGTGAGTAACCGATCTCTAAGGCTACGCTTTTGTACGCTGCATGTGCCGGAAGAGATTAGACCCGGCAATCCACGTAGTACATCGAATGCAGACAAAAAAAAAAAAATGTAACAAGCGCGGCTGGCAAACTTTTGAAATAAACCTTCGCAAACAATTCGGCAATTTCATGCAAGCTGTGAATTAGTGTAATCTGTCAGTCAATTCATATTCTTTAAAATTAATTGCCACTCAATTAATATTCTTGAAGCGCACCGAAGACTACACCAACTCGCCGTCTCGTTGCAAGTAATATTCTCTAGATATTTGCCCTACCTGCCCGAGCCGCCGCGGTGACTCGGTGGTTACGGCGCTCGGCTGCTGACCCGAAAGACGCGGGTTCGATCCCAGCCGCGGTTGTCGACCGCGTTTCGGCGAAGGAGAAATGCGAGAGGCCTGTGTGCTATGCGACGTTAAAGCGCGTTAAAGGGAAACCACTCTTATCACGACAGGACGATCGGTAAGCGAGAGAACGCGCGAAATTGGCAGGTGAGTATAACTGTTCGTGTTTGAGTTCCCAAAACCACGATATGATTGAGGGGTGCCGTAGTGGAGGGTTCCGGAAATTTCGACCACCCGGGGTTCTTTAACGTGCACCTAAATCTAAGTACACGGGCCTCAAGCATTTTCGCTTCCATCGAAAATGCGGCGGCCCCGGCCGGTATTCGATCCCGTGACCTTCGGGCCAGCAGTCGAGCGCCATAAGCACTAGACCACAGAGGCGGGTGAAACAGGAGGCGACGCTGCCTTGAAGTTTCCGCACCAGGTCGCCGTGACGTCATAGATTTCGACGGCATATGCTAGCGCCTACGTAATCGTTTATCGGTAAACATAGTTTACACTATGTGCGTATTATGCCACATTGGTTCACTTTTTTTTGAGTGAACCAATGTGGCAATAATACGCACACTTAAGCCCCGCCACGGTGGTCTAGTGGTTATGGCGCTCGACTGCTGACCCGAAGGTCGCGGGATCGAATCCCGGCCGCGGCGCGTTTTCGATGGAGGCGATAATGTTAGGCCCGTGTACTTAGATTTAGGTGCACGTTAAAGAACCACAGGTGGTCGATATTTCCAGAGCCCTCCACTACGGCGTCTTTCATTATCATATCGTGGTTTTGGGACGTTAAACTATTATGGGCGGTAACAGCGCACACACTCACGGGACGGATAGAAGGGAACACAAACAAGCGCTGACTCTCAACTGAAGGTTTATTGCAACAAACAAATAATTTGAACACTTGCGATAAACATACAGAAAGAGGGGCCAGCGAGGGACCTTGTCTACGTCATTAACAGACTTAAGGCTGCAAGTGACTGCGCAGACGCGACAAAAATGGTTGTCAAACAAACATGCTACTGATTAATATTTCTTCTTTTTCATGCAGTGATGCCGATGTTTGACTAACGCAGGACTCCCCTTCTTTTTTGATATAGAAGGCTTCTAGCAGTTCTCTTGTCACCTCATCACTATGTTTGAAGAGCACTGTCGTTTCATTGTACGTTAAACCCCACATATTATTATTCGCACACTTAAAATTCATGACGTCACGGTAACGTTCACGCCAGGAAGTTTAGGCGCGAAATTCGAAAACGAAACATTGACCTTCATTTTTTCTTCTGGTAAATTAACGATGATGACGGTCTCTCTATACCCCGTTTCCCATTAGGACGTCACACTTTAAAAAAAAATCTGGTTAGCATAAGTTGACATTGCACGACATTAATCTCACATTAATAGTTGCTGTCTTTTTCATAGCTTTCTAATGATACACTAGAGGGAAATCTGGCGCTAGTGTCTATGGGAGCTGCAACGCATGGCACTTCAGCCAGCGTGGGTATGATTGGTAGTACACGGATTTGGCTAAGGTTCTTTCTTTCTGCTCCGTTTGTCTCCGTGTGGCCTGCATTCGCTTTGTCGCGAGACGGAAGTTCACCAAACCTTCAGCAGTTCAACTTCACCGCCTTGACATTTTTAGGCTCGCCAATTTAAATCGACTCAACGAAGTTCACAACGATCCGTTCTATTATCCGAAACAAGAGCCAAAACAGAACAATAAACAAAGCCAGAAGTGAGTTCGAAGCCGCAAGCACGAAGAATAGGCGAATCCGTGCACCACCCATCATTCCCGTGGTGCCTGCTAAAGCCCCTCTATCTTAGTAGGGGGCTCTAGTGCCTGAACGATCGCAATGCCAGAGTTCCCTCTAGTAAACATCACAGGAAACTCGATGATTTTTTTAACCTTTTTAACCTTTACTAGCACAGCTCAACGATATTGTACAAACCATCCAAATTTCTTCGTAATAATCATGACAAGAAACATTTTCAATAAAATTTACAAATCGCTCACGTCAGTGTTGCTTTTTTTTACGCAGTCCGGGACCACCGGAAGTGCATCGTGGCGTGTTGTGTGGCAGTCAGTTGCGTGCAATAACGTCACGCGGGAGTGACCTGCGCAGTCTTACAGCGTTTAATCTTGGTCACTCAGGGTACGTGTTGCATTCAACATTTATTTTGTTGTCTTAGTCGTTTCAATTTCATTATTACCGTGATCGAGCCAATATCCCTTGTGCCAACGCTAACATTTATGAGGCCAACGCAAACAAAGGAAGGCGCGGCCTTCCGGTGCGCGACCCGAATGTAGCGGGATCGAATCCCGGCCGCGGCGGCCCGCATTTCGATGGAGGAGGAATACTAGAAGCCAGTGTACATTAAATCCAGGGGCGTAGCCACAAATTTTTTTTGGTGGGGGGGGGAGGTTCAATCTTACTTCGTGTATGTTCGTTCGTGCGTTCGTATGTGTGCGTGTATATATACGCAAGCAATATTAAAAAATTTTGCTAGCATAAGAGGGGGAGGGGGTTCCACCCCCTCCCCCTCTTATGCCCTAGTTAAAGCCAGTGCAGCCACGTTAAAGAACCCCGGGGAGGTCGAAATTTGCGCGCAGCCCTCCCCTGCGGCGTCCCTCATGATCAGATTGTGGTTTTGGGGCGTAAAACCCCCAATTATTAACGAGATATGCTTTCTGACCACAAACATCTTGTGGTTCAATTAGCACTTGTTGCTGGGCTAGTTGACGGGCGAGCGCCTGTGCTGTGTTCTTTCATGTGTTGTCCTTTAAGCGTTAAAATGAAGGTGTCATATATTACGGTTCAGCTTGCACGTGCGAAAAAAGCGCCAGGTTTATCTCTTAAGAAATTTAGAAGGAAATTCTACACGGTCTGGCGATTGCGATAGTAGCAGCAAGCGTTCTACCGTTCTACCCCCGAAGAAATTCCGGTCACTTCATTTATCATTTAAGTTGTCTCGGAGTAAGGAAAGTCTTTCTTTTTTCGTTTTCGGATGAGAGAAGCGCGCATAAAATTTCAAGTGTACCTCTTATAATCTTGTGTATCCCTTAAAGGAATATTTGAGATAATCAGCTAAACACAGGGGAATGTCTGCGGGCTACTCGCCAAGACTTTTAGTCCCCGCCAACGGTGGTACTAGTGGACAAAACCGGAAGCCGTCCAGGGCATGTTTGTAACCACTGGAACCGTCTGTAGCTTGCAGCCACGCCAGTGCATGTGCTTTGACGCTTGCTTTCTCTGCTCTGCGCGCTCTGCTCTGTACGTGGCACGTGGGAAGGGGCACGTCGAACGACTCGTCCAACGTGGTAGTGCCTCCAGAAATGTGATCGTGTGCAACAGTACACTGCAGAATGAAGTCAAATGAAGAGAAATTTATCATGCAGGAGGTTCAATTCATCGAGGTTCAATTCGAGTCGGTCCCCCTCTCAGTTGGCTCCCATTGAAACGCTAGAAAGCTTACCCTTTAGCTAGTCCTTTCAAGGGCGCATGACCTATTATAGTGGCTCCTTCCACAGAGGGAAAATCCTGGCAGCAGCACTGATTTTATGGTGCATATGAAGCATGGCATAAATGGCCCTCACATATACAGTAGAGCACTGCACGGGCCGTGATTTCCGGGCCGGGCCCGGGCCCGGAACTCGATCAAGTTTACCCGCCCGAGCCCGGCCCGGTGATTCAATGCGCGACCCGGGCCCGGCCCGGCCCGACGAGCAGATCAGGCCCGCCAGAGGCCCGAGCCAATAATATAGGTGATGTTGCCAGAACATATAATCCAAAGGAAAGTGCAAAGCAACGCGCGGAGATTTCGGCGCGCAATTTAAACGTGATGGTGAAATTAACGACATTTCTCGGAGTACAACTGATCAATCCCAGCAGGTTCATTGTTTCACTTTAGTGTTTCCCTAAAAAAATGTTAGGCGACTGTAACACCCGAGCCGCGATGCCTATTATTCGGCGTTTGCAGCGGACTACTGCGGCATCCACCTCCGAGGGGCGCATCTGCTCAAGTCCATCGACTCGCACAAGCGGAAAAAAAAAAAAAACCGAATCGGTATTGGGCAAAGGAACACGCTGCGGAGAAATGTGCCGCTGCCGTAGGTGAGAACTGTGTTGCACCGATACATATCTTTTCAATCGTCAGAAGTTTTTTTCAAATAAGTGAGCTCCGCCCACAGCAATCGCTGTCAAGCTCCAAGAGAATTCGTATAGATGCATAGGCATTGTCGACAAACGCAGGTTTCACACTTCGCACGCGTGCTATAAAGCTGTATTACAAGCGCACACTATATATATATATATATATATATATATATATATATATATATATATATATATATATATATATATATATATATAAGTAAGTATGAGAGGTGGCACTTCAAGAAAACTTCATTTATTACGTCGACGTTTCGGTCAGAGCCTGACCTTTCTCAAGACCTGAGAAAGGTCAGGCTCTGACCTTTCTCTCAGGCCCTGGTCAGGCTCTGACCGAAACGTCGACGTAATAAATGAAGTTTTCTTGAAGTGCCACCTCTCATACTTACTTATACGGCAACCAAAGGCAACCACTCCTTCAACTATATATATATATATATATATATATATATATATATATATATATATATATATATATATATATATATATATATATATATATATATATATATATATAAAGGTGAAAGACTTAAGAACGCCGTGACGTTTTGAGCGTAAGAACACTGTGAATGCCAGCGTTCCTACTGCCCGTTATCCTTAGTGGCACGGGCCGGGGTCGTTTCCTTCTTTTTTTTTTTTTTACCCCACCATATTACATGTTCTTTGGCCTTTCTGTCTTCTGCGTATTTTCTTTTCCCTTTTCTCGTATGCGCTGGAAATTCCCAGCTAACCGCTCTGAGTAGGTCCGACTAGGTCAAGCGGTGTTCCCACTTTTCCAAGTGATCATCGAATTGTATGAGTTTTGAAGTTTATTGCTTCCCGAATCGATTGCCGCAAAAAATTTCTCGAATATTTTAAGGACGAACGGGGCTACAGTGGTTGGTCGCGTGCCTTCTCTCGGCCCAGCGAGCGCGCTGGAAGCTAAGCAGGGAAGGATGATACGGGGAAAAGGGGTCACGTCAGCGGGCGTCATGACCTGTATCATGACCTTGCCTTCAGCGCGCGTGTTGAAACGCGATCTCTGCCTCCCGTTGCGGCTACTTTGCGCAAGGGTGGCTCACTGTGTATTGTTACCTAGAGTCACTATATATGCTACCTTTAGGTAGCATATACAGTTTTCGATGCCGCCGCTCAGCGAACTGAATTAACACTAGTCATCGACAGTCAATGTTTATTGCCGGTATTCAATACACCAGACATGTTAATCGGCGACGCAGTATAGGCATGTCGCCTGCAAAAACGAAGTGCGACTTCACCGCATAGCATGGTTGCTAGCCAGACCTATGCGCAACTCTGCTACCCGGCCACGGCGGCACCCGCTGGCATGAATCACATTTGATCTAAATACCACTCTTGATTTATCTCGGCTATTGGCCAACAGTGTGCCGTCTGCTGTTCGACGTCACACAGCAGGCGCCGGCAGCTCCGAAGCGTGAGCACAGGCTTCTCTATGAAGAGAGGGCGTCTGAGAAAATTGCAACTTCGCGCTTCGCTTTTAATGCCGCACACAACTGCGGGATTTGGCTGAGCTTTTCATAGCAGTGTGTGCTTTTAGCGGATGCGTTTTTTTTACCCTTTAATGTAGTCTTCACAGTTCACAGTTCAGTCTTCACACAACTGCGGGATTTGGCTGAGCTGCAGTGTGTGCTTTTAGCGGATGCGTTTTTTTTACCCTTTAATGTACAGTCTTCACAGTTTGAAAAGCTTTGCTTTCAGGTTTGCGCCTTTGACTCTTCGATAGAAGAATGTAGAAACGATTACAAGCTGTCGGGAATATCGGTGGATGGCATCAACCGATATTCCCGACAGAATCGCTGCAACACAAGAGTACGGGGCCCGTACTCTTGTGTTGCAGCGATTCTGCATGATGAAACTAAGCGATTCCGATGGACGAGAGAACGATTACACAGAGAGGGAGAGACAAAAGGATAAAGGCAGAGAAAGAAATGAACAGAGAGAAAGCACGCGGTGGCAAGTGGTACTTTATACTCGCCCCGCGTGGTACCCCTTTAATCATTGCATACCCTTTTAATGCGGGAAATTCGCCTTCAGGGAGGAAAAGCAAAACATTTTTATTGCGATAGCAATTATATGGACAGTCTCGGCTGGTTTTTGCCGTCGCTGTCGCCGCCATTTGGCGTATATGTGTAAATTTCCAAAAAAGCCTCCCAAGCGCGGAATCGAACCAGCGACCTCTCGATCCGCAGCGCGTGGCTCTAACCACTATGCCGCAGAACGCAGATCCTTCATGTAGCTAACGGCGAGCGTTATATACACACCCTTTACCGCAGTACTCAGAGACGGCAGGCGCTTATAAGCGTTTCTCCATTACGAGCGAGATGGCGCTAGGAGCGCAACGGGCGCACTTAAAGGCGTCGGCCAGCGCGCTCGCTTCTTCTAATATTTGCGCAGGGAGAACCTTGCCCTTGCGCTGTCGGCTCGCGCGGTAGTAGCTGCCGGGTAATGATGGGCGCGCGGTAGTTGCAGCGCGTCCATCACGGGCGGCTTTTCTTGCTATCGCATTCATTGCTTCGCCCTTGCGGCGCTCTTGCGAATATTTTTTGATCGAAAGCCAACTTAAAGCTTTTCGCACGTCCCGGCCGGTATTCGATATGGCGAGTGTTGCGGCTATTTTAAACACGAAATGCTTTGAGCTCCCTTTTTTCGGCGACCTTCGAGTGACCTCGAGCCAAATGCCAACGTCCTTATCCGGGCACTTCAAACGAGACATCCGGGATACTCGGCGAGAACACGCCGGCATTCAGAGGATACATCCTGGTAATCGGCCAAAAAGCTTTTAAAAAAATGTGCGGTCTCTGGCACTCACCTCTTCTTGCAGGACCGCATTATATACCCAGACAGCGGGCCAAACAAGTTAGAAGATATGCTGCTTAATAGTTTTTCATCATATTTGTTCACACCACTGTTGAAGCTGTGACTTCTAGCAGTGGATAACGGGCATGGAATGGATTTACCCAATCACCTCCGGGTACCCTGCATTGAATAATGACGCATGCGCAAAGAGCCGACGCGCTTCAAGCGTACGTCGAGTCTCGATGACCGACGACTGGGCTCACCTCTATCGCTGTTGTTTCAGTGTTGTTTGCTTCTCGTGGAACAGGTTTACGCGATTAAAATATTTCTCTGACACTTCGGATCCATGCTAACTTACTATGTCAGAGCAAAATAAAGGACACTGTCATCGTACGGTTAACATGATATCGTAACGCACGAATGATAGTTTCCGTACCGTAACGTACTTGAGATTCAATTGTTCTCCGTTGTATTGCTCCGTTAGTAACCTCAAACAACTTGCGTTTGGCGATAAAAAAACGTCTCCAAGATTTACCTGCCGTGTTTTCTGTTACAGTGGTGGTGGATCTTCGCAACGAGGATTCTCGGGCTGCTCTTCCCCATGCTCTGCGGCCTGATGGGTTGGTACGTGGCCGTCAAGATCTGCCGGCTGCTGTACCCCTACGGCGGCGCCACCCCTCAGACGATAGCCAGCGGTAAGTCAATGCTACTCTCTTGTTTCCCGTAGGTTGTTGTTATGAAAAAAATTTTTTTTTTCAGTCCCTCGATTTTGCTGAGCAGGAACAATAACATCGTAGTGCTTGTCTCGTGCCAGGGTTGAATGTATAGTTTGAAAATAGATTCTGTTCTAGTGCTCTGAGTACCGTTAGCGTAATTGAAACCGCTCGCCTCCGAGAACGGCCTTGTGACGTAGCCATAAATCCCGCCCTATCCTACTTGACAGCCGGCGCAGCGGAGCACAGCCAGGCGAAAACGCAACATGCGTCGTTCTCAAGGTCAATGTGGAGTTCTTTTAACAGCGTGACAGAACTCCGGGTGGCGTTATGCACAAAGCTGGGGGGTATGCGCCACTCCTAGCATAGCGTAGCCATGCGTAGTGTAGCAGGGGGGTGGGAAGTGGAAGTGAGGATGACAAGTTAGGTTGCATAGCCTTGTATAGTGCAGGGGTCGTCCACCTGCGGCCCGGATGGATGGATGGATGCTATGAGCGTCCCCTTTGTAACGGGGTGGTGACATGTCTGTCCCTGGCGCGACGTAAGGAACCGTTCCTCCCCCCCCCCCCCCCCCCACCTCCCCTTGTTATTCTCTACCTGAAGGCCGACATGGCAGTTTCGACCTCAAATGGGGTTTTTGCCTGTAACCTCTCCCCTCCGCGGCCCCCGCCGTGTCGGCTTCATGCAACTCGGCCCTCTGCCTCAAAAGGTTGCCGACCCCTGGTAAAATATAGCAAGGGGTGGGAGAGGGAATTGAGGAGGAGGAGGGAAGGGCCGCCAGCTGCTGTGTTTCTTCGGTCTTGAGTCTTCGCACCAGTAGGGCGTAGCTGTCCCTATTTTTTCCGTGAATCAAGCTGAAATGCACTAGATTGCGTTATTTTCCGTCTTGTAGTTGACTGCCGTGTTCTTTATAATCGATTGTCAGAGCACTAGTGCTTAATTGCTTAATTGTACTGAGGCCCTGTTAGGTCATCGGGCTGTGGTACGAGAAGGTCCCACTGGTGGCGCAGCTCATGGACGAATGAAGCGCGAACCATACATTACAAAGTGAAGCTGGAAGATCCTCCGCAAGGGAGAGGGAGAGAATGGGAGGTGGTTCTCGTAATGAAGGAAATAAAGATAAAAGTGAACCCCGAAACTGTCTGTATCAGTTCACAAGGGAAGGGATAAGGAGGGATTAAAAGAGAGAGAAAAGACGAGACCGGTTGGAGGGGATCGCGGGCGGCGAACCGATCGGCGAGAGCCTCTTCGAGCGAACCTCACCGCAAGTGCCGACTCGAGAGCACAATCGTGTGCCTGTCATTGATGAGGTAACGATCCCTGCACCGCATGTGCAGGGCGGAATCATGGTGACATTAAGGGCCCCGGTAAAAACAACGCGGCAGTTAGTTAGCCACAGGACTTTTGGGGTGACTTGTCTTTAGAAAGGTGCTGCTAGTCGACAAGGGATATTATAAGAAGTGTGAATGCATTGATATTTATTCACAAATATTTGAGCGCAGCGGTACTGCATGGCTCATATATGTGCGGTAGACGAAAATAGAAAACTGTAGTCAGGAACATTTAAGATTGTAATACCCGAACCTACCCTTCTGTTTTGCAGCGGAGCACTGTGGCATCCACCTCCGATGGGCCCATCTGCTCAAACCCATGGATTCGCACAAGCGGAAAAAATCCGAGTCGGCGTTCGGCAAAGACGCACGCTTCGGCGAAATGTGCCGCCGGTGAGTACTGTGCTCCACCGTCAATGAGCTCCGCCCACGGCGATGGCTGTCGACATAAAAAAGAATATGTATAGATGCTAATTAGTAAACGTAAATGAGTAATTACTACATGCAAGTTTCGCACTTCGCAGGGGTGCTTAGAGCTTTTGCTGACCAGGAAAATATTACGACTGGTATGCGCAACTGCTCGAGATAACCGCGTCATTTTGCTACGAATCTGTCCTTTCAAAATAACGTCCTAATGGTTGGGGCCGTGGTGCTTGCGCCATTCAACAACACATATTGTCATCATAACTGTTAAGGTTTCGCGTCCCAAAACCACGATATGATTATGAGATGCCGTAGTGGGGGGCTTCGGAAATTTCGACACGCACATGGGGTTCAAAATGACGTTGGCTCTGATCTGAGTGTTCCAGACGAAATTGCGTCGATATGACGCGAACCGAAGACGGTGAAAACGAAAGTACATGGATTACTTACTCATGAGTTGTCACGTTTCAGTTCGTAGGCACTGTACAGTGGTGGACAACTGAAACGCGAACGAGGAACTGCCTCCAGTGGCAACTCGCGAGAGCACAATCTTGTGCCGATTACTATCGGGTTACAAAAGATTGGTCCGGAGCACAATCTTATCGGGATACAAAAGATTGGTGATCCTTACACCGAGTGTAAAACACTGATTCATGCTGACATTAAGCGTGCCGGCGAAAAGGAAACGGCAGTAATTATTTAGCCCTGACTCGTTCGTTCACGACTGCAGACGTTAGGCTTTAGGCGGTGGCTGTTTTTAGAAAGGTGAATTAATTCGACACAGCCGTATTATAAGTAGCGTGATTCCAATGATATTTACCATTCATTGAGCGCAGCGGCTTTGCATGAATCCAATGTGCGATAGAAGAACACAGAAACTTAGTTGCTGGGAACAGTAGTATCCTGCAATACCCGAGCCTTGATGCCTACTCGTGATGCCTTTGGAGCAGAAACCTAGAGGCTTAGGAAGAGGGTTCAACTCGGTTGACGACGCAGCGAATATATGCCAAGAAAAATTAGACGGGCAAGCACGCACGGGGGAGGTATATGAGTCAGGGAACAGAGGGGTGTTAAGGACACCTTAGTCGAAATTAAGAACACAAAGGAATGGGCCGGGCATTTAGCGGTAATGCAAGATAACAGCCGGTCATGAAAAGTAGCAGACTGCATTCCAGGAGACGGGCAAGCACGCACGGGGGAGGTATATGAAGCACAGGGCCGGATTGATTGGCGAAGCATGGGAGATTCATTTGGCCTGCAGTGGGCGTAGTCAGGATGATGTTAATGGTGATTATGGTGACGATGCCATCTCTTGCTGGATTACAGCGGCGTACTGTGGCATCCACCTCCTACGCGTCTGCGCAGCCGCATGGATTCGCACAAGCGGAAAAAAACCGAGGCGACTTCGGGCAAAGAGGCACACTGCAGAGAAATGTGCCGCTGCCGCAGGTGAGAACCGCGCTTCACCGACATCTTGATTTATTACTCCAATTAGACGTATTGTGTGCCGCATATTGAATTGCGTGCTTAATACTACCATAGTCGATTTGGACCTTCCACCCAAAAGATAATTACAGCCTAAGAAAAATGTCAGCTCTGTCCACAGAACCGCGGCGGGCCTGCACTTCAATTGTGAAAGACAGTTGTGTGCACTATATATAAACTGACAGCACAGCGCAGATAGGTTATAATATATTAAGCCTATCGTCCTTGGCTTATTTGCTGTGTAGTGGTGAAGAGCGACAGCACCGTGTAGGAGCAGAAGGCGACGACGAAGAGCCGAGAGAGCGCGTGACAGTGATTGACGCCCCTGGACCCAGGCTGTTGAGCGTGCTCACGAAATCGCTGTTCTGCGCGGAGCCTTCGTACAGCGGGGCGGTCGAATACTTCCGTAAAGGCCGTCTTGAACGAAGCCCAGTTAGTAATATCGGCTTCGTGATTACGAAACTAGACACTGGTGACGCCAGCAAAGTAAAAGGTTAGATAAGTCGGGTTAGTCGCATCGCCCAACTTGTTCGCCGCGCTCACATTGTGGTAAGTAGCCAACCAGCCCTCAACGTCTTGATCGTCAGTGCCGCTGAAGATCGGTGGGTGACGCAGTGGCAACCATAGAGTTTCCTACAATACTTACTAGAGGGAAGTCTGGCGCTAGTGTCTATGGGAGCTGCAATGCATCGCGCTTCAGCCAGCATGGGAATCATGGGTAGTACACGGATTTGTCTAAACTTCGTTCTTTCGGCTCCGTTTGGCTCCGCGTGGCCTGCATCCGCTTTGTCGCAAAACGAAGTTGAGCAAAAGTCAGCAGTTTCACTTCACCACTTTAACTTCTTTAGGCTCACCGATTCAAATCTGGTCACGAAGTTCACAACGATCCATTCTTTTATCCGAAAGAAAACCAAAACATAGCAATAAACAAAGCCACAAGTGCGTTCGAAGCCCACAAGCACGAAGACTAGGCAAATCCGTGTACTACCCATCATTCCCATGGTGGCTGAACGATCGCAGCGCCAGAGTTCCCTCTAGGTCATTTTAGGAAACTCTATGGTGGCAACACGCCGGGACTTGCAGTGGCTGGAATCTGCGAGGAACCTTCCGGCATTGCTGACGCTGGAGGTAAAGTACGGCTTCGTAGATCCAGCTGCGAAGAGTACCCAGCGACTCCAACAAATTATGAGGTTGGCTTATTGACAAAACCAACCGCTTGGGTTCAGGGGCGTCGATCACTGTAACGCGCTCTCTCTGCGCGGTCGTCGCCGTCTGCTCCTACTCGATGCTGTCTCTTCCGCACTGCAGCTGCTTTACAGTGGCGTAGGTAGAAATTGTTTTCAGGGGGGAGGGGGCGCCGCCTTCTTGATCCAACATTGGTTCTGGGCGGATAAGTGGGTTCAAGTGTCACTTTGTGCCCTGTATCCTATAGGAAAGAAATGTTGAGGGGGGAGGGAAGCACGGGCTCGGTGTGCCCTCCCCCCCCCCCCCGGCTACGCCACTGTTGCTTTAAAAGGGTTAGTCGTGGATGTCGCGTCACGTGACGTAGTTGGTTCTTTCTGTTTGAAGCGCTGTTTGACTTCGTTCCCGTAAAGACTGAGCTACTACCATTCGTAGCTCAGTGTAGCACACCAGTACGGTTTCCATATGCGTAGCCTAAGTTAAATTGTCGATGCGCAAGATTTCTAGCTAAGTTTGAACAGCGCGACTGAACGCGGAGAGAGTAGAACATGCGCACGCACACGTCCGCGTTCTCTGTCCGCGTTCAGTCGCGCTGTTCAAACTTTGCATGATAACCAATTAGCCCGCCAACGCACTTTCAATAGTTCTAGCTCTTCAATCGTTGTCCGCTTTCAACGCAGCGCCGATGCTCCACCGACCCAACGCTGAGCAAAGAGATCGGAACTGGCACTTTCCTATGGCCACGCTGTGGCAATCAGTTGCGTGCAGCGCGCTAGTCAGCCGCGCAGTCGGCGCCTTTTCTCCCTTCTCGCCGTGCGTAAGTATTGCGCGCAACTATTTTTTTTTAAATTTACAACCTCGCGGACTACACTTTCGACCGCGCCAGAGATAGTTTGGGAATTGGGAGCTCAGATATCGGGATCCTTGGGTACGCGAGCCATTTGCTTTTTTTGCGAAGAATCACGTGCGTACACGAGAGGACTGCATTTGGAGCGTGCGCAGTGGCGACAACCAACGACGATTGCGTTGCGCGAAGCATTGGGTATATCGGGGGCAGCCCTCCGCAACGGAGGAGGAGCCCGTGTAAGTTTGTTCTCACGTCTGATGACTTCAGACAGGTGCATCCATGTTCTCATGCATTAAAAGTATACTGAACAGAAAGATAAGCTCTCCCGTTGGCGTCCATTTTATCAACGTCATAACCGTGACGGAAGTGCTTGGTGGACCCCGGCATAAAACACCCTAGCGATAGTCATTGCTCCAACTACACCGCATGCTATGCAGGTTATGGCCTAGACTAGCTAATAACCGTTCCCACTAGATGTCCTCCGTGCAGAACCCAAAAAAGTGTGAATTTCCCTCGAGCTTCTGTGCAAACCAGTGCTAATGCGAGTTTCGGTTACAACCCCACGCCCCCCCCCCCCCCCGAAAAAAAAAATAAAGGCAGCGACAGTACCGCTGCGCGTCTGCCCCTTGATCTGTGAAAGACAGTTGTGCTGGCTTGGTTTTGCTCTCTGACAGGAAGTAATTTTTTCTCGGCTAACGTAGATACTACGCATACAAGGAGTTAAATTACTACCTAAAACATTTTAATGAGCAGCGATGACAGAATACCTGATGAAATTTAACCAGGTCATTCAAGTTTCCGATCGAGAACGATCGATAAAAACGCGTCTCTGGGCAAGTCAAGCATCTGAAACGCTTACTAAAACCTGTTGTTGTGCTAGTTGGTACATGCTTACTGAAATACAAAAAAGACGCGTACCATCGAGGAAGAATTTTAAGACGCCATTTTCTCTTCTGTCTTAATATTATTCCCCGATGGTATACGCGTCTTTTTTGCATTTCAGTAAGCGTGTGATACACAAGTTCTTTACGTTAAGAAAGTGAGTAAGCGCTTTTGGATGGAGCATCTGTGTAAAATTACCTGTCGGAGGAACAGCGATGGCTTTGGTCGGAGCTAATTTTTTTTTTTTCAGGTCGTAACGAACTACACAGGTAGACAAAGATTTCGCAATCTCTCTCGCTCGCGAGAGAAATCCCATTCATAACTCAGTCGGCACGCCAGTATAGTTCCCACGTCTAAGGAAAATTGGTACAGATGTGCAAGATTGCTAGCTCTAAAATAGTTGCCCGCTTTCAACGCAGTGCCGATGCTGCGCCGAGCCGACGCTGAGCAAAGAGACGCCGGTATCGGCACGCTCGTGGCCGCGCCGTGGCAATTGGCAACGTCTGGGGCAGTCCTCCGCAACGAAGGAGCCTGTGTAAGTTAAACGCGTCCTCATCTCCAGCGCCTTCGGATGTATCCAAGTTCTCACGCATTAAATGACACTGTCCAGATGTAATTAGTCATGCCTTGTTAGAATACCTGAAGTATAGCATACCTTCCTATGCTAGTATAGCATACGTTTTACAGAATGTAGAGGTACGCCTGAATGGATCCTACTGCTTTACCTCGCATTACATACACATGTAACCACTGCTAGTGCGAACGGAAGCTCGCACTAGCAGAAGGGATGCCAGAAAAAATGCAGAAGCAAAAAAGTCGAGCTCCTGTGCTAATGCCAGTTTTTATTTTTTACGATGTGTGCTGGGGCCTAGTTAGCAATTGGTTTTACTTTAAAAGATTTGACTGGACTTGACAAGTTTCAAGAATGTTTACTGCACCACATGAACGTTAATAAGATACATTGAAATCCATGGCAGCGTACTGGCCTGCTATGTGTTGGTAATCGCAAAAAAAAAATTATTTTTTTTTGCAATTCTTGTAAACACAATCTCGCTGCAGAGTTTCTGAAAATATCATTTTTAAAATGTGTACTTTGTTAATGCTCAGTGAGCTTTTTTTTTCTCGTGCCCCTTCCTCAATTTTCTCCATACAGGAGCCAAAAGCAGGGGAAGACAACCGTTTAAGGCTGCTCTTTCTACAGCAAAATGAAAAGGAAAAGTGTGAGTTAAATAACATATTTTATTCACGAAAGTTACTTCGGTAACTCTACCCCCATCATTATTATTAACGAGATTTATGTGGTGACAGTACTTCTATCGCGATAGGAACCGTATAAGTCCGAAGCGTCGCATGCTTTATGTCCGAGCGAAAGCTTGTGAAGAGTGCAGACTGCGCGGCTCAGGTAGACACGAAAAGCGCCGGCCTACTACGTTGGGTGAAGGAGTATGAAGTGTTATGGGTGGAGGGGGAGGGCTGCGTTGCTCGGGGGAGCGATTGCGTGGTCGCGCGCCTTATCTCGGCTACGATCATTAGACGGCTCATGCTCTTGTGCGTGCAGTGCTCTCGCCGCGTACTTTGCGTTGAAGCGACAGGTAACCCGAAAACGCTTCGCTCCCTGGAGCGGCCGTATTCCCATGTGCCAGTGTTAGTAGAGGTATGCCTGAATGGATCCTACTGCTAGCCTTACTTCGCATTAACCTTCGAGATTGGTGCCATCGCATTCATTGCTTGGCCTTTGCGGCGAAACTGATTTTTTAAATGTAAGTTCTATTCGACTTAAGTTGCGTTAGATAAAATGAAGTTCGCGAAGCTCTTCAGTGAGCGATTCTGTACTACTACCGTGATTGAATGACAACCATGAAGCTACCTGCTCGAAACGTAACAACTCAATGTTACATTAGGTGAAACTATGGTATTGAGATCGCGAAGCATGAGGAACATTGTGACGAACAAGCTTCTAAGTTTTTTGCCAGTTTCCAACTTTTCAGTTAAATTGTATTGGCCCGAGTTTCGAGTGTTGATAATACCATGGAGTGGAAATAGTTGGCGCTTATTTTAAGAGGGTCGTAACTCATGCACCGGCTATTTCTTATGGCCACATTAATTCGTGTTTCACATCGATATCTATAACTATCCTGGTGAGGACTGTGCAATAACGTCTTATATCGTGAAATAGCAGTAGCAGGCGCGGGTCATTCGCCCTAACCTCCACTTGGTAAATATGGCGATAACGTGCAGATATGTTTCTTACGTCATTGAAACGTTCTTTTCGATTCGTTCTTTTAGTGTAGCATACGTTGCACAAAATATGACGTTGTAATCTCGCAAGAACTGTTGCTTCATCGATTCGCCTTTTCGAGAAATGTGCCGTTGTCGTGCATAGTTTCATGCTAGTACACTAGAGGGAAGGTGCCACTAGTGTCTGTGGGAGCTGCAACAACTGGCGATTCAGCCAGCATGGGAATGATGGGCCGCATAGGCGTGCGCACGGGTGGGGGGAGCAAAATCGGCCCCATACATTGACCCCCCCCCCCTAGTCGCCGAAGAGGAGGGGACGCGCAATCTGCCTCGTACGTTGACTTATGAGTGGGGGGGGGGGGGGGGCGCTGCGATAAACCTTCGCCCCCCCTCCCCCTGATGGGGAAGCCTGCGCACGCCTATGATGGGCCGCAAGCAAGAATATAGTGGGATACAACTTTAGAAGTCCGCGGCGTTCCCTCTTCAAAAGGCGGATGCACAGAAGCCTGCACCAATGGGCGCGCGCTCCTGACTGACGTCACGAGCCGGACGACCGGTGACCCCACCTTTGGAGGGCACTGCCGAGGGCATAAGCGGGACTATTCATTTAGTGGCGGAGGCGATCGGCTGCCGTGCTTCGGTTGTCTGGGTCGTCTGCTGACGTCTTAAGTTGTATCCGACTATAGGCAAATGCATTTACTATACCCATCATACCGATGTTGGCTGAACGATCGCAGCGCCGCCGATCCCCCCAGAAAATATTTTATGAAACTGCATTGTAGTCGCACACAACTGGGTGCTGCGGGCATTACGGACGTGTTCGGTTGGTTTCGGCCCGTAATACCACTACGTACAAAACGATCAAACTGATGTTACGCGGGCTGCAACATCGAAGGCGAATCGAGTGGCCTCGGCTGTGGCAAGCTGTAGCGTGCAACAACCACACGCTAGCAATCAGCGCAGTTTACGCCAAGCGCTCTATAGCCGCCCTGGTGGTGCGTGTTGCATGAGCCTTCCGAATTATCAAAGCATGCTGGGTGAGTTGGTAAGTTAAATATATTAGGATAAATGTGCAGCGTGGCACATACGGACTATGAGCGCTCCTGTCGTCTGCTTCTTAGTCCCTTCTTATGTGCACGTTTATCCTAGTGTTCCCTTTCGATTTTTTTACGTCGAATCTAACCTCTATAGTCGCTGCGGCGAAATGTGCCGCAAGTGAGAACTGTGCTCCACCGATTTCTTTCAATAGTCGGTGAGAACCTGAGAAAATCAATGAGCTCCGCCCGCGGCAATCGCTGTCGACATTAAAGGGAAGTATATATCCTAATTAGTAAACGTAATTTTGTAATTAGTAAACGCAAATTTCACACTTCGCAGGGGGGCTTTGAGCTTTTGCTGACCAGAAAAATATTGCGACGGGTATGCGCAACTGCTCAAGATAACCGCGCCGTTTTGCTACGAATCTAGCCTTTCAAGATGACGTCATAATGGTTGGGACCGTGGCCCTTGCCACATATATCAACATCATAACTGTTGGAGTTTCGCGTCCCAAAACCACAATATGATTGAGACTCCGTAGTGGAGGGCATCGGAAATTTCGGCATGCACATAGGGTTAAAGATAACGTTGGCTCTGATCCGAGTGTTCCAGTCGAAATTGCGCCGATATGATGCGAACCGAAGACGGTGGAAATGGAAGTACGTCGATTACTTATTAGTGCGTACGGATTGAGTTTCAATCCGTACGCACTGTACAGTAGTGGACGAACGGAACGCGAACGAGGAATGGGAAATGTAGGTGGAAGAGCCTGAAGTGGAAACTCGGGAGAACAATCATGTGCCAGTAATCATCAGGTCACAAAGTATTGGTCCTTACACCGATTGCACAATGCTAAATTATGCTGACATTAAGCGTGCCGGTGAAAACGGAACCGCAGGAATTTCAGTTTGCCTTAACTTGTTCATAATGATTTTTCACGACTGTAGACATTAAACTCCAGGCATTAGGCGGTGGCTGTCTTTAGAAAGGTTGTTTTGGTCGACCAGCAGTAATATAGTGTGGATTAATGCATTCATATTTCAATTCATTAGAGCGCAGCGGTTTTGCATGACTCAAAATGTGCGATAGAACATAGAAACTTAGTTGTTGAGCGCAGTAGTCGACTGCAATACCCGAGCGTTGATGCCTAATCGTGATGCGTACGGAGCAGATACCTACAGGCGGTCAGGGAACAAACGGGTGTTAAGGACATCGTAGTCGAAATCAAGAAAAGAGAATGAAAGATGAAAGATAACAGCCGGCCGTTAAGCGTAACAGACTGCATTCCAAGAGTAGGCAAGCTCGCAAGGGAGAGGCGCAATGCTAGGTGGGCAGAAAGTTTGCGGGGATAACGTGGCAGCAAGGACAGGACCGGGTTGATTGGCGGAACATGGGAGAGACTTTTGCCCTGCAGTGGGCGTAGTCAGGATGATGTTAATGATAATTATGGTGATGATGCCTTCTCTTGTTGCATTACAGTGGCCTACCGTGGCATCCACCTCCTACGGGTCTGCGCACCCGCATGGATTCGCACAAGCGGAAAAAAACCGAGTCGACGTTGGGCAAAGAGGCACACTGCGGAGAAATGTGCCGCTGCCGCAGGTGAGAACCGCGCTTCACCGACATCTTGATTTATTATCCCATTAGACGTGTTGTGTGCCGTCTTGATCGAAGCCCACGCGGTTGGTAATATCGGCTTCGTGATTCCGCAACGAGAGGCTAGCGACGCCGGCTGCTTACATAAGCCAGTTTAGCCGCATCGTCCGACTTGTTCGCGGCGCTCACCTTGTGGTACGTAGCCAACCTGTCCTCAAAGATTGGTTAGTAACAGCACGCCGGGACTTGCAGTGGCTGGAATCTGCGAGGAACTGAGGATTCTTCCTGCATTGCTGACACTGGAGGTAAGGTGCGGCTTCGTACATCCAGCCTTCAAGACTACCCATCGACTCAACCAAATTAATAAGGTTAGTTTATTCACAAAACCAACAGCTTGAATTCAGGGCCGTCAATAAGTTACGCGCTCTCTCGGCTCTTCGTCTTCGTCTTCTGCTCGATGCTGCCTCTTCTCCACTACGGCTGCATTTAAATGGGTTAGTCGTTGATGACGCGTCGTTGGTTTGTTCTGTCTGAAGCCCTGTGCGACTTCGCTCCTGGAAACTAGACTGAGCTACTACCATTCATAGCTCAGTCTAGCACACCAGTACGGTTTCTATGTGCTTAGCCTAAGTTAAAGTGCTGATGAGCAAAATTTCTAGCTCATAGCTCGTTGTCCGCTTCAACGCAGTGCCGATGCTCTTCCGAGCCGACGCTGAGCAAAGAGAGACCGAAACTGGCACATTCCTATGGCCACGCTGTGGCAATCGGTTGCGTGCAGCGCCGCCATGCGCTAGTCGGCGCCTTTTCTCCCTGCTCGCCGTGCGTAAGTATTGCGCGCAACTTTTTTGATTTACAACCTCGCGGGCTACACTCTTTATAGAAATCTCGACGTGCAAAGTTTCGGAATTGGGAGGCCAGGTGTTGCGGTCCTTGGGCACGCGCGCTATTTTCTTTAAAATCGTACCCGAGAGGTCTGCGTTCGGAGCGTGCGCTGTGGCGACAACTCGCAACGTCTGCGTGCGCGAAGCGTTGTTTATATCGGGGGCAGCCCTCCGCAACGGAGGAGGAGCCTGTGTAATTTAAAGATGTCCTCATGTCTAATGAGATGCATCCATGTTCTCATGCATCAAAGGGATACTAAAGAGGAAGATGAGCTTTACTTAGTCATGCCTTGCTAGAATACCCGTGGAACCTGGGCTAGTACCAGATATAGCTTGAAAAGACTGAAGCGATGCAGAAGCAAGAGACAGAAAAAAGAACGGTGCATTACCTTCGAGCTCCTGTGCTAACCAGTGCTAATGCGAGTTTCGTTTACAACCTAAGAATGGCAGCTTGCTCCACAGAACTGCGACGCGACGCCTATACCCTTGATCTGTGAAGTCCTGCTAGCCGGTTTCCGCTCGAACCGGAAGTACTGTTTCTCGGCTAACGTAAATGCTACGCATGCAAGGAGTTAAAGGTTCGTTGTTACTGCCTAAAACGTTTGGCTCAGCAGCGTTTGATGAAAATTACCAGGACATTCACGTTTCCGACCAAGAACCAGCGACAGAAACGCGTTTCTGTATGGGAAGTCAACTATTTGAAACACTCGAGAAGTGTTTGACCTCACGGAGATCAGTAAGCGCTGTTGGATGACAAATTCTCTGTGGGAGGGACAATGACGATTATGGGCGGAGCTGAAGTTTTTTTTCTCAGGTTGTAACGGACCGTAGGTACAGTAGCGCTCAATATGACTTGCAACACGGGAGCGTGTGGCTTCACGTAAAAACTTCTTTCCTTCCACTAGCCCTTATTTCTACAACTAAATGCTGTTCTCTCGCTGGGGGATGTTCCCAAATAGGAAAATATTAAGTTACAGAAATGAAGAAAGTTGAAGCCGTGCGCCCTTATTAAACGTCACGCGCTCCCGTGTTGCAAATCATATTGAGCGCGACTGTACGTAAACGCAGATTTCGCAGTTGGCACGCGGGCTTCTGTACAAATCTTTCGCTGGCGAGCGAGCTCCAATGTTCTCTTATAGCTCGTTCTGAAGCTACGAACTACCATCCATAAATGTCTCCTACACCAGTACGGTGTCTAAGCCTAACTCAAATTGGTGCCGATGTGCAACTTTGATAGCTCTTAAATCGTTGTTTGCTTTCAACGCAGTGCCGATGCTGCACCGAGCCGACGCTGAGCAAAGAGAGGCCGGTATCGGCACGCTCATTGCCGCGGCGTGGCCATCGGCGTTATTATGGGCAGTTCTACACAACAACGGAGCCCGAGTAAGTTTAGCATGTTCTCATCTCCAATGCCTTCGAATGTATTGAGTTCTCGTGTATTAAAAGGACACTGAAGGGTAAGATAAATTCAGCTGCAATTACAGTGCAAGCTCGTTAATCCGAAACTCGTTAATTCGGAAAAATCGGATAATGCGGACGTGTTCTCTGGTCTAGGCCAGCGCATACATTGTTTAATGGCATCAAATTCTTATTAGTTCGGTCATATTTGACCGCAATCCGGTTAAATCGGCTGATCCCAGGAGCGCGGCAAGCACGAAGCGCCTTAAATATGCGGCGCAAAGCAGCGAAAATGCCGTTCGCCGACAGCCGGAACGGCCGAGGGCTTCCAGAAAGGCGTGGTCGTTATCCGCACGCGCGTTGTTGGTACGTAATAAGGTAGGGATTCAGGGCACGTTTCGGCTTTATACACGGGGGGCCTTGAGCCGCGTTCACATTGGGAACGAAGTCGTAAATCTGGACTGCTCTTGTGCAAAATAAAGAGATTTACGTCTACATCGAGAAAAATAACCGGAGCACGTCATATCGAACATCGGACGGGGCGAAACGTCCCAAGAGGTTGGCTCTCCCTCACAAGTTCTTTTTGTCACGGATGGGGACATTCCCGCATGCATTTGGGAGAGTGAGCGGCGTGGTGGGGAGCGTCATATAGATACCCGATTTTCTCGCCTACAGCGCGCCCCTGCATATAATCCCCACCGCCAGCTACAAACCGCGAAAAAATAAGAACTAAAAAATTCACCGTGTGTTGAACTAAGCAGCCTCCTTTCTTGAACTATCGTGAATATCCGTGAAGCCAAGTAGTGCACCAGTATTCGCATAGAAAATACAGAGCATCCTTTAAAGGTTTTATATCGAATTATGCGATATATCGAAGTAATTCCCGTTTTTTAGCAATTGGATATACGCGGCCTAGGCTGCTGTGCGAGAAACTTGAGAAAAGATTTGATACGTTGAATAAGCTTGAGAAGACAGATTTGATACGGTGAATTTGAACGTTACTACGTTCAAATCCGTGAGGGCTGTGGTGCTCGCAAAGGAAAGTTTTTTTTTTTTTTACAATTCTTGTAAAATATCAAAAATATGATTTTTAAAACGAATGATTTATAGTCAAAAATATCATTTTTAAAACGAATGTTTTATTAATGGTAAGTCGTTCTTTTTTGTGCCCCTTCAAACAAGTTCATAACTTAAGATTCTTGAATTTTCTCCATGCAGGAGCCAGAAGCTGTGGAAGATGATCGGGAGAGACTGCTGTCGTTCCTGCGACAAAATGAAAAGAAGTGTGAGTTAATAACACATTTTTATATAAATTGCCTGGCAATTACCCGTTGTCCCGGCCCCCAGCAAGGCCCTACCAAAGCGGCAGAGGGCAGCACAGAAAAACTGAGGCGGACTGCCAGATTCAAGTGTTGCTTCGATAACTCAACTCCAGCATAACTAACTAGTTTTATGTGGTAACTCCAAATACCTTTAACGCGATAGCAATTGAATAAAAAATCCAGGCGCAATTTCTGCCGTCGCCGTCATGCTCCGTATACAGCCTGAAGCGTCATGTTCTCTATGCGAGTGAAACCTTGCATAGGCTGCAGACTGCGCGGCATAAGTAGTTAAAACGCGTCAGCCTACTACGTCGGGAGAAGGAGCATGAATGGCCCTGTGATCAAAAGAGCGTTGTCGCGCGCCTTATCTTGGCTACGATTAGCGGACGGCTCATACCCTTGTACGTGCGGTGCTCTCACCGCTTGCTTCGCGTTGAAGCGACAGATAGCAGGAAGACAGCTTCGCTCCCTGGAGCGGCCGTATTCCCTTGTATCAGCGTTACGCAGAGGTACGCCTGAATGGATCCTAATGGGAATCAGCCGATATCCTTTGCATTAATGTTCCAATTTGGTGCCATCGCAATCACTGCTTGGCCCTTGCGGTGAAACTGACTTTTTTTTGGGGGATTGCAAGATTAACTCGCGAACCATTTGCGTTGGATAAAATGCATTTCCAAGAAGTTTTTCAGTGAGAATCTGCCATTCTGTACTACTGCTCGTACCGTGATTGACTGGGAACCGTGAAGCTATATGGTCGAAGCGTATCAACTCAGTTTTACGGACATTGGGACGAACAAGCGTTAGTTTTAACGCGCAGCTCTTAAACGCCCGTTCCTGCGTTGAGCGGCGTCCGCCGTTGCCATCGGTGGCGTAACCGATAGACATGAAAAAGTAACAGATAGACATGAAAAAAAATCAGCCGATATCCTTTGCATTAAAGTTCCAATTTGGTGCCATCGCAATCACTGCTTGGCCCTTGCGGTGAAACTGACTTTTTTGGGGGGGATTGCAAGATTAACTCGCGAACCATTTGCGTTGGATAAAATGCATTTCCAAGAAGTTTTTCAGTGAGAATCTGCCATTCTGTACTACTGTAATCTTTCTGCCGTCGCCGTCATGCTCCGTATACAGCCTGAAGCGTCATGTTCTCTATGCGAGTGAAACCTTGCATAAAATGCATTTCCAAGAAGTTTTTCAGTGAGAATCTGCCATTCTGTACTACTGTAATCTTTCTGCCGTCGCCGTCATGCTCCGTATACAGCCTGAAGCGTCATGTTCTCTATGCGAGTGAAACCTTGCATAGGCTGCAGACTGCGCGGATACCTTGGATAAAATGCATTTCCAAGAAGTTTTTCAGTGAGAATCTGCCATTCTGTACTACTGTAATCTTTCTGCCGTCACCGTCATGCTCCGTATACAGCCTGAAGCGTTCATGTTCTCTATGCGAGTGAAACCTTGCATAGGCTGCAGACTGCCTATGAAGTAACCGATAGACATGAAAAAATAAGATGACAAAAAATACCCAAAATCGAATAGGATTTGAACCCGGCCCTCTGCGGGGCAGTCGAGCATTCTACCACAGAGCCACGCTGGTGCTTGAAACTCGTTTCAAAAAGACCCTGTACAGACGTCATGTCGGCCAAGAAATCGCGTTAGCCTATGTAATATAGCGTGGCAGAAGATAAAATAAGTCATCGTACAATGCTAACGGCGCAGCGAGTGTGGGGTTTAATGCTTCTGACCCACTGCAAAGTGCTCAGCCATAATTCATCATCATCAGCCACATGCAGCATCAACAAAGTGCGCATACCTTACAGATGTGTAGCGGGTACCTCGCTTATCCGCAGAAAGACAAGTAATTGTCGTGGAAGCAGTCCTACTTCACAAATTGATTTATGGCGTCGTCGATACCTTGCGGAAAGCCGAAACTATTTGGCCTTGCCCCAACACGAAGCTGTGCTCGGAATTCGCATTAGGCATAATCGTCGGTGAATTTTTCACCAATGCTCAATTTATAATGTAAAGCGTGTGGTAATTTCTTTATCGTTGATTTTGAGACGGCTATAACTTATGCACGAACTATTAGAGATGAGAAGACTCCATGCGATTTCCCTATGGTCCTATTGGATTGGTATTCGACGTAGATATCTAGTGGGGAGGACTACATCGTTTTTCACTTTGAGATAGCAATAGCGCAGGTGCGCGTCATTCTCACCGTATTCTAGTTGAGGCATATAGATAAGGCGATAACTGGTAGATTGCTTTTCTATTCAGTGAAGTGTTCGTCGCGAGCCCTTCTTGTCGTGTAGCGTATGTTGCACGGAATACGATGTTATAACCTGGCAAGAACTGTTGCTGTGTTCTTGCGCCATTTCTAGAAATGTACAAAAGTCACACATAGTTTCGTACTATCACACTAGAGGGAAATCTGGCGCTAGTGTCTATGAGAGCTGCAACGCACGGCGCTTCAGCCAGCATGGGAACGATGGGCAGTACATGGATTTCCCCAAGCTCCCTTCTTTCGGTTCCGTGTGATCTGCAGCCGCTTTGTCGCAAGACGTAGTTCAGCTAATGTTCAGCAGTCTCACTTCACCACCTTTACCATTTTAGGCTGACTAATTCAAACCAGCTTAGGAGATTCACAACGAGCCATTCTTGTTGTCTTTTCAACAAAGCCACAAGTGCGTTCGAAGCCGCAAGCATGAAGACAGGGCAAATCCGTGTACTACCCATCATACCGATGATGGCTGAACGATCGCAGCGCCACTGATCCCTCTAGTAAATATAAGAAACTCCATGTAGTTGCACACGGCTAGGTGCTATCGGCGTTACGGACGGGCTCGAATGGTTCGTACGATGTCGTACAAACCATCCAAGTGGCCCCGTAACGTCCATGACAGAAACATTCTGGTATTAGGGAGTACGAAACGCTCACATCGAGGTTACCTTGCTTGTTACGCAGGCTGCAACGGCGAAGGCGAATAGAGTGGCCTCGGCTGTGGCAAGCGGTAGCGTGCAACAACCGCCAACGCGAGCAATCTGCGCAGTCTACGTTATCTGCGTCCTTGGTCGCCCTGGGTGCGTGCTGCACACAATCTTGGATCGTTACCTTCCCAACTTCTTTTTTTATGGCGAAGCTGTCGGCCTCTGGTTGGTCGAAATTTTGTTTGGCCGTGTCGTTTTCAGGATAAATCAAAGCGCGAATTTTGAGAATTTCGCGGGTAGGGCCTTCGTCAAAGAGATCGGCTACAGTCATACGTAGCACACTGAGGCTAAGTCAAGACACATTGAGTAAGCAGAAGCTTCTATTCATCATTATGCGCAATGTATCGTGCTCTTTCTTGGCCACTAGTTCAAAGAACTCGCAAAAATGTGTTTCGTCCGCACACGTGGACTGTGGGCCTCAAGGGGATAATTACATGTATTTCGAGTGTATTTTCTAGATAAATACACAGTAACTATACTACTTATCTGTTCATTGCACTTTATGCTTTGATTGCAGCGGTCTACTGTGGCATCCACCTCGGCGGGCTGTGCCGGCATAGGACGCCAGTCCTATGCCGGCACGGTGAGCAACGTCGACTGAGCAAGGTAGCTCGCTTTCGCAGACCTGGGGCTTTTTCGCTCGTCGCGGCCGCACGACCGAGTGTTCCGTCTACGTCAAGTATGCTTTGATTGCAGCGGTCTACTGTGGCATCCACCTCAGCGGGCTGTGCCGGCATAGGACGCCATGCCGGCACGGTGAGCAACGTGGGCTTTGAGCAAGGCAGCTCGCTTTCGCAGACCTGCTCTTCGCGGCCGCGCGACCGAGTGTTCCGTCTACGTCAAGTACATTCGCTGTTGGCCTGGACGGCAGCGTAGACCCGCGCGACGATTAGCACTAGCAGGTGAGCTTTAGACGAACAAATGCTCGGAGCCTACTACTGTTAGGGCTCCGTGTTTTGGGACTTTACTTCTCTTGAAATTCGCAGGGTGTTTGAATTTCAGAGTTCATTTTTTGGCGGATGTTCGGCGTTTATTAAGTGTTTAATTTTTCGAAAATCTCCAATTCTTCCAAAGTCTGCGTTTAATTTTGCATTGTTCTCAATACTCCAATATCTTCAATGCAATGATATCTGAATACGAAAACATCAGAACACACGAAGCGTATTTTGGTTGTCTGAAAGCTTTAAACGCCCAAACGCATATACACAGAAGCACAAATACTTGAAAAGAATACACTTACGTTGTGCGTATTACAACCTTAAAGCTTCCTGTAACAGGTAGAAGCATACGAGGTCCGTATATTCGATGTCGTCTGGACCCGCCATGGTTCTCTAATGTATACGGTGCTAGAATGCTGGCCCAAAGGTCGCGGGATCGAACCCGGCCGCGGAGGCCGCATTTTCGATGGAGGCGGAAATTCATGAGGACCGTGTTCTTAGAATAGGTGCACGTTAAAGAGCCCCCATGGTGGTCGCAATTTCCGGAGACCTCAACTACGGCTTCCCTCATAATCATATCATGGTTTTGGGGCGTTAAACCCCAACAAAATATTATAACCCGTGGGTCGTCAGAGCAAAGTGCGCCGATCTCGGAGGCTGTGTAAGCTGCGCCACTTGCGTCACGTGCTTGGGGTCTTCAGCGTCTAGCCCACCGGGCCGTGTCGTCATCGCGTTTGTTCGAAAAAGATTCGCAGAACACGAACGCTTTCAAGTCCTTAAATATTCCATAGCGTCATAAACAGTATGACTATTCCCCAGTTCAATGGGGAAGTCCATTTTCAGTATCGGGACAGTTTGTGACACGTACGGCTAATGATATATAGCCCTTGTACGATATGAGGACCGAAGCAAGAATTACCGTCTTTCGTCATGATTGATTCGATCAAGTTTGTGCTGGTATAAGTATTATGTAATGTTTCCGTTTTCGCTGCGGCGTGAAAAAAGAAAAAAAGAAAAAAACCTAACTTCCACGGATTCTGCGCAGTCATGGCATCACTGCGGCAATCGAGTCGACATTGAGCAAAGACCAAATATGACGATGCAGACTCAAACGGTGAGCGGGATCGTGCGAAGTCATTTTTAATCGTCAGATGGCAGAAGCTTGCACGTGCGATAAATTTTCTTCCAGTAGCGGCATGTAGGTAAAAGGAAAGGAAACGAAATAAAGTGTATTTTGACGTGGCGCTACGGGTATTACGGACGTGTTCGAATGGTTCGTACGATACGGTACAAACCATTCCTAGTGGGCCCGTAATGCGCACGAAGTGAAGAATTCTGGCATTACTGCGTACAAAACGATCACACCGATGTTACTCGCTTGTTAACGCAGGTTGCAAGGGCGAAGGCGAATCGAGTGACCTCGGCTGTGCCAAGCGGTAGCGCGCGACAACTTTGCACGCGAGTAATCTGCGCAGTCTACGCTATGCGCTCTATAGTTGCCCTGGTGGTGCGTGTTGCATGGACCTTCCGAATTAAAGCAAGCTGGGTGAGTTAAGTTTAATATATTATGATAATCGGGCAGCGTGGCACTTACGGAGGATTAAGAGCGCTCGTGTCGTCTGTTTCTCAGTCCTTCTTACGTGCACCTTTATGCTAATGTTAACATCCGTACTTCATCTTGTTCATCATCCGCCCGCAGCCGCCGCTGTCCACCCAGAGGGAATTTGCGTGGATGCCCTATCCAATCGCATTTGCTCATTTCCGTGACGTCATGCAGCTCTCGCGAATTTGACGTACACGATTTTTTCCATAGAAATTGAAATGATGGCGTAGCTGGTTTGATGTCGAAAACGTTTGAAACTTGAGCAATATTCTGATATCGCTGTTCAGCCACTAGTAATATTTTAAGTAAAAAGTAGGAACGACGAGCTGTTTATTAATAGGCGTAGTACTTACACTAGCAGCGAAAAAGTACTTAAATGTTAAAATTAAAACCATCTGGCCCAACTCCTTTCAACAAATGAATGGCAAGTTGCTGCCTGAGTGGCTGGTGTGCTGGCTGCTGAGCTTGTATTTATTCCTAAATTCTGACTATAGTTGGTCGAGATTTTTTTTTGTTGGTCGCGTCATTCTAGCCATAAAACACGAATTTCAGGAAAGGCAACCCGCGCGAAATGTGAAATTCATGCGTGAATTATCATTCACACAGAACCACCAGAGTTCCGACACTTTTCGAATACAAGAAACCCCTCGGACGCAAATTATGACGGACTCTCTGTAAATGTGCTTAATTTGCACAACAGAATTCCAAGACACTCAATGTTATTGTTTCAAGGAAGAAAATTAATGCTATTGTTTGTGTTTCTGTAATAAACCGTAATTCGCGTGTGATTATTTATGTATTGCGCAGTCAGTCATGTTAAATTTTTACGTGAAGATTCAAATCATAAATGCAAATTGCATCCTCCAAATTTTTGTTGTTGATTTCGAGTAAAGAAACAGAACAGTCTTGACTTTGGCTCTTGAACGCGGCTCATCAAGCGACGCGTCGATAATCGTAGCGCCTTCGCCAGTGTGATCGGCCAGAGTCATACGCAGCACGTTGAGGTTAAGTCGAGACACATCGACTACTATGGAGGTCCAGTTCATCCTGTGCGCAATGTATCTATCTCTCATGCTCTTTCTTGGCCACTATACTCCGTTTCTTACATAAACTGCAACGCTGTGGAAGCTACGCACCACAGCGTTTCACCTTATGGCTCCGGCTACGTGGCTTCGGCTGCGCGCTACCGGAACTGATCGCGGAGGACACAATACGAAAACACAAAATGCTAAGCGATACAGAGGAACCTATAGACAACCGCAAAAATAACCGAGTTCATCTTTATCACCATCAAAAAACGAAAACATCGCATTACGGGTGGTAAACTTTTTAAACTATTTCGATGTGTCAACGCATCTACTGCAAAAAGTCTTGGCAACTTCCACAGCGTTGCTCCTGATGTATGGAACGGAGTACAGTCAAAATAACTCCTCATATGTGGACATAGCGCCTGACGGAAATGATTACATGTGTGTTCAATGTGATGTATACTGTATTGCAGCGGTTTACTGTGACATCCACCTCACTGTGTTGTGCCGGCATACAAAGCCAGTCACAAGGCGACTTCGAGCAGCGCAGACCCATGTGACTGACTACCTGTGCTGCAGGTACGCTTTAGACGATGAAATTCTCGGAACGTGCTACCAAGCGAAAACGTCGTTATACACATTGCTGCATATATTACCCCCAAGTGACTTGCGTTACGTTTGTTTCGGTGGAAGTTAATTGCGGTTCCTGTCACGCATCGTGTTTCCCCATAACGCAAGTAACTCGCGTTGCTGTCGAAATAATCAACATGAACGCATAAGCGTGCGCGCAGGGGCTGTGTAATCAGCGCCACGTGCGCCACAAGCTCGGGGTCTGGCGTTTAGCCCGTTTGGCCGGGACGTCATCGCGATTGGTTGAAGCGGTTCGCAGATCGCGAACGCGTTCATCTAACCCGCAAAAATTGTCATTAACGGTATGGCGATTCCCTAATTAAGTGGGCAAAAAAGAATCTAGCTCCAGTTCCCGTGGTGTTACAATCTTGCGTCGGTTACGACTAAATGAAATATAATCGCCTTTATACGCGATCTGAAGAGCGAATCAAGAATGAGCATGTTTGGTCACGTGCGATTCGGTCAAATTGGCGCTGCATGGTGTAAGTATTATCTTCGTTATCTTGTCCCTTTTCATTGCAGCATGAAAAAAATCCTTCCACGGATTCTGTACAGTCATGGCATCACTGCCTCAACGGACTCGACCCTGAGCAAAGGCCAGTGAGGACACAAGCGCATGGTGAGCAGAATCATGCGAGGGGTCACTCTCAATCGTCAGACGGCGGAAACAGGCACGTGCGAAAAGTCCTTTCAACTTTTCTGTAGAGCATTGTAGGTAACAGGAAGTGAAGAAAGTGGATAAACAATGGGCCATAATATTTGGCTACCTTTAGACAAGCAACTTTAGACAAGCAACTCGCCTCAACGTTGCTGTTTGCTCACACTGGTGTGCTGGTCGCAATGCTCGTATAGCTTTGTTCAGTGGCGGTGAACTCGTTATCTCGTCACAGAAGGAAAATTTTCATGATTTTTGCAACCTCAGTAAGTATCAGGGAAATGCAGGGTTCGCATTGTGCATATCTAGTAATCTGTTGTAACATGTGGTCAGAACGTGAAAACTCAATAACTGAATAGGAAAAATGACGTGGTCGTCTTCGAGGCAGCAGCTGCCTATCTTAGCGCGTGCATTTGAACAGTGCGTGTCACTGGAGCCGACGTTTTGACAAGTGGTCTCGACGCCAAGATAAGGCGAAGAAAATATCCCTTCTCACACTGCTGGCCCCAGCGGTACGACATCTTTTTTTTTTTTTTAAAACTGCTACTGTGTTCATAGAACACCCTATGTATAGTCGCAAACATGTATCAAAGTCAAAGTGAATTCATTATTCTAGTGCTGTAGTGTTCATTGTTCTAGGGGAAAAGGAAAACATCCACGAATATATCGCTGTATAACCTATCGCAGATCTCCTTTAAATATCTATGACGCGAAAGATATATATCTCAGTACTGTGCATCAAACCGCTGACGTCAGTTTTGCCTATTGTGCAGGCGGCATCAGCGATGGATGGCTGACCGAGTGGCATCGGCTGTGGCGATCAGTTGCGTGCAGTGAGGTGAAACAAGCAGCCTTGCGCTTCTTGTCCCGGGGTGCGTCTTGAGTTTCATTTGTTACCTTACGATGTTCGTTTTAGTTTGTCAAGTCGTTCAAGACATAAATTTGAGAACGTATATGGGCACCGAACAGTATAAGTAGGCTTCAGGAAAAAAAGATGAGAAAAAAAATCTTGGCTGCTCGATTCTTCGGTGGCAACATGAGACGTGCATTTTTTACGAATGTGAGAGATGTCCTCATTCGTGAAAATCACGGCTCGAGCTATGCAGCCAATGGGAGTGCGCGGATATTCAAAAGCTCTTCTGTTAATGGAGTAGCGCGTATTTAAAATTTTAACTGCCTTTTAAGTCTCTCTCAATGCAAGCCTTAGCAGATAGCAACGCGCGCTCCAAGCTTGGCCGCCAAAAGTCTGCACGGACGTTATCAAGTTACCCAACGGTGCATTTTTAAATCTTCATATCCACGAACGAAGGCGTATGCCTCGAATGGCTTCGCGTTTACTAACAAGCTGTGTAGTTGTTCCAAATTTTTTGGTTTCGGCTTTTAATGAGGCATGCTTTAGTCATGTATACCGTGTAACGACAAACGTTTGAGCACTGTGCTTTGAAAACAGTTGAATCTCATGTGTTGGGAAAGCTGTACCGTGTTCTAAACCACATCGAAAAATATACGCGATACTCTGCGTGTTTCTCCAATTAGTCCCTGCTGACCCGATGCTCGCGGGAGAAAATCCCGGCTGCGGCGGCCACATTTCGATGGAGGCAAGTTGCCAGAGCCCCATGTACTTGATTTAAAGGCACGTTAAAGAACCCTAGGTGGTCGAAATTTCCAGAGCCCGCCCCTACGGCGTCCGTTATAATCATATCGTGGTTTTGGCACGTAAAACCTCAACATTTATTATCCAACTATTCCGCTCGCCTTCGATGCGGTAATGCAGACTGCCAACGCCTACACCTCACAGGGAACATTCTGTAGACATTCTATAGAATTCTACACAGCTTATACGCCAGCCGACTGACTTCGGCCAAGACGCAGTACCGCATTGATAATTCCTCGATCGTCGTATTTGTCTATGCATAGGCAACCTATCAACCGTTCCGTGAACAGCGAAAATTTCCGGCGCACGTGAATGGGCGAGACTTAGCGTGCACGTCCCCCATCCGTGACGTAGCGCGAATCTCAACCAATCGCGTGTGGCAACGCTCGCCATCTACACGTGTAGATCGATGGTGCTTAGCCACATCACCGTAGTTAAAGGAACTTCAAGTACCGCTTTGCGTTTAGACAACATATATAAACTATTGGAAGTTGTTCGAAACATTACTTGACTGCAGTACCCCGAGCCGCGACATCTACCTTATTTGGGTTGCAGCGGCGTACTTTGACATCCACCTCCTGCGGAGCCGACGGTTCGCACAAGCGGAAAACGGACTCGACGTGCAGCGAAACACGCTCCAGGGAAATGTGCCGCTGCCATCGGTAAGAACTGTGCTCCACGAATATTTTGTGTTATTACTATAATCGATTTAACGAAGGAATTTTTCTTGGGGCTCCTTTTCTTTGATAGACGGTCATATGGATCCAAGAGACATTTGGGCCAAGGAAAGCGTAGGGGACGTTAGTTGTCTACTGTAGCATAGTAATTATGACGTAAATTTAACATGCTTTTTGGTGGGATCCGAACCCATAACCTTCCAATTACGCGTCGGGCGCGTGTTTCGATGGCTAAGGCAAGCGCGCGAGGGGAATGCAGAAAGCGATGCGGGCAAATGAGATTAACATTGCGGGGATGGCATGGCCGCTGCAAGCGCAGGACAGTGTTAAGTGGCCTTTACCCTGCTGTGGGCGTAGTCAGGTTTATTAAGAACCCTCTGGTGCTCGTCTTCGGAATATACGCCGAGGCGTTTGCACATTCAAAAGCTTCCTGGTGACTTGTTAAGTAGGCTTTCAGAACCACCTATTTCGATGAAATATGAGACATTCGAAGACAGTCACGTGATACCCACAGTTCTGACACAGTTGTGAACGTCATTAGAATTGGTGCTTGTTCGTGTGTGTGTGAATTGTGGTGTAGTTAGCACGCGGGTAGTGGGCTGAACGAAACAGAATCGCCACACTGCGCCAAGTTCCAACAGCGTACTGGCAGATTGAAAGCCTCAGCTCGATCATGGGGCGTTTCGCGACTTATCACTAGGGGAACGGCGCATGCGCCGTTTGTAAGATGCCGTACAAACCATCCAGGTAGTCCCGTAAAGCTCATATGGCTCGAAACGGTTCTGCCATTACTGCGTACAAAAAACGCTCTCATCGATGTTTCCTTGGTTTTTGTGCAGGCTGTTTCGGAGTAGGCGAATCGAGTGGCCTTGGGCTGTGGCAAGCAGTTGCGTGCAACAACCGACTTCGCGGGTTATCAGCGCAGTCTGTGCCATCCGCCGTTGGTCGTCCTGGGTGCGTGTTCCATGCCATCTTTGATCGTTCGGGATTTTTTTTTTTTTTGGCCGCGTCGTGCTCGGTGAACAATCGCAATGTTTCTCCCATTCATATTTTTCGTTCTCCTATTCTCCTATTCGCATCTACAGATGAAGAAGACGAAGTCCAATAAGTGCCTGGATATATAATTTTCTAAACGCGTTAACGATTGCGAGCGAGCAAAACCGATATCGGCCGCAAGCTGCTGTACTACTTTCGGAGCAACACGAATGTGCGGAGGCCCCGCCTCCGTAGCCTTCGCTCCTCGGCCAGGATACGTTGTCGCCGAGTATAGTGCGTAGCTCCCTCAATTTGTTTTCTCTAGTATGGCAAATCGTATGTCATTACAATAATCCTATCGATTTTCCGTGTAACCACTGGGCTTATTATATTTATAAAGGGACGCTAAAGAGAGAACAGATTTTTCTCGTGTGAGTAAATTAACTCTTTCACAATACCAAACAGTGCCACGCTTGCTAACCGAGAAAATGGGCAAATAGAAAATGCATGTGGCGACACCACCTTGACGTTACTGTACCAATCGCCGTGACGTCATGGATACTGGCGACCTACATCAGCCCTAGTCGGGAAGTTTTGTTTATACTACAATGACGCCAAAATACCAAAATAAACTTTTAAGATCCGTGGCGTCACGCGCGATATTAACGCGCAATTAAGAGTTTTTGATCTTGATTTGATTTTCTCCTCTTATTATTAAAGCTATGAGGGTGATATTAACGACATTAAGAGTTCAGAGTAAAACTTATCAATATAAACCGATTCACTTTAACGTCGCTTCCATCTAAATACGACCGCAGTGGCCGGCATCGAACCCGCGAGTTTCGAGCCGAGCACCAGTGTCCCTATCAGCATGCCACACTGTGCACTGATCATTACACGGCGTGCCTTGATCGCAGCGGTCTACTGTGGCATCCACCTCCACTGCCAGGACGCGCAGCCAATCACGAATCGGCTTTCAGCAAGGCAACTCGCTTTCACCGACAAGAATAATGCGACCTATTGTTTCGTCTTCGTCAAGTACCATCGCCGTCGGCCTGGACCGCAGCGTAGACCCGTGCGACGACCTGTACGAGCAGGTGAGCTTTAGAAGGTCGCGGGATCGAATCCCGGCCGCGGTGGCCGCATTTCGATGGGGGCAGCCCCGCTTCAATGGCGGCCAGGAGCACTGCGACTCTGGCGGCATTTTCGGCGTGCTGGACAGTCACGAGTCTCGGAGGCCGCGCTCAGCGGCACGGCCTCCCACAGCCTGCGATTCTGATGTTTTTCAACACGTTCTGAATCGTGCAGCACACAGAGAATGCTTAGATTAGCGTTCTACCAATGAATTTATGCCTGCATGCTGTGCGGCATCTGAATGTGCTAAGTGCTTGCGATCTATCAGGTTAACGCCAGAACGGGAACTTTTCAAGGCGAAAGCCTTAAATGCATCATCAAATGCGAAACGTGACCGTCGGCGGCGCCGGCGCCTACACGATTCATGCGAAAGATCGCCACGTCACAGATCGCCAAAATTTGTGACGTCGTCACGACGTCACTCTAACGTTACATAGCGTATATATCAAAATATTTCAATCGTGTATAGCAAAAGGTTTCACTTCAAAATGGCATGAAGGAAGTTTAGGTAACAAGAATCTTTAATTTATTATAATTTGATCTTCATAGTGGCTCCGTTGCCGATAATGAACACAAATGGCAAGATTCGCGTCTCCAAACGTGGACGCCGGGTCGCAAAACGATAAGTTTCTCTAAAAGAATTTCGCTAATTAACTCAGCACTCACTTAACTTCCACAATTAAAATAGCCCTAATGTACTTCGATTAGCTCACTGTTCACCTAATGATTGCCAAGTTATCATACATATGCATGGTCACGCTTACACAGCTTTCGTTCCCCTAGACGTTACGTGATCTTTCTTGCTGCTTCTTGCGCGCTCGTATGAGGCGTAAAACGCTTTCGCCTTAGGATAGTATTTATAGGTGTTCGGCAAAATTAGTTAACTGTGGAACAGAGGGTCCTGCCACATTACGCTGTTTGCTTCCACTTCAGCTGCCTACTGTGGCATCCACCTTGGTGGTCCCTGCGCGCAGCCTTGGAACCGGACCGACATTGCGCAAAGCAAGATCGCAGTAGTGGACAACCTCCTGCTGGCCGCCTTTGGTGAGAACTACGCCGGTTTATATTAAGCACGAAACGTGTTTTAACCCCCGTTATCGGCAATTTTTGTCCCTCTAATTTACTTTAATTCGTTGTTCACCTAATGATTGCCAATTTGTCGTCATACAAATTGCACGGTCACGCTTTCACTTTTGTGTCCCTAGACATCACGTGATTTCTTGCTTCACTTCTATCGCGCTGGCTTTTCGTTCAGGGCCGCATTCGCATGAGGCGCATAAGGTTTTCGCCTTCATATTGGAAGTTTTTGAAATCGTCTGCGAACATTAGTTGAATGTAATAAAAATGGTCCTCATACGTTACTGTTTGCTTCCTCTGCAGCGGCTTACTGTGGCATTCACCTCAGTGGTCTCTGCGCGCAACCTTGGAACCGGGCCGTCGTTGAGCAAAGGACCTTACACTTGTGGACTTGGTTTTCACCGTTGGTGAGAACTGTGCCTGTTTATATTGAGCATGAAATGATAATGGTTCCCCGTTGTGGGCGACGTTTGAGCTGAAAGCCAGAGCCGCGGTGTATTCGGGCGCTCAAACGAGAACATCCGGGCACCGTTGCGAGAAGAAAACTAAAACATCCGGGCGCGGTTATTCGAAAACTTTCCTGTTAGTTGAGTAGTTCATTCTTTATTGGAAAATTGGAGATCAAAACAGTAGAACCCCGCTGTTACGTTCCTCACTTGTTTTCCCGCTTGTTACGTCGTTTTCCGCCGGTTCCGGCATAGCTCCCTTAGGAACTAATGTATTGAAAGCCCCCGCTGTTACGTCGTAATTGAGGGACCGTTCCCGAATGATACGTCACGAAGTGTGGACAGAGCCGGCCAAGCGACGGCGGAAGAGAGCGGCCATGTTGACTTCTCACGCAGCTTGGCCTATAGCTTGACCGTAAGATCAGGCGCGTGAGTGGCGCAAGCAACACGAATGACGTACTGTTGCCGCGAATAAGGGCATAGCCTTCGAGATTCGTATTGCAATTATGGCGTCTATGATGTAATTGGTTTTAGAAGCGTTTTCAGCGCTCGCGAAAGCAAGCCCTTCGAGAATGGCGTTTGTTTCCGTTCGTCGCGTTGGCGTGGACTCACCTTTGTTTGCCGGAGGAGTTAGCGCAGTTCACTCAACGTTCGACAACCGAAGTTTGACCAGACGTTGCGCAGAGGCGATGTCGTACCCGATGACGGTCAAACTGAAGGGCCACTACTGCTACATTAAAACTACCAAGTACATAAAGCTGCTTGTTTAATCTTCATATCCACGCAGGACGGTCTATGCCTCGAATAGGTGCGCGTTTGCGAACAAGCAGTGTAGTTTTTCCTTGTAGGCATTCCTTGTAGTGTATACCGCGTGAAGACAAACGTTTGAGGTGTACGCTTTGCGAAGTTTAAGGTTATTTGACAAAGCTGTATCGTGTTCCCAAAACACATCGAAAGTACCGCGTTCGTACCTCAGCCATTCGCATGTGGCAGAAATATTTGTAAGCGGCACTACGCTTTTAGCCACATCACAGTATTGCGTAGTACTCGGATAAAGGAACTTGTGGCCCCGCTTTGCATTTATATTCGCATAATGTAACTATTTAACTGAACAGCACAAACTGTCGCAATTTGTGGGGAACATTATTTGACCGTAATACCCCAAGCCGTGAATACACGCTTTTTCATGTGATGCAGCGGCGTACTGTGGCATCCACCTCGTGCGGAGCCGTCGGTTCGCACAAGCGGAAAACTGACTCGACGTTGGGCAGGCAGAGACGCTCGAGCGAAATGTGCCGCTGCTGTCGGTGAGAAGTGTGCTCCACGAATATTTTGTGTTATTACTGCAATCGGGTGAACGAAGAATTGAAATTTCGAGGGGCTCGTTTCTTTGTGAGATAAATCAACCGAATCCAAGATACAACAGGGGAAGATGATGATGATGTGTTGGTGGCCTGCCCCTTTGCAACGGGGGAACACTCTGTGTCCTGACCTCAACAAAAAATAATAAAACAAATAAAAAACGGGAAGAAAAGGAAAAAAACAGAATAAAAAAAAAACGGAATGAAAAACACACGATAAAGGCAGGAGACGAGCACAGGGCAGCCTAGGTCTTAAGTCCGTCGTACGTTTGCCCACCACTCGGAAAGCCGCCTTTTCGTGACTGCCACCACGTGTCGTCCACCCCTACCGTCACTGCTGCCATCTTCCTCGAGCACTTGAAACCCCAGCGCCTGTGGGAGGGTTGCGCCCTCCACCGGAGCAGTTGGGAGACTCCTGCATCGAAGAACGAGGTGCTCCTGCGTCTCCGTCTCTACACCGCAAACTCTGCACAGGCTGCTGACTACATCGCCGTCGAACCTTCTGCGGTACTCAAGAGTGCGAAGAGCCCCAACTCTCGCCTCGAACAGGAGGCTGCTGCCAATACTGTTGTCGTAGAAGCGCGACCCACTGATGCTCTCCTTATATTTCCTGTAGCACTCGAGGGTGGACTTGGCCTCCGTAGCCTTTCTCCATCGGATGTCCTCTGCTTCCCTGACTCGCAGGCGGACCTCGACCGCCCACTTAGCCGCAGTTTCAGTAGGGATGGCTTCTGCAAAGAAGCCATACTTCTTCTCCAGCTAATACAGTCGTCGTGTCCAGTCAGTCCTCATGCATGTCGCCGAAAGATACTCGAACACGCGGCGCGCCCACCGAATGCGTTGCATGAGCATGAGACGACCCCGGTAGACAAGCGCCCCCGCCACGGTGGTCTAGTGGTTATGGCGCTCGACTGCTGACCCGAAGGTCGCGGGATCGAATCCCGGCCGCGGCGGCTGCATTTTCGATGGAGGCGAAAATGTTTGAGGCCCGTGTACTTAGATTTAGGTGCACGTTAAAGAACCCCAGGTGGTCGCAATTTCCGGAGCCCTCCACTACGGCGTCTCTCATAATCATATCGTGGTTTTGGGACGTTAAACCCCAGATATTATTATTATTATTAATCTTGCTGGCGGCTTCCCGAGCTTCAAAGCTCGACCATCCGACGTCCCCCTGTACCGCCTCGTTGGCAACTCGACCATGGCCACCGAGCGCCGCACGATCAACCTCTCGTTGTTGATGCTCCAACCACTCACGTGTCGTTGGCGATATGCACACAACCGCGTTTCCAAACGTCAGGCCCGGCACGTGAACCATTTTACATAGGTCGCGGATCATTTGGAAGCGGTTGCAACCCCAGAGGCATCGACGACGGAGGATTCTTTGAGCCTGCAGCGCAGCCTGTCGAATCTTGGTCTCGTGCAGACTGTACTTCGCTGCATCCACACACAGGGTGACTCCAAGGTACCTGTACTCGTTGCGTGCGGCCAGTGGTTCTCCTCCCAAGGTCAACGCCGCTGCATCGGTACTCCCTCCAGCTAGTCGGACAACCGCTGATTTCTTTATGTTGAATCGGAGTCCAAGACTCACGATTTCTGTCTGGCAGATGTCGAGGAGGGATTGCAGCTCCTGGTGACTCTCTGCCATAAGAACGAGGTCGTCCGCAAAAGCGAAACCAGGCCGGTGGTGATTCTCGCTTGCACTAGTTGCGCTGAAACGCATGCTGAATCCAAGGTTTGAGTTCAGCAAGGCCCACTCTAGTCTGGATGCGTACAGGATGTACAGCAATGGCGACAGTGGGCAGCCCTGCCTCAGACCCTTATTTACACGAATAGGGCCAGTGATTGTCACCCAACTGCACACTCACTACATTGTCGCTGTACATCCGTCGTATAGTGGAGATCAGCAGTTGTGGTAGTCCAAGGTCGGATAAGCATGCGAATAGAGGACCATGGGGCACGTTATCGTACGCTTTTTCAACATCCGGAAAGCAGCACAACAACGTCCTCCCCTCTTTTCGGGCTATTTCTGCACATTGCGTGACGACGAACAGATTGTCATCCAGCCGTCTGCCTGGTCTGAAGCCATTCTGGAGCTCGGTCAGTAGTCCCTTGGTCTCCGCCCAGCCACTCAACCATGCTTTGATCACTCCCGCGAATACGCGATTCATAACGCTGGTAACCGTTATTGTCCTGTAGTCCTCTGTTTCTCGCATCACCGCCCCGTTTAGGGATAAGAATCACACTGCCCTGATGCCATTCTTTGGGGATGGGCTCGCCTTCGATGATGGCCGTGAGGATCTCTGCGAGCTGTTCCCTCGAGTCCTCTCCCAAGCGCTTTAGTACGCGCGCTGGCATGCCGTCGGGGCCAGTGGCCGTTCGGGCCCTAACCCGCTTCAAAGCCAGTTCAACTGTGAGCCTTGAGAAGGCCCAGGGTGGTTCTTCCTGGCCTGGAGACTGTTCAGTATTGGGACTGGCTGCCTCCTCTTCAGTAAGGGGGGTGGTCGTAGTCAGGCCTGAGGCCCGGAAAATCCGGGAGAAGTGCTGTGTAATGTATTCACACGGCTCGGTGACCGGCTGCCCCGTTGCCGCATCTACGAGTGGAGGTGGCGGGGGGGCGGCCCTGTCCAAGGACCTGACGTATGTCCAAAACTTGTGTGTTGCGGGTCTTCCTTCCTGTCTGATGGACTGGATCAGCCTAAGGTTGTAGTCTGCTATCTTGCATTGAACTAGGGCCTGCACCTTGTGCTTTTGGTCCAGATACACAGCCCACTTCTCTGCACATACCTCAGTGTCGGGACCTTTGACGGTCCTCCGATGTTCCCGATTTGCTTGGCGGCGTTCTTTCCACGCCACTTCCACTTCTCTGTCCCACCATGGGTTCTGTGGTCTGTGTCCCCGCCGGCGTTCCTGGACCATCAGGGTACGCATTACAGCGTCCAAAGCGCCCACAAACTCACTATATGTGTGGGATTTCCGCCGTTGAGGACAATTTTCAACATCCTCGGCGACCCTCTCGACTGACTTGCTCGGCAAGTACTTGCCACGCCTCGGTTGAGGTGACCTGCAGCCTGTACGAAAGCCGCCCTTGGAGAACGACAGCCGTATGCGATTGTGGTCGCTTCCGAGGCTGAACTGGCCGTCTTCATTGATATGTACCTGTGCTATGCGAGCGGCCAGTTTTGCAGTCACCAGCGCATAGTCTATGTTAGAGCGGCTGCTACGAGCGCACCAGGTGAAGCATCCCTCACAGTCATTACGGAGGTTGACGATCTCCAAGGAGAGCTGCTCCGCACACCGCAACAACAGCTCTCCGTTGTAGTCTAAGTACCCGTCGGTGGCCGGGATGTGTCCGTTGAAGTCTCCCATCAACAGTACTTCGCGGCCTGTACCCCACCGTTTCACATCTTCGACGATACACTGTAGGACTTTGTCGTTGCCGTCGTGTGGTCCACTTGTCACCGTTAAATACACCACACCAAAGAGGACAGACCAAAGAGGACAGACCAAAGAGGGCACCCAAGCTGCATTGCTGCGCCACAGCACACCAACGCCGCCTCCTTTGCGGCTATCACCCGTACGGTTGCAGCCCGCCCACTGCCAATCCGGATCAACTGGCGGCTCCTCTAGCTCGCGAAGGTGAGTTTCCGCCACTCCATACAGAGTGATATCTTCCCTATTCAGCGTCGCATACAGCTCAGCCCACTTTGCTGCCTTCCTAGCCCCATGAAGATTGAGAAAACCGACGTTCACATTGGTGATTGTGCGTTTGCGGCGGTGTCTTTGATGGCACTTCGGAATCATTGGGGGGGATTTGCAGTGGCAACATCAGGTGTTGGCGCATCATTTGCTGGCGGATCATTTCTCCAACCATTTGGTAGAGCTCGGGGCTTACGCTGGGACTGAGTGTTTGCCATGGGGTCATTGTAGGGTGGGCAGTGCCCAGGTGCGGCCCCCATGTGAGCGGAACCGAACTCGGCCCCGGTGGAAGGGACGCCAGTACACCACCCCGGTGGACGGGGTGATATACTGGCGGGGGAGACGCCATCACATCGGGCCGGTCCGGTAGATGCTGTGATCTGTGCAGTTCCAGAGGTCTGGCGCTCGTGCTCTCCGGTGTTATTCTTTCTTCGATATTCGGTGTACAGCGCCATCTGTACAGCGCCATCTGTCGACAAGCCCGTAAGCTTGATCCGCCGTGCTGGGCGCGAAAACTAAACCAGCTGCTTATCGCGGCCTCTCACGTGTTCGCTGCTGGTTCTTTGTCTTCATTCAGCGATGGCTGTCCATTGCTTCGTGCGCTGTGCAGGCAATAAGAGAGCCGTGACAATGCCGGGAACAAGGCTAACACCGATAGTAATGTCAGATTTCGTAACGGCGGCATCTTAAGCCAATCGCAGGGGCTGTAGCAGTCCTTCGGGCCAACCAGACTTGATCAATGCCAGAATTTGACAATGTCCGGGATAGCATCCCTTGTTTCGTCAATGAGATTAGCACTGGCATTTGGTTCGGAACTTACCGGCGCGCGCAAACGCGCTCTTCAACCCCAGTTCTTATATCCCCGTGCAATTTAGTTTCTTGACTGCAATATAAGCAGAACAGAATTTCGATATACGCATTTTTAAACACACGGGTGTCGCGCACGAGCGAAAGAGCAAGATTATAATCAACATTTGCTTGTCGGTGTTGCAGATCGACGAAAGCGGTGATTTACGTACTATGTAGGGAGGGTTGTCGTACGGTTCCATTCTAAAAAAAAAATAATGGTTTCTTCGCAGTGTATATTGAAATCCTTGGGAGGTTTGACTACACATTTAGGAGATCGCTTCGAGCAGTGATACTCGCGGGCAATTTTTCTTGGCAATAAAACGAAGGCTCCAGAGCCAAATGGTGCTACCGCTAATGAATGTTGTCCCACAATTGCGTCCGTCTTTTCTACATTAGAAGTGAAGCGAAACTCCTTCATTCAGAGCAGGAAGATCCTTGAAACAGGGCGCAGCACAGGTGAAATAATTATTTGTTAAAACTTGACGGTTGTCATATCGCGTTTTTGAACTCGTAGAAAGTATCGCCTATCACGTGTACCTCAGACGCTAAATGGCATCTGCGTCTTCATACGAGCGTTCCTCTCATTCTGATTCTTCCGTCTACTCGCCAAAAAGAACTTGCGACAAAATTTGCCCAGAAATGGCCGTCTAAGCAGATAAATCAAATGCTATGCAACCCTTAAGATCCGCTCAGCGGTCCATTTCCATAAACGTAGGAAACGTGCGCCGAACCGGACTACTTCGCGTAGGAGTACATGTGCAGAAGCAGAAGCTCGAAGTCCATACTTTTCCAAGAAAGGTGTCCCCGAGTATAATTTTACTGTGCGTGCACTTTTTCTCACCGTCCACGCGCGTACGGAGGCCACAGCCAGCCGCTTTGCATATACAGAGAAATAAATTCTGTGTATCTCTATAGGCTCATGACTGAAATCTTGGTTTTTAGTTGCCACAATTTCTTTTTTCGGTTTTCTTAGGGTGATACGTTTAAGCCAGTTTGACGGCGCTAGGGAGTGGTGCCACCGTTCTCCAGGCCAACGCCTCCTCTATTTAGAAGGAGGCGCTGTCCAGGCATACCTCCTATAGACACCGCGAAGTGGAAGGCCATCCCAGGTTTCCGGAACGTCCGGTCCATCTACTTTCTGTGACGTAGATGGATGGGCTTGATATCGATGAAGGCCATAATTTCTGACGAAATTCGTGCACGGTATTTACTCCCAAAGCAGCACCAGCACTGAAAGGTCTAGTTCTTGCTGCTTTTCGCTAATTGTTGCCTGATGACACTTTTTTTATGCTGGCATAAAAGCAGCATTATCGTCAAGAGATGGAAATCCGATGCTTGCATTGTCTACCAAGTTATGTTCGAATACGACACGTAGTCTGAATTTCCATTCTTCCCTTTTCGGCAAGTGTTGTACCAACGTTGAGGAGGTTACGGACGCGATGTATTGGTCATAGAAGGCCCATTATCGAGCATTCCTCCTCTGACGTCACAGTGCGGCAGAAAGCGGAACGCGTCCAACCTTAGTAATTGCCCGTGTATCGCTGTTGTTTCGGTTCTGGACATGGACCAGCAAAATCTTGCCGCGGCGACCGGAGAGCCACCTGCAGAGCCACCTGCGCAGCCAGCTGCCGAGCTGCCAGCGCTGTGGCTAGGTGCGCAAGTTGTCCCTGCCCAGCAGGTTTTGACCCCATGCCGCTATGCCGCCAATGGGTGCGAGGTGGCGCTTCCGGCCACCAACCTCGCTTTGCACGAGCGCGTATGCCAACAGGGGTGAGCATTCGTGTCAAAGCTTCTCATGTTTTGCTCACCACCATCATTACCGCCATCACACTAAATTCCACATAATCCAAAACTCGTAAACGGGAGGCGTTTGCTGGAGCCGACGTCTCGACAAGTGAGCTTGGCTTCAAGGCTAGGCTGCAACTGATTTCCTTAGTTTGTGAGTACAGCCGTAACGCTCCGCCACGTGGCCTCGACCCGCTTCGACTGACGCCAGCGCCGCCAAGCGCGTGACACGGTATGTTTGCTGCAGCTAACGATAGATAGAGCGCGGGTTGATTTCACTATCGTAAATTGCCATTTCATTTCAGCCTGTCAGGCTGGTCGAATATACTCACTTGGCGCGTATATATCGTGAGATAGCGGTAGCAGGCGTGCGTCATTCGCCGTAAGTTCCCAGTAACCTAACCTCACCCAACCTTACTAAAAAGTGGCAGATAACTGCCTTGGTCACTGAAGTGTTAACCTGGGACCACTTTTACGGCGGAGTTCTAAAAGGTATACCTGCCTGATTTTTCGATATCCGTCCACGAACAAAAAAAAAAAAAAAAAAAAACCCGGGACCCTCTCAGCGTGAGCCAAGACGTTACATAATGGCATCGTAATGTGACGTCATGACGACGTCACATGCAAGTGTGGTTGCAGTATTCGCTACCCGCTTTTATAAGAATGTAATAAGCACTGCATACGTACACCTGTGACTCCGCAAGTTATAAGAGATGAGAATTCGTGAACCCAGGGTGTCGCTAGGGCCGACGTTTCGACAAGCAGACTGGTCTTCAAAGGTAAACACTGAATATGGTTTGGATGGTTTGTACGATGCCGTGCAAACTGTCCAAGTAGTCCCGTAGTGCCCGTAACGTTAAACATTCTGGCATTACTACGTACAAAACGCTCACGTCGATGTTTCCTTGGTCTTTATGCAGGCTGCTTCGCCGTAGGCCAATCGAGTGGCATCGGCTGTGGCAAGCAGTTGCGTGCAACAACCGCATACGCGAGTTATCTGCGCAGTCTGTGCTATCCGCCGATGGCCGTCCTGGGTGCGTGTTTCATGCAATTATTTTTAACCGCGTCATGCTTGTTTTTATGGAAGCGAAAGATGCATGCTTCATTTAGTACCACGCCCAAAACGTACCATAACATTCGTTTCAAATAAGTATCCGCCGCCGTGGTCTAGTGGCCATGGTGCTCGACTGCTGACCCTGTGGTCGCGGGATTCAATCCCGGCCGCAGCGGCCACCTTTCGATGGAGGCGAACTGCTAAAGGCCGGTGTACTTAAATTTAAGTGCGCGTTAAAGAACCCCAGGTGGTCTAAATTTCCTGAGCCCTCCACTACGGCGTCCTTCATAATCGTATCCCGGTTATCATGGTCATCATATCATAGCGACGAATGCAGAATGAATCTGCGTAAATCGAGGCGCAGGAATGTGAGAATCTTGAAGCGGCAACCAGCACGCAATATAAAATTACCTGATGCATGAATTATCCATTCATATTCCGTCTAAAATTATGGCAGCGCCACCAGTTTTCCAGTATACCAAATGAAACTTTTCGTATGTCACTACAATAAGTCCATCTTTTTCCATGGAATAAACTACCTTTAATTTACTTTTAATGGACTCGAGAGAGAGAGCGGATTTTTTTCTGATCTGTAAATTACTCTTTCACAATACCACAAACACCGCACTTACCGCGAGAAGACGCGCAAAAAGAAAGTGTGCATGACGACGCCACCTCGAAGTTCCCGTACCAATCGCCGTGATGTCATAGATTTTGACGGCGTCTACTGGGACCTACAACGTTCCTAATCGGTAAAAGTGCATTGTCGTCTGAGGGTGCCATGGACTCAACAGCCCTATTTTCAGGACGTTTCATTGATCCACCGGTGCCAAAACACGAAAAATGCACTTTAAAATGCGTCGCGTCACGCGCGGTGGTTGTATCGCGAAGATTGAAGAAATTTTGACTTACAATTTTCTCTTCCATTATTAAACATTTCAGAGTAAAAATTACCGATCTAAACCGATTCACTTTAGTGTTCCTTTAAGTATGCCACATAACGCACCGATTATTACACGCTGTGCCTTGATCGCAGCGGTCTACTGTGGCATCCACCTCAACTGCCAGGATGCGCAGCCAGTCACGAGTCGACCTTGAGCAAAGCAACTCGCTTTCACCGACAGGGGGCTTTTTTGCTCTTCGAGCCCACACGACCGAGTGTACAGCTCTCCGTCGGACAGGACCGCAGCGTAGACCCGTGCGACGACCTGTACGAGCAGGTGAGCGGGGTCGAATCCAGGCTGCGGTAGCCGCATTTCGATGGGGGCGAAATGCTAGAGGCCCGCGTGTTTAGACTTAGGTGCACGTTAACTTGCAGCGCTATCGATACCGCTGCATTTGTGCGGTGTTAGGTTTTTTTTTTTTTAAATCTTGCGGCACGCGCAGTGAATGCTTAAAGGCTGGCTTTATTCCTGTATACTCTGCTGTACCTGAATGTGCTACGTGCTTGCAATCCATCAGCTAAACGACAGAAGCGGAATTCTTTTTAAGGGAAGAACCTTAAACACCTCACCAAATGCGAAAAGGAATCGTCGGCGCCAACACGAGGGAAGAAAAAGATCACGTGATGACGACATCCTGCGTAATCATGGTCGCTAAAATTCGTCACCGTGACGTCACATAACGTGCATAGCAAAATTAGAGTGTACTAGAACAGGGGAGTGCCCGGAACGAGCTTCGAAAAGTGAAGCCCAAACAGGGTCAATCCGCTTGTAGCGCTGCGATCGGTAGTCTGCAATGTGGCGTCGTTTAAAAGGTGCGCGCCGCTCCGCCGAAATGGTGCAGGGGTAGAATGCCCGCTTCCCACTCAGAAGGCCCGGGTTCGAATCGCAGCTGCAGGTGGTGGGTTGTTATTCTTAGTGTCACCTTTTCTAGGTGTATTGGTTTTCCTTTCTTTCTTAAAACTAGCTTAAATTGCTACGTGTTGGTTCAAAAAGTGACGCAAAATGTGAAGTAACATAGAAGAAATTTGAGAGCGAGCGCAGTTATTTGCAGCGCCACCGCCCGGGATTGAACAAAAACGTAAAGTATGGCCTCCGAGATTATAGCGAAGACGAGACTTGAAACAAGATTTCACATTTTACGTTACTTTTTGTAGCAATACGTAGCAACAGAAGCTAGTTTTAAGAAAGTAAACAACCAACGCAGCTATAAAAGGTGACACTAAGAATAAAAACCCACCATCTACAGCTGCGATTCGAACCCGGGTCTCTTGAGTGGGAAGCCGGCATTCTACCTCTGCACCACTTTGCCGGAGCCGCGCGCAACTCTTAAACGATGACACATTGCAGACTACCGATCGCAGCGCTGCGGGCGGATTGACCCTGTTTGGGCTTCACTTTCTGTACATTGGTGCTGCGGCCGTTCCGAGCACTCCCCTGTTCTAGTACACTCTAGCAAAATATTTCACTTCGAACGGATATAAGGGAACTTCAGGTAACAAGAATCTTACAATTTACCATTAGCTTAGTGTTCGCGGTCTCTCCCTTAACCATATAATGCACAGCAACGGCAAAAATCGCGTCTGCAAACGAGGACGCCGTGTTCCTAAGTTTCTCTGAATGAATTTGACTAATTAACTCGAGCTAAATTCGCATTGATCATGTAACAGTTAATTTCCTCTAATTTATATTATTTAACTCACTGTTCACCATAATGATTGACAATTGGTCGTCATGTATATGCTCGGTTTTTCTCCTTTGTGCATCTTTCGCTCTCCTAGACGTGACGTCATCTTGATTTCTCTCGCGTCATCTTTTTATTCAAGGCTGCGTTCGCGTGACGGTTAAAACGTTTTCGCCTCAAGACAGAAATTTTCGAAGTTGTCTGGGAGCATTATTTGAGAGTAATACAAAGGGCCCCGATACATTACACTGTTGCTTCCACTGCAGCGGCCTACCGTGGCATCCACCTGGGTGGTCTCTGCGCGCAGCCACAAAACTGGGAAGACGTTCAGCAATGAAGCTCATCGTAGTGGGCAACCTTCTGACCACCATTGGTGAGCACTATACCGGTTTACAGTAAGCACGAAAGGATTCTGGCTCCCGTTTTCGGCGACGTTCAAGTGACCTTGAGTCAAAGCCAGAGCCTCAGCGCAATCCGGCACTCAAACGAGAACATCCGGAAATATTTGCAAGAAAAAAGCGAGAACATTCGGGCAGGCAGTCAAATATTAAGTAAATGCTGTCTCTGAACCCTTTTTCTCCCCTAAATGTCGCGTGACCTTCACTCCTATTGCGCCGTCTTTTCGTACAAGGCAACGGTCGCATGAGTCGTACACGGCTTTCGCCTTAATATAGGAAGTTTTTCAAGTTCGCCAATATGAGTAACTAAAACTGAAGGTCTTGCTGCATTACACTGTTATGCTTCCACTGCAGCGGTCTACTGTAGCATCCACCTTGGTGGTCCCTGCGCGCAGCCCTGGAACCGGGTCGTCGTTGAGCAAAGCGGCTCACAATAGTGAACTCGGACGACCTCCTACTCGCCGGCGTTGGTGAGAGCTATGCTGGTTTATATTAAGCATGAAGTACTTTTAGCCTCCGCAGTCGACGTTCTAGTGACGTCGAGCCAAATGCCAGAGCCACGGAGCATTCGGGCCCTTAAACGACAACATTCTGGAGTGACAAAACACATCCAGACAAGAAGTCCAATGTTAAACTCGGGCCCCTTTTCCTTTCCGAGACGTCACGTGATCTTCTTTCACTTATGTCGCACCGCTTGTTCGGCAATATTAGGTGACTGTAATATCGGGGGTCCTGATGCATTACATTGTTTCCTTCGAATGCAGCGGCCTACTGCGGCATCCACCTTGGTGGTCGCTGCACGCAGCCCTGGAATCGGGCCGACGTCGAGCAAAGCAGCTCAGTAGTGCGCTCGGACGACCTCCTACTCGCCGGCGTTGGTGAGAGCTACGCTGGTTTATATTAAAGGGGGACATGATACCTGGGGCTATGTTGTCCATTTTTTGATAAGATTCAATTAGAAAGCAGATATATATGTATTTTTTTGTCCCGATTATAAAAGTGCAGAAATTTTTTCTTTGGCTCAAATAATGATTGAGATAATTAAATGTTAATTACTATTATTTGGTGAGACAATAGAACATAATAAACTTTGCAGAAAGTTATGTTTAATGCATGAGTGGAAAGCAGAATGAATAAGGATCGAACTGCTGCAAGCAGTTTTCAAATCCAACAACAATTGGCAATTTAGCAGCCCATTGAAATTTAGCATTTACAGTACAGCTACTAACGATCAAGAACAAAGGCAGGTTAAAAAATTATAGAAGAAGAGGAAGAATATGCTTGCAGCATTTCAAGCTTTATGCATTTAGCTTCATACAGCAAAAAACGTTACAGCTGTAGCTATTCTAGAGCTTGAGCAATTGCCGCACCAAACAAGCGGGGTGAGTAAAAGGTTGTTTTGAGAAAATGCAAGAAAACAGATAAAGCTCATATTGAACCACATGTAATAGAAGACATTGTAATATTTTTGTTAGATGATTAGTCGCCACCAGGGACATAACCTGCATGCCTACTGCTGCAGCATACGTCATTCAGAGCAGCATGTCAATAAGAGCCCATTTTTCGTGCTTTTTCTCAATCGAAATATAGCTCGTCTCGGTGATATAAGTTGCTGTTGGGGCTGAAATATCAATCCAAGATGTAAGAAACTTGGTCAGCACTTGCGGTAGTGCCTCTATGTTACAAAAATACTATATTCAGAAAACTGATTTTTCCCATGATTTTTCATCTCTAAGTGATTTTAGCCCCGTAGTCGGCTACGTTGGAGCGATTTTGAGCGAAAAGCCAGAGCCCCGGCCTATTCGGGCAATCAAACGAGAACATCTGGGCATAGTTGCGTGAGCAAAACGAGAATATCCGGGCAACCAGTAAACATTTTGAAATAGTGGTCTCTGGCCCCCAACTTTTCGTACACAGTATATTAAATTCTACTAGACCAGTAGCGACGTTACAAAGGCAGATACAGATCACCATATGCATGATTTTATCTTTTGGCACATGGTTGTCTCTGCGCTTTTCAACGGCAGCGTTCCATGAGCCTCGCTGCGTGCGTGGGTTTTAAGATTGCGGCTAGTATCATCTCCAACCAATATGCTTTGCCGGCAGCCATTTCATGCTCACATATATTCTCGATTACGGTAGAGCCAGCCATTTCTGCTTGGCTTGAGCATTTCAGTCGGCGGAAAAAAAAATTGAACAATCAGTCATATCGCAGAAATGTATTTGTACTGCAGAGATGTTACCCTGTGAAGGCCTAACCTAACCCAACCTGTACAAGACGAATCGATGCAGGACTGTGTGCGCCCGCCTTTGCGGAGTAAATGCCGCAAACTTTTATTCGACTATAGTTCGTTTGCGTTATTGACGTGGTTTGTGAAGCGATCACCTTTATCATATCGAAGCACTAGCATGCATGAGAGAAGCCCTATACAACCGAAGAATACGATTTTGTTACGTCAGTTGACCGTCCATTGGGCTCTGCGACAGAAATTTGATCAGTTCTTGTGGTAGCGTATGATGAGCCTGCAATGTACTGTGTTTTTTTTCTCAGCGGAGTGGTGTAATCTGGAAGCTTCCACGTGTTGTTATTCGTAAACAAGTTAGATGGCTATATCCTTGTGTTTCTACTTCGTCTTTTTTGTGATCGCTGCGTGTATAGTCCCAGCCATCTCCTTGTAGAGCGTGCAAGCAGCCGGTTTTGCATCGGGAGGTGACACAGTTGCGGGGTCTGACGTGGTGTGCCCAAGAGCAGGCGCGGCCTTTTAGACATGCAGACCTGCTGTGCACGAGCGGCATCGTTTAAGAAAGTGCGTTTGTTTAACCGAATGTGCCCTAGGCCTCGGGACACTTGAGGCATCTCGATACTAAAGGATGACGCGTTTCGGCTGATAACGCGCGCCGGACTCTTTCGCAACAAACGACGCACGATTTTTGGCTGTTCCGAGATGCCCGTTCACATGAACAAAAATGATAACCAGGCGCTTACCATCATCATTTCGGGTTTATCGCAACGTGATCCGATATGCATGTTTATCAGGCCGCGCGTGCTCCTGGGCCCACCACGTCAGACCCCGTAATAGCGGCAAAGCCTTGCCCCGCAGATTTCCTTGAGTCGCGGTCGACAGCAACCATCGGGGTACCCTACAAAGCCGGCTGCTCGCGCACTCCCCACAGAGCTGGGAGCGACTGGTCCCTAATGAAGCTACGTATAGTTATGCTCCTCCTTGTTCTAGTGCTTTAGTTCTTCAGCTTTATCCAAAGCTTCCTTCATTCTTTTCCCATTCAACACTTCACAAGTGAACGTACGCCTACAAGTTATCTCAACATCGCCGTGTTTGCGCAGAATGTGCTTCGATGACGGCGGACTCCTGGTGCATCAGCTGTGTGAATCAGTTGCGTGCGTGTCGCCGGCATGTGCTCGTTGGTGGCTCCATCCGGTCACCGAGGGTGTGTATTGCATGCAACTCTTTTTCTTTTTTTTTTACCTTGCGCGTTGTCGACCGCGCTTGACATTCTTTTACGCGTTCAACTCTTCTGTGGCTACGCGTACAGTCTATAACGATAACGGAACTGGTGGGAAAGATCTGGTAAGGCTCATGCTTGGCACTGGCTTCAATTGAACGACTGCAAGGTTGCGCGACATAAAAACATAGCGTCGTCATCAGAAAAATGAAAACGCACCTTCGTCAATCGGGAGTGAACGCAGCTTAAGGAACAGCGAAACGAGTGAGTGATGCTTGCCTGATGCCTCCCTCTCCTTGAAAGAGGATTCTGGGCAGTCGCGCTGTAATTGCGGTGGACTGTACGTCATCGTTCCAATCTAAGACTTCTCGGGTAAAAAAAAAAAAAGCTTGGAGGACGCTTGAGCTTCGCTTTCAAGAGTAGAACGCGATAACGTAATCGCACCGTGTTCGTATCGCCTTCCCTATCGCTAGTCTGGCTTCGCTTCTCGGTCGACACATAAACCGTGCTGCAAGGTAAGCCGAAAGTGCGAACGCACGCCTACTCCTATGCTCATGCATGCTGCGCGACGGAGCACGGAAAGCGCGCCGGTGGGCCCTTTGCGGCATTTCGCGGGATTTCTCTCAAGCCGCTGGAGAACCTTCGAGATGTGCGTACCACCAACGGTAAATGGTTTATATAAACAGTTCGCCGTATTTTCGCCTTATTTTGGCCTTACGTATTTTCGCCTTAATTAAGTGCAGGGTCGTCCATTCCAAATGACTTATGTAATTACTCGGCTATTACGATAAAGCTCTCCTGGAAAGGCTGCCTGCCCAAAGAAGCACGTAGCCATGGCCTCTTGTGCGTTTGATGTAAGCTATACGTTTTTCATAAGTTTCAACATCATAGAAGTAAGGCAGTGTTTTTATGGGCATTTCTCAGCTTTCACTTGTCGACGACAGGTGGCGTAACGTCGTGCAGAAGTCTTCCAGACGCGTTCCATTAAACGGACGACTCGTACTTCATACCGTCTTCTAAGCTTCCATTGTTGAATGTCTACGATGCTGTCTAGTATTGGAAAACGTACGGCCCCTTAATTATGCACTTCGGGTTCTATGCACTAAGCCCATCGGCAATACGTCTTTCTGCCACACAATAATCATCTGGCTTGCATGCGTTTGCTTTCTCGAAAACTGTGCACTCGATACTTTCCTTTCAAGAGTACTATGCCACGCTGATAAGCGCACGCCGTTCGTGGCCGTTCGTGCAGGGTGCTTGGTGATCACACGAGGAAATCGGGCGGGATAGGTGGGTAATTGTTGCCGAAGAAAAGCATCACAAGTGGCAGATTTGATATTTAACAGCGACGCTGTTCTTAGTGAGACTTCCCCGTCCAATGGTGTAGCGCTGATCACGTGTGGCGATAGTAAGGATCCGTGGGAAGGGGAGTGCTGCGCCGTGCCGAGAGTCGCAAGGGTGAAGCTTGACGGGTGAACCAATGAGAGGCGCGCCAGGGAAGGGGAGATAGAGGCCTTGCGGAAAGATCGAACCAATGAGAGGCGCCTCAAGAGGGGCGAGAGGGAGGCTCAGTAGAGGAATCCAGCCGTTTTGCGAGAAGTAAGTCAGTGAGTGTCTCGGTGGAGTATATGAAGGAGGGCGTTGGTTTTTTGCGAGTTTCACTTTATAATAGACCCTTTTCATAATCCGCAAGTGCGCTTCTCTGCGCTGCATATTTGAACAACTAATGGCGGCACCTCTCTTGCTTAGAGTGGAGACGTGGTCCTAGTTGCACGTGCTGAGGCTTGTCTATTATGCGTATTTATGTCAAGAGAGCCGAGTCTACATTTTCCACGTCATAGCGTAAGCAAAATGCGCTTGAACACGCTGTTTGCAGTAAGTGACTAGCCGCCATTACTTGGGCAAACTGCATGGCAGGAAAGCTAGCTTTACAATTATGAAAAGGGTCTATCAGACTGCTCCCGAGGAAGAAGCCGCCCGATGTGAGCATCAGCGAGAGCCGACGCGGGAGCTGGCATGTCGTCGCCGAGCCAACCGCGATTTTCGTGCGAGAGGCCGAAGCTAAGCACAAAGGCCTGATGGGGGGACATTAGTTTAACCGCAGAAGAACGTGTTGTTGGGCGAGTTGGTGCTTGCTGAATGACATAATGCAGCGCTAAAAACACACACACCACAAAGTAAGGAACGTCACAATACGCCCCTATGGTTTGTGACGTTGCGTTTGCGCATTGGGATGTGTATATATGTGCCACATTCTTGTAGTCTTCATTAAAGTTGTGAGTAGCGCCTGTCCCGTCGGTTTGTGTTCCTTACTTTGTGGTGTGTGTTTTTAGCGCTGCATTATGTCATTAGTTTAACCGTTTCGACAGTGTTCGCGAAGTACAGCTGGCTTGATTTTTTTTGTATTTGCACAATTAAATCACTCGATGAAAGAATCTGTATAGCATTCTGACTAGTTCGGAAATATCAGTTCTAATATCTTGCCGCGATGCTTCCTCTCTACTTAAATCGCAGCTGTCTACTGTGGCATCCACCTTTGTGGTCGGCCTCTCCGCATCTCTGGAAAAACATGGGAATACCGAGTCGACATTAAGCAAAGAAGCTCAGCGCAGCTTTGGAAAATCTTGGAGAAACCGAGCCGGCATTGAGCAAATAAAAGTTCAGCGCCGCCTTGGAAATGCTTGAGGAAACCGAGCGCCGCATTGGAACCGATCCGACACTGAGCAAAGAAAAGTTCAGCGCCGCCTTTGAAAAGCTTGGAGGAACTGAGCCGACATTGAGCAAAGAAGTTAAAATGATCGGACTGCGCCCCTAACGTCGGTAAGAACTGTGCTTGAACATTTTTTTTCTATTAAACGCGTATTTTCATCAATTAAGACGCCGTACTTGCGTAGCACATTCAGTTAGTACTGAACTTCTGTTAACATTGTTATTGCTGCTATTACCATCGAGTTACAGGCGACCCCTAGTTGGCAACATATGCATTTGCGGTGGCACCATTAGCTTGCCACAATCCACCGTAATGATGGGCGACGTTGACATCGTAAATGCGTCGCAGTAAGATATTCTAGCTACTCTGTAGCGTGCTGCATTGGTGAGACTGCTGTTCAAGCACCCCTCGCAAAGCTTAATGGCTGAAGGCGGTCTATAATCATCTTGCGAAGCGTAATAGCGCTGTTTTTCCAATCCATTGTGTAGCTCGCCATTGACTCGGGAGCCCAACGCGGATCATTGACGAGATGACGGGACCTACCCGACATCTGCCCGTCACCCAACATCGACCCATTATTACGCAATATCAACCCGGCACCTGTCCAGCATCCGTCGTCCACCCGTCTTTACCCAAAATCCACCAATATTCTGCCCATCACCCACCATTCCGCCATCATTATTCAACATCCACCCAGCATGTGCCCATCACCAAATATGCACCCATCATTACCCAATATCCACCCATCATCTGCCCAATACCCGCATCCACCCATATCGCATTACCATAATTCACCGTAATGATGGACAGTGGGCCTCATCATGCCTACAATTGCACAAACTTCCAATAGGGCGTCTGTGCTACTGCGAGCGTCACACCAAGCCAATTAAGGAGCGTTCTGGTTTAGCGCGAATTTAACTCGTAACACGGGGTTGCTATATAAAGGACGTCATGAGTATGGCCTGCTAGTGGGCCGTGAAATCCTGGTGGGTACAGACACTAGGCTTCTGAGCGTGGGGTCGTGGGTTCGAAACTGGCCATCTGCAACGTCTGCCAGTGTTGCACGATGATGACGGTGCTCGGCTGCTGAACCGCAAGTCGCGGCTTCGAGCCAAGCCGTGACGGTCGCATTTCAATGCAGGCGAAAATGCTATAGAGGCCCGTGTACTGTGCGATGTCGGTGCATGTTAAAGAACACTACACATTCTAAAGTATCCGCACCCCTCGACTACGGCTTGCCTCATAATCGTATCGTGGTATTGTGATTACCCGGCGTAGCGACGATGCCCTCTCCCCTCACGGAACACCTACTGCGCGCACCAGCAGCGTAGCAGGTATTCCCTCTCCCCGTGGTCGGCTCCCTCGAAGCAAGCACATGACGTGGCGTCGCAGCCAATGGGAATTTAGTTGCCGTTTCGCTTCTTAAAAGCGTCAGCTTTTTCACTTCATTTGATGCTCTCGCGTCAAAAATTTTTTATCTAGAATATTTCCTTGCACCGTGCTCTATCACGTGCCTATTAGATTACTTTACCTTCCGATTAAAGCTTCCTATTACTTTTTTTCGATTATGTGTTTTTCGAGTCAGCGGGAAGTTGTGGTCAACACAGTTTTGGAGCTATATTTTGGATGATTTATGTTGGACGATTTTTTTGCCATATTCACTGCTCATGCACTCCGTCATCGATTCATTCTCCTTCGTGCTTCAAACTTCTAGGTTGCCTTTTATAATTACTTGCCATACATATTTAACGAGTGTAACTACATGCTGCGTTACAGGAGGGCTTTACTCTCGGTGCGACCATCCGACCGACTGTTTCGTCTACGTCATGGAGCAGGTCGCCAGCCTGGGCCGAAGCGTCGACCCTTGCGACGACCTGTACGACCACGTAAGCCTGAGCCAACGAAAAAGCCGGAATGTACAATCCACCGTCATGTCGCGACACGCGACGTTTTTGGTTTGCGCAGTATATGCTTGTGGGACTCGCTGGCTCTAGGGGCATTCCCTGTTAAGCAGTTTGTCACCATTTAAATTTCCTGTTGAAGCACTTTCTCACCGTTTGTATGAAGTGCAGTTTAACGACAAGCCTTCAGTGCCACGTTTAATTGAGATAGCAGTTACATGGACACTAGAGGCGCACTTTCGGCGCCGCTGTCGCCGTCATGTTCCGCATAAAATTTCAAATTGATAACGTCGCCCCGCGCGTCGTATGTTCTATGCGCGAGCGAAAGGTTGCTCAGATGGGCGCGGCTCAGCGATGAAACTCGCCGGCCTGCTCCGTCGGGCCAAGGAGCATGGAGGGGCCACCGGTGTAGGTAGGTAGGGGGGGGGGGGGGGAGGGGCTGCGTTGCGCGTGGTCGCGCCCGCCATATTAACTGATATCAGTAGAGGGCTCATATCCTTGCACGTGCTGTTCTCACCGCTTACTTTCCGATAAAGCGACAGCTAGACAGCACGGAAACAGCTTCGCTTCCTGAAGCGGCCTTATTCCCACTCCAGCGTTTTTTGTAGTTACACGAGATAGGGTCTTAAAGTATTTAGCTGGCGGCCTTGCTTCGTGTAGCATTCCAATTTTCCTTTTTTTTTTTGCGGTGAAACTCGCTTTTTCAATTACTTCGATGTCATATGTTACGAAGGTAGTTGGACAACATCTGCGAGCTTTTCTGGAAAAATGTGCTTGATTTGCTTTTTCCCCTGTTCAATTCGATTCCAGATGCTGTTTTTCGACCTTTGACTCTTTGTTGCGAGCCCTGACCTGCCGCGTATGACTCTCTTTAGAGACGCGTGAGATCATTATAGCCTCGTAGAAGAGTCGTGGGACTCAAAAGAGAGTTCCTTTAAGGAGTCGTAACTTGTACCTTTAAACGTGTCCCTTTAAAAAATCGTAACGTAACAAGTCGGGACTTCTTGAAAAGATTACCACGTATTCATTTTTTGGGGGGGCTGCACTCTTAGATCTTAGTGATCTTTTCTTAAAAGGCGCTTCTTCTTTTGACGGGGAATAACAGCATACTTGTAGAGCCCTTGCCAGCAGACTTCTGCGGGCCAGGACACAGTACGGTCGTGGTCCACGGCTTTTTTTAACACGAAAGTGTTTTATGCCGGGGTCCACCAAGTACATCCGTCACGAATATGACGTTGATAAAATGGACGCCAACGGGTGAGAAAGAAAAAAAACCAAGGAAAAGATACCCCGCTGGGAATCGAACCCACGACGTTGCGGCCGCGACGGCAAGCGCCCGACGCGCTACCGAGTAAGCTAACTCGGGAGATGCTAGGCAAGGCGCGAACGCGCCTTATATCTTTCACACATTCTCTTTGGCGGCGGGCGGAGCGGGGCGGTGCCGCCGTCTGTGAGGTGTGACAAGAAGTAATGCTTCACGATCGACACTTACTAGCGCTTCCTCCGAGATTGCACGCGATATCGGGGGTAATGGTTAAAGCAGTTAAAGCGTCTCGATACCAGAGAGGTAGACTGGCCGCGCTGGCGTCGCCGAGGCACCCTTGACGCAGTTACGTTCTTTGCCTTTGGCTTCGTGTTAGCGTGCGTCGGCTCATCGGAGTTGTGCAGCTTCCACATGCACCAACGGGATTTCTCCGCCGCCGACTGCTTCGATTGCGAGAGCACCGACTAACAAAACTGCTGCAATACGCGTTGCAGAAAGGACGCGATTTCGACGGGCGAATGTCGTGCCTTGGTGGAGCGAGAGCCGCGCCTGCGAGACAGAGACCAGCGGGACGCACGCGTTTGCGGCTCAGGCTACGACCCTCTACCTCCCGTGTTGCTGAAGCGCAGTGTGTGTTATGTATGCATGAGCACAGGCGTCGGCTACCCATTACTAGAAAGCGCACACTGTGCCGTTTCTCTCTTTAATTGACGACGCTTTGGAGAAGCGCATACCGGGTACCAGTGTTGATTATGAGCTTGTTATCATCCTTACGCGGGATTCACGATTCGCTGTGTCCAAATATATGTTCACACCGTCAGCTACCACAAAGGTTTAATAATGATCATGGGCGTTAGTCGTCGCGATAGAGACATGCTGTCAACATGGGTGCATCCACGTCAAACGGTGCTATAGCTGCCAAACACGAATAGACATTGTACAAGCTCTCATATATCACTACACAATAAGCACTACTTCTGTGAAGACACGTTTAACTTTCGTGTTATACCGATTCCTATGACGGAGGGATCAGCCATGTTTTTTTGTGGACAAGGTAAGATCGCTGTGGGTCTCATTCTGAAAATGTAGGCAACGGTATGCGTATCTTATAACCTGAAGACTTGTATCCTTGCGGATTAGTGCGACTATCTAGTGAAATGTGCGGTTACATTAAACAGCAGCTCAGCGTTCCTATTAATGCAATGCGGCACCGGGATGAAAGGGTTTGGAGTAAAAAGGTCATTTCAACTACTTTATCTTAAACTCGAAGTAAGATTAAGCTAGGTGGGCTACTTACGAAGCATGTCTTGGCTCGTCATAGTCAAAAGGGCAAAACCCGAAACGTCGGCGTTTGCAACGTGCATTATGTTTCATAATCGCGCTCTGTGCCGTCGTTTTGTCATGCAGTGCGGTTGATAAACTGTTTCTGTTTCATTCACGGCGTTTGATATCAGCGCTTGTCTGTCGTGCGAGCGTACACTGTGTGACCAACGTATCTTCCGGTGCATTGTTTGCAGTAAGGATTACTAGAGTTAATGGCGTCGCTGCAGTGTCAGCGTGGCTATTTACGTCAGCATGTGACTTACAAATGGGTTTGCCTAAGCACAAATGCAATTGTATTGAACTGAAGGCTTCGGGCAAGTACGTCCTACGGTCTCCGCACAACCCCACTGCGCTATATATGTCCCCGAGTTATTTGGGTTGAATGACGTGGGCGGCCCGGCCAGCAGCGATCTTCTGCCTGGCCAGGTCCTTCGAGCGCTGCCAGGGTCTCCCATTCCTCCCAGCTGTTCAGAGTCATCTAAAATCTTCAGAATGAGAATTACTAAGGTAGCCGCCATGAAGATGACAATTTTATGCTCGACTCGCTGTTCTCGTTTTCTGAACGTTTATTAAGCCAGAGTAAATTTAGAAGGAAGCTCTCTGCATGTGCCTTCTTTAAGGCAATTGGTCTAATGCTTCTTCCCTCTTCTATAATCGCAGCGCTTTCCGGCGGCGCACCGTCAATGAGCACCCGGTGCTCCATCTTGAAGCAGCCGAATCGACGTTGAGCAAAGGCGGGAGCAGAAATTTGGACAGGAGCAACGCAGCATAACAATGGTGAGAACTGTGCTATGATGCTTCTGGAAAACACAGGATGAAGTTATTTTTGCTCTGAAGCTGCTCCCATCTACTGAAGGCCATTGTGCTCACTTTAATTGCAGCGGTCTACTGTGGCATCCAGTCATTACTGCGTGGCCGGTCGTGGTCCTGTTGAAGCAGCCGTGTCGACGCTGAGCAGAGACGGCCGGAGCAGGAATTTGGTCACCGGAAGGAGCAATGCAGCATAACGGTGAGAACTGTGCGGATAGTCCTGAGACAACATAGGATTTTGTTTTGGTTGTGAAGCTGCACCCGTCTACTGAACATCATTGTTTCCTGTTCTTTAACGCAGTGGTCTACCGTAGCATCCGGTCGTGGTCCTCTCGAAACAGGAGCCCAGCATGGACGTTGGACACGGCCGTAGCAGAAACGCCATCTGAAGGAGCAATGCAGCATAACAATGGTGAGAACTATGCGCATGGTTATGACAAAACACAGGATGAAGTTCATGCATTACATGATTCTGAAGCTGCTCCGATCTACTGAATCATCATTGTTCCCTCATTAATCGCAGCGGTCTACAAGCACCCGGTCGTGGTCCTCTTGGGGACATCTGGAGGAGCAACACAGGAAAACAACGGTGAGAACTTAGCAGATAGTTTTTCTAGTCGTTAGATGGTCGGACGACGCAGGATGTTTAGGGTAGCTTTCCGAAGAAAGGAATAACAGCACAAAACTGTTTAAACGATGACTGTATATTTTTTACGTCGAAACGCTACGAGCCGGAAACCCTGGAAAAGGCATAAGGATTGCCTTATTAACCCTTTCGGGCCCATATTAGTTCTTTTCAGTATAAGCAACGGGTCAAATTGAGATGCGCATGATCACGTTAGCCCAACGAACAAATCTATGCTCGTATCAATTATCAATATCAAGCTCTTGGTAATGCCCACATTTCAATTATTTCTATTTATTACTCAAATTATTCGGACGGCACGAAAATGTATCCAATAGCCAAAATTCAAATATTTTATACAGAAGCTGCCTGAGCGAATTGGGGGAACAGCGCGAGCGCTTCTATAATTCTTCGTTCACATTTGACGTGATGATTCTTGTGTGTACCAGGTTGGCAGGATATGTAGAGCAGATGCTAAAGTGGTTGCTCACTGTCCTACAAAACCGATGATACCGACTGGAATCGCTGGGCCTGAAATGGTAAAGGAAACGATGCTCTGGATGACGTAGTACGTTTCCTACACTCAGTTCTGTTATAGTCATAGTCGCCGCTCCATTTCAGTGTGCATGCTAACAGATATCTTTCGTGTAACGGCCACATAGGCAACTCTTCGATCCCCGCGCGCTCGCAGGAGATTGTAGACACTAAAGAGGCCGGGCGGTCGTCCCCCTGACGGCACAGCCGTCACGCGCCGCTTGGGAGAGGGCAGCAGCGGCGAAGACCGGACGTACGCTACCCAGCAACTTCCGACGACGTACTGACAACTTCGTAGACGGAGAATGACGAGCACGGAGGATGATACGGACGAGAACTGAAACAACCAACATACAACCAACATGACCGCATCCAATGTCATTGGACGGCAACGGAAATGGACACTGCTGGTGACCTCTGCACAGCTGCGCGAGCAATCCCTCTGACATATTGTTTTTCTAATGTACTATCGTCAGCAAATAATTATTAGTAAACAAATTATTTCCGCATTGTACCGTTACGCTATCCTTAAGCGTAAATGCGCGTAGGGACCAAATTTTGTACATGGCATAGGAAATAAGTGTACCGCTTGCGGCGGCCCCATCAAGTTGAGTCAAATAAAAGATCTTGGTGATGGCAGTGACTCGGAGAAAATTTTCAATAAATTTGCGTATACGCTACCTCGACCGTACGGAAGATTCATCAAAAGGTAAGGAAGGAAAAGGTAAGGAAGGAAAAGGTAAGGAAGGAAAAGGTAAGGAAGGAAAAGGTAAGGGAAAAACGCGAGACAATACTAAAAGAAACTACACTCGGTGAATATTGTTATGAAGTTGGCAGGGTGTGAAGCTCAAAACGCTGCGCAATCCAACTGATTCGATTTTTAACGTGATTGCGTCAAGGCCGTAGCAATCGCTCCCAATAGCGGATCTCGAGGAGGCTTTCTCCCAATTTTCTTACAGCTCGTTACTTTTAATTCGTTTGAAGAAGGCATACCCTGAGAATTTATGCGCCAATCCAGTCACTCTTTGTAAGTTTAGTCCACATGATGTGGAGACGTCAGACTCGGCACAATAGTTGGCGCATCCTAGAATGGTGGGAACTACTGCTCCACAGGCCAGACCCCAACTTCCAGCGAGTGAAGCCCTTGCTGCTGCTGCTTGTGGGATTCCGGTCTGGACGACGGGGGAAGTGGACTTTCGCCTCACGTCCGTCGACTGACGTTCTAATGTTTTCTCTTTCTCGCACCCGTCTGGGCGATTCTTCGCTCGCGGGCAACGCCGTATACGACGAAACCCGGATTTCGACCGACGCAGGTACCCTAACTCAATCTCTCAAAAAGCGAACGAGTTGAACTACGCGGTAAACGCGGTAAACGCCGCACCATGCTAAATTCCTGTTAAAAAAAATCCAAGCAGAATTTTCTGAGAGTTGCCCAAGTGCATGCGTAAGCGTATAGTTACACCGCAGGAAATGATCGAGCCTACTTGGAGAGTGAAAGCTCTTTATTGAAAGCAGAATGCCCGGCCAGCGTATATTCCTGCTTAATATTCTGGTGGGATAGGGGAAAAAAGGCCCTTACATACCAGAAAGGTATGTAAAACAGAGATAAAACACAGGCCTTGTAATAGCCCTCCTAGGCGATGAATGGACAGTGTCTGCAATTAATGTAAAATTTGAAAAAATAAAAGGGAGCACTTATGTGTTGCTGAGAAGACCAGTAGATTCGATGTATGCGAAAGAGAAGCCGAGTGTTTTTCGCTGTTTCGATGGGTCTTCCTAGAATACCCAATCCCTCCCCTTCCAAGTAGGAAGTCTCTCTCTCCAGCACAGCTCTTGATGACCAGCGAAGACTGATTGACCGGGCCAGCCAGATAGTAGCATCCAATCGGGTCCTCGACTAAAATAAAGTTTTATACTGCTACTCAATAATCTCAGAATGGCCCAGCGAAAAGTCCATCCCGTGGTCGTCCAGGGAGAGCCCCGCGAGAGCTGCAACAAATGCGGACGCAGACGGTAAGAGGCACGCAACAACCACACGGTCACCTTACTGAACCCTATGTAGATTTAGGTGCTGTCCTAGAGAAGGCTTTTGCTTCACCGTCGCGAATGATTTCAACAATGCCTTCATTAAAGGCTCCCTTTCGTTTTTTTTGTATTGCTGGCTCTAAGCATTCATATGTTTCAGATATATTCCCCCTGTCCACGCGTGGGTGTGTTGACCTGTTGTAAAGACACTCGCCTCACACCGTGAGGGCGTGGGTTCGAAACCCAGCGCCACCAGAAAAGGTAACTTGGATCGTGAAAGTTTTTTTTCTTTATAAAGGCTCGTCTTAAGTCACAGAGGGACGGACAGAGTTATACTCGATTATTTTTATATTTAGACGCATCGAAACTGCCTTCAAGGTGTGCTGACTACTCAATCTATAAACAGCATACCTGTCAGAGTTTTCCTGGTGAGTAGAATGGCCTGTCAGATTGACACATTGTCCAACAAAGTGTTCACTTTTTACACTTTTTTTTCATCACTGTTACGACGCATTTATATGGTATACTCGGCACGCCCCGTTGTTTAGCCCAGCGGGTAAGGCATTTGCCTGCAGAGCGTAAGGACCAAGGTTCGAAACCAAGTGCCACCAAGAGATTTTTTTTCTTTGTCTTTTACAGCAACTCGTTTCACGTGACGGACGGACAGACACGGTTCTCTCGTTGAGTCGGCATATAAATAGTTACGCATAAAAAAACCATATAGTACTCCATTATGTTCATATATAGCAGCCTAGAAACTGCCTTGAAGGTGCGCCAGCTGCTCATGCTAAAAACAGCACACTTACGTTGTTAAGCGGCAAACTTTACCTAAATATCCTGAGCGTAACGAATCTCTGCGATAGCAGTCACAATTCCTTTAATCAAGCAAATCAATTCATGCCGGCTTTCTTGGCGTTTCAGGCTTGGTGCGCTCACTCGTAGAGTTATGGGCATACATAAATGGGAGCCTTCTGAACAAAGGGTCTCCCTGATGTAAGAAATATCGTGGCTCTGTGGTAGAACTCGCTCTCCCTGATGTGTTTGCTTGCGCGCAGTAAAACGTTGAAAAGCAGTCGAAAAAGTTGAGCACCTTATCACCCTTGATAAGGCTCAACTTTTGTGTGACGTCACAGCAAAAACCCTGTATTAAAAACTACTGCGGCACAGCATACACCGCACGCTACAGGAAGTTGGCTTTCCAACAACACAGAGCGTGGGAAAATACTTATACTAAGTCCATCGCTGCAAGGTGTGACGTCAGACAAAAGTTGAGCCTTATCATAGGTGATAAGGGCCTCAACTTTTTCGACTGGTTTTGGGCATCTATTGCGGGTAAGCCAACGCATCAGGGGAACCTTGAGCTCGGAAGCAACGCATAGTAGGCCCGTCGCGGCAAGGTGTGACGTCAGACAAAAGTTGAGCCTTATCGTGGGTGATAAGGGCCTCAACTTTTTTTACTGGTTTTGGGAATCTATTACGGGTAAACAACGCATAGTAGGGCCATCGCTGCAAGGTGTGACGTCAGACAAAAGTTGAGCCTTATCGTGGTTGATAAGGGCCTCAACTTTTTTGACAGGTTTTGGGAATCTATTGCGGGTAAACAACGCATAGTAGGGCCATCGCTGCAAGGTGTGACGTCAGACAAAAGTTGAGCCTTATCGTGGGTGATAAGGGCCTGAACTTTTTTGACTGGTTTTGGGAATCTATTGCGGGTAAACAACGCATAGTACGGCCATCGCTGCAAGGTGTGACGTCAGACAAAAGTTGAGCCTTATCGTGGGTGATAAGGGCCTCAACTTTTTTGACTGGTTTTGGGAATCTATTGCGGGTAAACAACGCATAGTAGGGCCATCGCTGCAAGGTGTGACGTCAGACAAAAGTTGAGCCTTATCGTGGGTGATAAGGGCCTCAACTTTTTTGACTGGTTTTGTGCATCTATTGCGGGTAAGCCAACGCATCAGGGGAACCTTGAGCTCGGAAGAAACGCATAGTAGGGCCATCGCTGCAAGGTGTGACGTCAGACAAAAGTTGAGCCTTATCGTGGGTGATAAGGGCCTCAACTTTTTTTACTGGTTTTGGGCATCTATTGCGGGTAAGCCAGCGCATCAGGGGAACCTTCAGCTCGGAAGTAACACATAGTAGGCCCATCGCTGCAAGGTGTGACGTCAGACAAAAGTTGAGCCTTATCGTGGGTGATAAGGGCTTCAACTTTTTTTACTGGTTTTGGGCATCTATTGCGGGTAAGCCAGCGCATCAGGGGAACCTTCAGCTCGGAAGTAACGCATAGTAGGGCCATCGCTACAAGGTGTGACGTCAGACAAAAGTTGAGCCTTATCGTGGGTGATAAGGGCCTCAACTTTTTTTACTGGTTTTGGGCATCTATTGCGGGTAAGCCAGCGCATCAGGGGAACCTTCAGCTCGGAAGTAACGCATAGTAGGCCCATCGCTGCAAGGTGTGACGTCAGACAAAAGTTGAGCCTTATCGTGGGTAATAAGGGCCTCAACTTTTTTTACTGGTTTTGGGCATCTATTGCGGGTAAGCCAACGCATCAGGGGAACCTTGAGCTCGGAAGTAACGCATAGTAGGCCCATCGCTGCAAGGTGTGACGTCAGACAAAAGTTGAGCCTTATCGTGGGTGATAAGGGCCTCAACTTTTTTTACTGGTTTTGGGCATCTATTACGGGTAAGCCAGCGCATCAGGGGAACCTTCAGCTCGGAAGTAACGCATAGTAGGCCCATCGCTACAAAGTGTGACGTCAGACAAAAGTTGAGCCTTATCGTGGGTGATAAGGGCCTCAACTTTTTTTACTGGTTTTGGGCATCTATTGCGGGTAAGCCAACGCATCAGGGGAACCTTGAGCTCGGAAGTAACGCATAGTAGGCCCATCGCTGCAAGGTGTGACGTCAGACAAAAGTTGAGCCTTATCGTGGGTGATAAGGGCCTCAACTTTTTTTACTGGTTTTGGGCATCTATTGCGGGTAAGCCAGCGCATCAGGGGAACCTTGAGCTCGGAAGTAACGCATAGTAGGCCCATCGCTACAAGGTGTGACGTCAGACAAAAGTTGAGCCTTATCGTGGGTGATAAGGGCCTCAACTTTTTTTACTGGTTTTGGGCATCTATTGCGGGTAAGCCAGCGCATCAGGGGAACCTTCAGCTCGGAAGTAACGCATAGTAGGCCCATCGCTACAAGGTGTGACGTCAGACAAAAGTTGAGCCTTATCGTGGGTGATAAGGGCCTCAACTTTTTTTACTGGTTTTGGGCATCTATTGCGGGTAAGCCAGCGCATCAGGGGAACCTTCAGCTCGGAAGTAACGCATAGTAGGCCCATCGCTACAAGGTGTGACGTCAGACAAAAGTTGAGCCTTATCGTGGGTGATAAGGGCCTCAACTTTTTCGACTGCTTTTTAACGTGTTTTGCGGTGAAGCAAACGCCTCAGAGGCGTTTGCTTTAGCTCGGCAGACCCTCCTACACACTCTTTCATGTGCTGTTCCCGTGGCCGAGGGGGTAAAGTGTTGAGATCGTAACCGCAAGGGCGCTGGTTCGAACCTCGGGCCCGTCCTCGCCGAAAATAAAGAGAAATACAGCCATGTGGGTACCGAGGTTAAAACACTTAAGTCCTACTACTAATTTTTTCAGCATCGGCTGAAATAATGAGCGGACCAACTTCTAAACACTGTTTGCTGTCACATGCCGGTAGACAAGTGCGTATAGCGTTGAGTTCATACCCGAGAGGGCCGTGGTTCGAATCACAGCTTCCGCATTGCTCATAAGCAAAACTTGTACACTCAATCGGATATGAAGGCTCATACGCAAAAGGCCGCGATTCTTTCTTCTTTTTTTTTTGAAAAACGTAACCATATATATAATATTACAAAACAAGGGCACGTCAATGGCGACAAGGCACCATAAGTTCTGGGGGTGCCCAGCTATTGCGGTGCCCCCTCAAGCGACAGAAGCTTCGTACTGCCGCAGCACCCGCCCGTGCCTATTTTACCGGTAGGTACCCGACGAGATGAGTACACACTAATAACCGAGCACCAGGTCGGCGTGCTCCTCCAGCCCTTAGAAAAACCGGCGGGTCTCCGACCGGCACTGGGTATCGAACCTAGAACGTACAAGGTAGCAAGCGGACGCCCAACCATTTCGCCACCACTGTGATGAGCATATTGGTGAAAAATGCTCCACTCAACAATTTTATCAAAATTCAACAAAAGTTTCCAAAATTGAAAAAAAATATCTGAAGTATTCCAACCCTTTCTCGTAGGCGGTCCCACCGTGATTCGAACCAGCGCCGTTTGGTTTTCAAAGCGAACACTTTGCCACCTAGGCCACTGGAACGACACGGAAACGGTGTCTAAAAGTTGGTCTGTTCATTACTGCAGACCATACTTCCAATTAAATGCTGTTGTTGCACCGCAAATTACATTTCCAAAGCATATTGGCTTATGTGTTCTGACGAAAATACAGCTACGACTGATTGATTGATTGAAATAACTTTAATGAGGTCCTGCGGGACGCGCCCTAGCGCGCAGTGGGGATCCCACGACGGGACCGTGAGGCCAAGCCTGTCGGCCGCTTCGCGGGCCTTCTGGACAGCCCAAAGCTGGTCGGCCAGGAGCGGGCTGCGGATGGCTGCCTCCCACCTACGACAGATGTTAATGAAAAATGAATCACAAGATACAAGATTTCCAAAGGGTTAGGCTTACCTTTTGTGACGAAAGCGGATCTACGACCGATTTTATTGGAAAGCGACGAGAGTTTAAAATATCGCAAAATACAAGGTTTCAGCCTTACCTATTATGGCGAAAGCGGACCTACGACCGATTTTATTGAAAAGCGAGGAGAGTCTAAAATATCGCGAAATACAAGGTTTCCAAAGGCTAAAGGCTTAGCTTTTGTGACGAAAACGGACCTACGACCAATTTTAATGAAAAGCGACGAGAGTTTAAAATATCGCGAAATCCAAGGTCTCCAAAGGCTACAGGCTTACCTTTTGCGACGAAAACAGACCTACCACCAATTTTAATGAAAAGCGACGAGAGTTTAAAATATCGCAAAATACAAGGTTTCCAAATGCTACACGCTTACCTTTTGTGACGAAAACGAACCTACCACCAATTTTAATGAAATGCGACGAGAGTTTAAAATAACGCAAAATGCAAGGTTTCGAAATGCTACAGGCTTACCTTTTGTGACGAAAACGGACCTAAGACCAATTTTAATGAAATGCGACGAGAGTTTAAAATATCGCAAAATACAAGGTTTCCAAAGGCTACGGGCTTACCTTTTGTGACGAAAACGGACCTACCACTAATTTTAATTAAATGCGACGAGAGTTTAAAATATCGCAAAATACAAGGTTTCCAAATGCCACAGGCTTACCTTTTGTGACGAAAACGGACCTAAGACCAATTTTAATCAAAAACGACGAGAGACTAAAATATCGCAAAATACGTGATTTCCAAAGGTGACAGACTTACCGTTTGTGACGAAAACGACCTACGACAGATTTTAACGACCGATTTTAATCAAAAGCGACGAGCGTCTAAAATATGGCAAAATACAAGCTTTGCAAAGGCTATAGGCTTACCTTTTGAGACGAAAGTAGAACTACGACGCATTTCAATGAAAAGCGACGAGAATCTAAAATATCGCAAAACTCAAGATTTCCAAAGGCTTACCTTTCGTGACGAAAACGGGCCTACGACCGATTTTAACGACCGATTTCAATCAAAAGCGACGAGAGTCTAAAATATGGCAAAATACAAGCTCTCCAAAGGCTTACCTTTTGGGCTTACCCTCTGTGACGAAAGCGGACTTTAACTACCGATTTTAATGAAAAGCGACGAGAGTCAAGAATATCGCAAAATACAAGATTTCCAAAGACTACAGGTTTACCTTTCGTGACGAAGACGGGCCTACGACCGATTTTAACGACCGATTTTAATCAAAAGCGACGAGAGTCTAAAATATGGCAAAATACAAGATTTCCAGAGGCTATAGGCTTACCTTTTGTGACGAAAACGGACCTACGACCGATTTTAATGAAAAACGTCGAGAGCATAAATATCGCGAAATACAAGATTTTCAAAGACTTCTCTTTTGTGACGAAAATGCTTACCTTTGGGGACGAAAATGCACTCACGCCGATTATATTCAAACGGGAGGAAACCGGCGTCGTAGGAACTTTGACCGGTAATGGCAGTATCGACTGCGCTGAAAATTGGAGCAGTTGGAACTTGGAATAGCAGAGAGCTGAGCTTGTTGGAAGGTATTCATGTTAAAGAGACAAGGCGTGCAAACACGGACGCAATAGAGAAGTCTGAAAGTGAGACAGAGAGGCGTTTGTGGTGTCTTGACTTCACTCTTGTGTCCGTGTTTGCACGCCCTTTCTCTTTAACATGGAGCACTTGGAAGTACGGTGGGTTATGTTTAAGCACACTGCCACTTGCTCACGTGCACGCAACCGTTGCGCCGGTCGATAAGCAAGACGAAGGAAGCAGCTACAACAAAAGAGATCTGTACCAACAGACAAAAAACTTACCTCTGTTCCACCCAGTGTGAATTCTTCAGATGCAGTGGAGCTGCGGTCCTCCTGTGTTTCCCTTGTGGTTTTCCTCTTGGGGGGGGGGGGGGGTTGTGATGTTGTGAGGGTGTCTATGATCACGTTATTTGTAGAGTAGAGGTGCACGGGAAGAGACGTGTTGTTGCCCCTGCCACATCCGCCCCCTGCTACAGTGACTTTAGTCCCTGTTCACGCTCGAGCCGAACTTCCCTCTTTCACTGCGCGGCTTCCGCTTCGTCCGCGACCGAGGCAGTTACGCCATCTATGGGTGTACCTCGGAACCGTAGCGTGACATGCGACGCAGACACTCATCTGTCATCAGGTCCAGCCCTAGAACAGCTCCTATGTTAATAAAATATTGAAAGCGATCCTAATTCTTCACTTACTATAGTGGCACTCGCACGACGTGCGCCCTAGCTTTTTCCTTTGGTTAACTGCGTGTTTCATCGCGATGACGAGGCGAATCTCAGAGGCCACGAGGAAAGAAGCACGTGGTGAAGATCTTCACCGCCAGGTGCCGCAAAGATCCGTGCTGCTCAGAACCTTCTTTCAGCCTAGCTCCCCCATTGCCACTCCCCTTTGTATCAATGAAGTTTATTCCCCCCCCTTTCGATCAACACAATCAATTAGTTTTCATCAATTATCCTGGCAGTTATTCGCCCTTATATTTTGTAAAGTTATGCTCTAATATTATATTGCTACGAACACCTATCAAGAGACGAATACGTTGATGACAACAGCGATTTGGAGACTACTTTGAGCTTCTGCATTAGGCTGAAGTGTCCAAGTACTATCCTGTATATACACTTGTTGATAGCCTGTCCTCTGCGTCTCTTCCCGAAACAATTTGTATCAATATAACTCTTAACTTCTCAAAAACCGTCGATTTCTATTTCTCAGAAGACTATTTATAGCTATTCTTAAAACCGGAAGTACGTGCTCCACCGGAAGTGCTTGGAAGAGAAACAAGCGTGTCACTCAAAGTAGAGTGACCTAGAATAAGGGGAGTGTCCAAAGCGCCGCGCGAATACATGGGAGGAGCTGGGGCCTTTTGCGGTGAACTTCCGCGCCGCGGCGCTGCCGTGCCGGACCCGTGGGCTTTCTCCGCGGCGGAAGCCGCGCCAAAGCGGCGAGCGTCTGCTACGCGCGTAATATTTTGGCCGCTATTTGCTAAAATTGTGGAAATTTGGGCAAAATTTAATACTGCGTCACTGCAACATAATACTGCAGCGACTCATCACACAGAGAGCGCGTTTGGGTGTTGTGAAACGGGGTTTTTGTATATATCCTTGCAGCTGGTTTGTCACCGCATTGTTCCACGCTTCCGCGGCTGTTTGAGGAACGCATCCTGCGCGCACATCATCGTGAGAAAAGGCGCTTAGCTTACTTTCGTGTGGAATGATGAACGTAAACTTGCTGCAGGAGAGAATAAACTGGAGATAACTAGGAGAACGTAGCACATGCACGTAGTAACTAGCTCATGCATGCTAACGCGTTTGCAACCTTCATATCCTATCTTTTATTTCGTGCATTTGATTTGTTTTACAAGGCTGCCTCCGGCGCTCTGCTGTTTCAAGCCATTTCATGCGAAGCCGCATGTGTCAGTCGGCGTGGCCGCGGCACCAAAAGTAAAAATTACTCGCGTCTCGTTCACTTGGTATACACGAAAATTGGCACGGGGGGGCACGAATGTACGTATGCCCAACACGACCGATAGGTCATATGCATCACTAACTTGACATGCTTGCCATTTGCGTAACGACTAACAATAATAATATGGTGTATGGCGCGCAAACCCGCTTTTAGCCAGAAATAATTCTGACGATGTGTGGTCTGACGATTTGTTTCCGTCAGGTTATAAAAGACGTGGTGGTCACCAATATCGATGTCAACATGTTAGACTTACCCATGCATATTGAAGAACTGACCGCGTAGGTAAAATGTATGCAAAAAAATTAAATGAAAAAAAAAAAAACATGGTCCCTTATGCATTCGCCTGAGATGACTCGAAAACGAAAGCCATCTTTTTCGTCAGTCGATGCATTGAACCTCCCTCGCCCCTCTCTGAAAGCTTTCTGCACATAACGTGGTTTCGGACTGCCCACAGGATCGAAGGCATTGCAAGCTTTCTGCACTTCACCTGCTTTTACATTGCCTACATCGGGGGCCGATCACGGAGGCAATGGAAAGCGACCATGTCATGTGATGGCGTCATCATATGACGTCACGTTGAATGACGTCATAGTGACGTCACAAGTTCTGTCGACGTCATCGCGTGATGATTTTGTGCATCACTCGTGTTGGCTACGCGGGACACCGACGGTCAATTTTCGTGTTTGATGAGGCATCTAAGGCTTTAGCGTTAAAAAAAGACAAACCAAAGAAAACGAAACGATAACAGTGCAACATCGAGTATGCCTCACTTCATGTTACAAGCGATCGCCCGAAAACAAACGTGATTCTCAGTTCAGAGCAGCTGATTGCACGCACCTGCGGGACAAAAGAGGCTTGCTTTACCCGTCTGGTCATCTCTTTATATTTATTCAAGAGACCAGCAGACTCGCTATTTAAGTACTCCGGAGCTTCCACATGAAATTGTGGTAGACGCTATATTGAGGTCATCAGGAAAAAGCGGGAAATTGCGGTCGGGTGCCCTGTTGGCGCGCACTCAACTGCCGCAGAAACAATTGTAGTTTATGTAACTACTCGTCCACATCTTTTCGTAAAGTCTCTGAACCGGCCGAACGCTAACCTCCGAGAACCGTGAAAACATCTGAAGTTGAGAATGATTGGTTTGAAACTGTTTTGATTTCGTGGCTTGAAGCAATGGACGCATCTCGCGCGAACGTTTCATAATGACGTTCGGCGATACAATGCAACATGCGATAATATATATATATATATATATATATATATATATATATATATATATATATATATATATATATATATATATATATATATATATATATATATATATATATATATATATATATATATATATATATATACACATCGTATTTTCGTTCAGGCAGCTTGTACAGCAAGAATGGGGGCATTTGCAACTTTGTTTCATGATACCTGGATATTTGTAAAGCATTTTCTATATTAAGCCTTTTATGCAAAAACTTGCGGAATAAGGTTAGTTTACCTGGCATTGCTTTTCTTTCAAATGTTTGCGTACGGTGAGCTTTGTACGCTACCTCAGAAACAAATATAAGCCAACAGCATTGCGGTCGTATGGCCGTCTCTACTATTTTTTATCTTCTTTTTTTCCTTGCGTCTTCCCGGTGTGCTCCGTGCATAATAAAGAGCTTGTGGAGGCTAATGCATTCTCAAATAAAGCGGTGTGCATATGGCGAGCAAACCAGTGGCGACTATGAGTAAAAAGCTCGTGAACTCACTGCGCGCAAGTATTTCAGCTGACTGCGCGTGCAATTTACTTTTTTTATAACTCTTAATTCGTGCATGCGTGATGCTATTGCTCGATTACTCTTGCGAATAGGGTTTTCTTTTTTTCGTTCTTTGCTTGTGCGTGTCTGTTTTGCGCGCTTTTACACACGCACCAACGTCCTCGAACTCTGTGACCGGAACAAGGCCACGCTGATGCCGCTTGACACATGATTTTTTTTACAGCTTCATTCCGCAGCGCATTACTTAAGTTAAGTAGACTTCAAGTGCCCTGTGTGGAAACGCGGCGCAAAAAACTGCCGCGCGTAGCAGACGCCCCTCGCTTTCCGCGCGCTTCCCGAGCGCGGAAAGCCCACGGGTCCGGCGCAGCAGCGGCGCGGCGCGGGAGTTCACGGCAAAAGGCCCACGCGGGAGCCGGCGCTTTGGACACTCCCCCTATTCTAGGTCACTCTACTCAAAGCTTGGACCACTGTTAACGACGGAGATGAGCGAGTGGCAAATTGGCTAGGCATGCTGGAATAGGCCCTGTTGAGTGGTTGTGAAAATAATATACGGTGCAAAAGAATTTGTCACGGCGATCACCCGTTTCGTACCTACGGCCTCACGATCGGAAGCTGAGTATCTTACCCACTAGGCTAACGGGACAAGCTTTTAGCAGGTGAATATACACGCACCATTTGTGCTTGCGACCAGCCTTCACGGGACAAGCGCGTCCGCTCCTGTGACGCCGGCGTTCGCGAAGCCTGTGGGGCGGTGTTATAACCAGCGGGCGTGAGCTCGCTCTGCTGCGATGCGCAAACCTTGGCGTGAGCATTAGGGCTCCTGAACCACTTTTCCAAGTAATCATTGAATGACCTCAGTATCGCAAGAATCGATCGCCGCAAATATTCCTCGAATCCGAAAAGAGCGAGCGGAGTTACAGGCACTTGTCGCGTGCTTCAAGCGCTTTCTCTCTTCGTTCGTCCCGACGAGCACGCTGGAAGTTACGCAGGGAGGCATGGCAGGCGCGAAAGAAGTTACGTCTGCGCGCGATCCATCAACGCGCCTTGAGTGCCTTGCTTGAGCGCGAGTTACCAAACGTGATTGCTCCCGCCCGTTGTGATTCCTGTGGGCGCTAGTGTCGCTACTGTGTAACGTCAGCAGACTATGGAGCGCGGCACCGGCACGTGGCGGCACCCCGTGGCAAGAAGCGCATCTGACGCAAACGCCGTTCTGGGTTTGTGAGAGCAGCTCTGTTCTCTGTTGTCCGTGTGTCTTTTTTTTTCTTTTTTTTTTTTGTTGCGTAGTAGTACTGAAGTCTGGGTTTATGTCGACTATTAACCGATAGCATGCTATCTGTTGTTTGACGTCACACAGCATGCGGGCACCGGCAGCAGTGGCCGGAAAGCTCGCCGCTCCGGTGGGATGTGTAATTGGCGGCGCCATCTGGATTGCTGCTCCTACTGCCATCACGACATCAACAACCACGTGCGCAGCCCCCTTGCCCGATCCCGACCGCAAGCGTCGTAACTTAAAGGTGTACTGACACAAAATTTCGTGGGAAAGATAGCCTATGGGATCGATTCCCGTTAGCATGCGCATATTATATGCAGAATATCAACAGCGAATATGACTTGCAAGGTATTTTATATGAATTTTGTAGTTCGCGTGCGCGATCCAGCGCTATACGCCGCACCTCGCAGCATCGATACCCTTGAAAGTGACTCGACGGTGGCCCCGCTACTTCCCCGACGTCGCCCCCCAATCAGCATGAGTGGTGTTTGAACGGGCTAGATTTTTAACAGCAGAGCTGTTTATTCTTGAGGCTTGTCCGCCGTGTAAGGCAAAAAAAAAAATGGCGAAGCTTGCACTAAGCCGCGCAAGCCTTGAAACAGGAAAACTGGACGATCTTGAAGACTAATCTGGTTGCTTGTAGTTGGCCTTATCTATAGGTGATGCGGGTTGTTTCTAGGTTGCTTCCAGGTCGTTGCCAAAATTTAGCGAGGTAATGCTAGGTTCTTTCGCGACGTCTGAGCGTGCCGGAAGCCGTCGGCTGCGTCGGCGGTCAGCCGACGCTGGACTATAGAGGGCTGTTTTTGCCGACGTAACGTCGCCGTGACGCGCACGCGCGTGCGTCGACGTTACGCTGGAGTTTATCAGCCCCTTAACAGTATCGAAAAGTTATATACATAGGCTCGTGTTTGCTTACGATCAAGGCCGAATACTGGTGAAGATGCCGACGCGTATGCCTCGGAGTGCGAAGCGAAATGTAATGGTTACACCCAAGTGACACCCAAGTGTCTAGACAAGCATATATAGCGTCTATGCTATGTTACGGACGCCGCAACAGGAAACAGCTGATAACTGTGATACCAGCAGTCTAAAAAAAAGAGTAGTTTAAGTCACATTGAAGAACGTCTAAAGCAAAGCTTACGCTGCCTCTCCCGCGCATAGTGTAAGTAGCAATACTGTTCAGGTTGCTTGGTTCGAGTTACGTTCGTGTTTAAATTTATTGTACCACGTTCGTTAATAATTAAATAGCTTGTAGTAATCTTATGTGTCATGTTAGAGGAGACGCTCTGTAAGATGCCGAGTCAGTGACATCAGGCGCAAGCCAACTATATACCTACTATCGTCTGCTTCCCTTAGTTCCAATTTGGCTATTCTCAACTAGTGTGTATTTCTTATTCCGAATTTAAAGTTAATAGGTTCCCATTTCTCATATTGTCTCTCTCTCGATCGTTGGTCATTCCCCACGACTTGCGATTAATCATCGCACGTAATGATCTACGTCTACATTTCAGCAAATTGGCCGGAATTCCCCGGGACAGATATGAGTAGGTATCGAAGTCTATCTATCTATCTATCTATCTATCTATCTATCTATCTATCTATCTATCTATCTATCTATCTATCTATCTATCTATCTATCTATCTATCTATCTATCTATCTATCTATCTATCTATCTATCTATCTATCGTGATGACGTCGTGACTATTTCCTCAATTTGGAGCATATCCAAGTGTGAGTGGCAGTAGATGCTTGGATGACAAATATGCCCCGCCACGGTGGTCTAGTGGATATGGCGCTCGACTGCTGACCTGAAGGTCGCGGAATCGAATCCCGGCCGCGGCGGCTGCATTTAGGCGAAGATGTTTGAGGCCCGTTTACTTACACGTAGGTGCCCGTTGAAGAACCCCAGGTGGTCGAAATTTCCGGAGCCCTTCACTACGGCGTCTCTCATAATCATATCGTGGTTTGGTTTTGGGACGTTATTATTAGCTTCCGTCGCGGTTAGCGCGAAGCGGTGGTGACGGCGATAAGAGCGCTTTAGTCTATAGCTGGTGCAAATGATTGTTATAAAAAACGCAGGCGTACGTACTCGTGCCGCTGTTGCAGCTGCGATACACCAGCAGCCTTTGCCTGTGACTGAAAGAACAGCTCCCCTAATTCATCTTGCTAGTTCAGCGAAACGAACGCTATGTGGCGATGATGAATGTCAGTACCATGATGATGATTGCGGTGGTGGTCACACAGTGCGTCGCGAACCCGTTAAAGTGGATTGGCCAATCATCTAGCGCAGGGTTCTCCAGCTTACCTCAGCCAGCGCGCCGCAGTCACTAAATGCAGTCCCACAAGGGTCGGGGCAGTGAAGAAAGTTGGAGAGAGGGGCGAGGCTTGAAAAACTTGTTAACTAGCGATGCCATTCGAAATATAGCGTTTTCCTATATATCATTTACGGGTCAATTTTAAAGGTGATTTGGAATGACGATTTGAAAAATCACAGCATATCCACGGAGTGAATGATGATGAGTGGGCGAAGCTGCGGAGGTTCATCGGTAAACCGTGAATCTTCCGTGAATTCTGCCCAGTACATCATCACCGACGTAAGATCGGGCGCGTTTATACTAAAGGTTCGATGAGTTATGACGACTTGCAGCTCACTTTAATTTTACATGTACGCTGTGAATTTTCATTGTTTAGAAAACCATTGCTTTAGAAAACATCTGGCGTCTTTCGTTAAGCAGCTGGCGTCTTTTCGTTTTGCTTTAGAAACATCTGGCGTTCTTTCGTTTTGCTTTTACAAGACATCTGGCGTCTTTCGTTGGTTTATTTCATCAATCAACGGCGTTTTGAACAAAATTTGTATTGTTTAATCACGCACAGGAGAAATCTCACCAGGCACTACCTCGGAGGTAAACAATGGCTGCTAATGGGAATGAGAGACAGAAGAAGTCGGCTTTTAGCTAACACTTACACTTCTACTTCTACTAACGTCTCCTATTGGAACATGCCAATGGCTGCTAATGGGGAATGAGAGACAGAAGAATTCGGCTTTTAGTTAACGCGCACGCTGCGAATTTTTTATTGTTCAACAACGCACAGGAAAAATCTCCCACCGGCACCACCTTGGAGGTCAAAGCGTAAGACTGGTTACGCACTACGACTGCTACTACTACTACGAGGGACGAACGGGTGCCGCTTTAAGGAGCTTCGCCCCTAAAACACATCGACACTGATCTCCGGAATGGCTGAAATCTCGACGCCGATTCTAAAATATGGAGTTCTTGTTCCATTGTTATGCTTCCGCACGTGGTGACCGCATGGGGTGCCTCACGAAAATAATGCTCGAGACCAGTCATGCCTGTGCAGGCCCATCAACATATTTTAAGAAAATAAAATATTGTGGGGCGAAGACAGTATGTGCGGGCCGGGCCGCTAGCGAAAGGTTTGCGTGCCTCGTGTTTGAGACCGCTCATCTAGCGGATCGGACCAAATTCAACAGCTGAATTGAAACTTCATTGTTTAACTTCATTGTGTGCTATTTGCATTTTACATATATAGTATACAAAACAGTTAATATTACATTTATGTGTATTAATGTATATTACACGTGTGTTAAAGGTATTTATTATTACATATGTATGTATACATAAAAGAGTGAAGGAAAGAAGCGACACTATGCTGTCCACTTTAATAGCTTTCTGAGAAATGACGGCCAGTGCGGAAATATTTTTTCAAGCATAACTTTTTTTTCCTTTATTTTTTGTTTCCTTCACTCGTTGCTCCGACTTCGTTGATGCTCCTCGCTACCTCTGCAGTTGGCGGCATATAATGTCTGCGCATTTCTGCGCGCCTTGTCCAAGTATGAAGTCTTCGTGAGCACCGTCCACGACGATGACCTCGACATTGCCTTCGCAGCACTAGTAAAAACAAGAGAGATTAAAAAAGAAAGCACATAAAAACCTGCAGCCATGTCATGCGTTTTCTCAAAGCAAGCTTCGAAAACGCAAAACTCGGAGCATTACGATCACTAATTCAGAGACTGACAACGGTGTCCGCTGCTCTGAAAGTAATTGGACGTTACTTTATTGTTTAACATTCTTAAGGCAAAAGCCTTAGATGCCTCATCAAACGCAAAAATTGACCGGCGGCGACATCAACACGAGTGATGCAAAAAATCAGCACATGATGACGTCACCTTATGACGTAACAGATCGCCAAGATGTGTGACTTTCAAAGGTGGCCCGATCACGGAAGCAGTGCCAAACCAGGTGAGGTGCAGAAAGCTTGCAATGCCTCCGATTCAGGAGGCCGTGCAAAACCTCGTTAAGTGCATTAAGCTTTAGGAGGGTGCGGAGTCAATACATCGACTGAGAAGAAAAAGAACATGGCTTTCGGCTTCGCCGAAGAGAAAATAAATTGTTTCAATGTTAGAAAAGCTTAGAAATATGTCGACGTCGACAACACTGCCGTGAGTGAGCACAGTAGCTTGGGATCGATCCAGGGCTCGTTTCTTTTGTTAGACGCAACATAACGAAACCAACAGACTTTGAAGCTATAAGGAAGGCAGGGGCCACGTTGCCTGTACGTTTAAACTGTAGTAGAGTAATGATGACATAAATGGAATGGAATTAAAGTGGACGAGAAATCAACTTGCCGCAAGCAGGGACCTACCCACGGCAAATTGATTTTTCATCCACTTTAAATTTTTTTCCAATTATGTCATCGTTACTGTAATGCAGTCACGAAATACAAGTAACGTCCCCTATAACTTCCTTAGTTTCATTGTCTGTTCGTTTCATTACATAGTAGCCTGGAGCAAATATACAAAGATATTGATCTCTGTAAGCCCTTCAGCGAGCTTAAAAGATCCCTAACACTCACATCATTTGCGTCATCACGTCAAATGATGCCGTTTTTCACTGGTCGACTTGGAGCGGGTAGGCTCTATTCCCCATAATCATTTGGAATTAGTTCGCCCTAACCGCATTGCTCCAACAGAAATAGCCCCGAGGCTTGGAAACAGGAGGTAATGAGAAAATAAACATACGTCACTTCCGTCTTCGTGTAAAATAGGTACGCAATACTGCGCTCACTGAGAGACAGCTGCTTCGGATGCCAGGTGACATACAAGTCTGAAGATGCCAAACGTGTTCGGAACCAGTTCGCACGGAGGAAAGAAAAACTAGGAGGCAGCGTCACGTGACAATCTTGAAGCCTTGTCATAAAAAAATTAAGAGAGAAATAGGCCGTGGTCAAGCGATAAGCAAGCGCTACTATTGGTTGGCTTGATTTGGTTGCGTCTGCTGTGGCAACATACAAAACCATTTTCTGGAAGGTGTTGGCTGTGGGCGCTGAGAGGGCCTAACTTCCACCACCCAGGAGGCACCACGAGCTGGTCTGGAGGGGTGGTGTCAAGGCTTATTCACACCTTAGTCTAGCACCGGTCGCACAACCATTTGCAACTGGCGACCAAAAAGCGACTCTACGCGACCGATGTTCACACCTGCTTGCAACGCAGAATGCATGTCTCCTCGCATTGCTACTGCCCTGCAAAATAAGCTGGCGTCCTGTTCCTACGCATCTAAATGGTTTAGAGGTTTGCGACTCAGTCGCACAACTGTAAAACCGGGCTGCGAGTGACTGAGCCGAAGCAGTCTCTTTGCGACCAAAGCGGCCATTTGCGACCGTTCATGACACTTGGTCGCGCGACCGGTGCTAGTCGCAGGTGTGAACGAACTGTCAGAGGAACTTGGCTTGCCGAGGCTAGCGAATCACGTGGCGCTCCTTCCAAGTTTTTCTTTCTTACCTCCATGCCAGTTCGTGTGACGCATGCGCAAACAACTTATATGTATTCTCCTCCCCGCTCAGCATTTTTCCTCTCCGCTGGCAGATTATGATTGACGCGATCCGAGTGCTGCGACTCTCTCGTATTTCGGCGGCCACTGCGGATCGACTAGTGAGAAACATCAAATGATTCTTGCGTGGAGGCAATCTGGCGCGTACAGAGACAACCGGCTCGATTAGTTACCACTCGTACCTCCGACAGACCGTAGTCGTACGGCAGGTCCGGTGCCATTTTGGGCAGCAGGCTTGGCTTAACGAGTAGCACGTCACCGCGGTACTTGCTCTGGGGACGGTAGAGGCTGCCTGCCCGACTAAACTCGTAGAAGAGTCGCATGGCGGCGCCCAGGGCGTCACGGGAAGGTTGCACCTCGTCGTGGCTGCAGGCGTTGAGGAGAATGTCGATGGCGGCTTCCTGCTTGGCCTCGAAGCTGGAGTGCTCGCTCAGCTGATGCCTTATCTGTGCGCAGAAGGGAATCAAAACTCCAGACTTCGACACCATCACCACGTACAGAGACAGACACAGTGACAGACACAGAGACAAAGAGATAGATAGATAGATAGATAGATAGATAGATAGATAGATAGATAGATAGATAGATAGATAGATAGATAGATAGATAGATAGATAGATAGATAGATAGATAGATAGATAGATAGATAGATAGATAGATAGATAGATAGATAGATAGATAGATAGATAGATAGATAGATAGATAGATAGATAGATAGATAGATAGATAGATAGATAGATAGATAGATAGATGCAGAAGTAGGCCAAGAATTACAATTGTACTTAGCGCACTTGAAAAACGTCGAGGTCCAGGTACAAGCAGACAAACCGAACCAGGATGTTCGTCTCGTGTTCCTCCCTGCTGATATCCGAGCGATGCCTCCGCTGTGCGGTGTACAGGTCCAGAAAACGAGGTGCTCCGTCTAGGAATATCAGGCTGCCAACGGATTCGCCGGACGCCTGTATTTGTACGGCTACTTCGAAGGCCACCATGCCGCCGAAGGAGTATCCTGCCAGGTGGTACGGCCCTACCGGCTGCACCTCGCGAAGCCTCTGTAGGAATATGATTGCGCGGGTCCATTATTGAGCAGAACTCCCGAACGGCTACAATAGACAGCCACTATATAATTGGAGTAGGTGCCACTGTCCAACACGGATAATTTGTGTACATGCGCCAGCTAATTAGAATCGCTGACGTCCGTGATGTGGTCGCTTTTGTGTCTGTTCTAGGCCCTTAACAGTGGCCTACGAGTTTGTCTTGGAGTCCCTCGTTTGAGATTAGAAAACCTGAACTTCCTCAGAAATTATATCGCGATAGCTGCCTCAGTCATATTCTATCCTATCGAATCAACGAACTTTCATTTTTAATATAATAATATCTGGGGTTTAACGTCCCAAAACCACGATATGATTATGAGAGACGCCGTAGTGGAGGGCTCCGGAAATTTCTACCACCTGGGGTTCTTTAACGTTCACCTAAATCTAAGTACACGGGCCTCAAACATTTCCGCCTCCATCGAAAATGCAGCCGCCGCAGCCGGAATTCGATCCCGCGACCTTCAGGTCAGCAGTCGAGCGCCATAACCACTAGACCACCGTGGTGGGGCAATTTTCACCGTACATGTGGCAAAATGCTCCCGTACGTGAGGCAAACTGCCTGCTTAGCCTGAAGCAGACAGGTCTTCAAGCCGCAAGATGCCGCCATCTCAAGAGATGACGTAATTTCCGTTACATACATGCAACGATTATATGCGGGAGGCCTAGAAAAAACAGCTTCTGTGCTAGATGTCCCTCGATAACAACTACGTGCTTTTGGCGTATTTTTCAGATTATTTGTCAAGCAGGAATCACGTCTAGATGCCTACCATTAACCTGATGAGGAAAAAATTGGCTAAGGTTTAGCTCTTGGAAACCTAGTTATTACGAGCCAAATGTGTGTTTGGCTTGGTTTTACAAAGGCGCGACCATTAAACCTTCGCCCGCGGTCACGTGGTACAGCAGCGATGAGGCGCCGAGCGAGCGTAGCTGAGACGTCTCTCCGCAGCGGATCCCATGACATGACGTCACGCCTTCCACACTCGCGCTGCGGCGGTCATTGCGACGCCATGAATGACCTTGGGAGACATCGCTCAGTACAACTTTCGCTCCTTAAGTGTGTTTTGGTCGTGTGCAGCGACAACAGGCTGCGCAACAAGTAACAGCTTGAACGCACCCTTCGAACGAGGAAGCGACAAGACGTCACGCTTTTATTCTACCACGTGACCACCTTCTGCCTCTTGACGTCACAACACGCATACACATCCTGTCAACCGAAACTAATCGTACAAATACATTAGAGAATATACTGCGAGCGCACGGCTGCATTTTTTTTTCTTAATAGTGGATAGCGCGAATTCGACACTAGACAAATAACTGTCACAAATGCACAGGGCCAGCGCTACTTCCACTACGAGCCCTTCTATTTGTGCCTTAAGTAACTACTTCTGTACAGTCTTTTGCCATCATCAACCACTTTGTGCAATCATCTCATCGGCCCAGATTTTTGTCGTCTTGCCTGCGAAAGAAAGTTCTTGCAACGGAAGTGCTCGCTCTTCTTGCATGTGTACAACCATCGATTGGACATGTTAAGCGAATTGGTCGTATGGCGCTTCTCCTGTGCATCATTGTTCCTTTTTTTTTTTGTCCTGTGTCGGATTCGAGCTATCCAGTATAAGATTATGAACCAACTAGCCCAGCAACGAATTTCGTAAATCTGCATTTTTCCGATTTTTGGAGCCGAGAACGATCGTATGAAACGTCAAATAAATGTATAATAGCGATAGAGAATATCACGCGCAAAAAGGCTACAAACCTGCACGTAGACGGCAGCCATCTTCTCGATGCTGTGAGTGGTGACCTCGGGCGTCCACTGAACACCAACGGCACGCACGCGCATGCGTGCTGCCAGCTCGGACAGCAACCCCACGTGACCCTCGATGGGATGCATGATGAAGAGCGGCGTCGGCCCATCTATGCCGTTCATCTCGACAATAACGCGGTCCGGTATCACGTTTTCAATGAGCTTCGACCGGGCCACCACGCCTGGTGCGTTACCTGCGAGTGTAACGAGTCATAGCGGACTGATGTCTGCAACTGTATGTATGTAACATGTTACCACTCGCCATTAGTGGCACGAACAGCGAGTGACACCCCTGTTGTTCCTTCTAGCGCTTACTACCGGTTTGCCGAATGTTCATAAAAAGCCTAGTAAAAAATAAAACTGGTAAGAAATCGACGGCTCTGATTCAAATTAAGAGTTATAGTGGCTGCACATGACATCGGAGCATAACTTTGCTTACGATAAGAACCCTATGACTATCAGGATAATTTATGTAAATTAGTTATACAAGTCCATTGAAAGACCAGGCTGTTTTCTTGTGAGCAGCTGGGGTCGTTGTGCCACCTGGTGGAGCAGATCTCAACCACGCCCTTCTTTCTAGGTGTCGTCCGAGATCCGCTTCAGTAGCGCCACGAAACGCACAGTTGAAGAAAATAATACACCAGGGCACACGCGTACGCCGATGTGCGAGTCCCACTACCAGACGCTTAAGTCAAGGATTAGGATCACCTGCAATTTTAACAGCGAAGCCGTTCTTAGACGAGGCTTCCCCGTTCGTTCATGGTGTAGCGCTGGCCACGTGCCCTCGTGGTGTGGCGAGAGTGGCAGAGTTCTTCAATCATACGAGCTGAGAAACTTCCCATAGGTTCCATGTATCAAAATCCGGACACGCCATCGGCCGCAATTGCGGGAGTGTGCTGATTGTCGCGTCATCTGTTGACCAAAAAACGAACTAATAAACGCTCGCAACGACGTCAGCGCTGCGTGCCGCGTTTAGCAACTTGCAGCGGCGCAGCGGCGTTTTAGTGCTTTGTATTGCCGCTCCCAGGTGGCGCGAAAATCTGCTAACTCCCGCAGAATCTGCCAATGGCATGTCCGGGCTTCGGAACGCAGTTTCGCGACGGGTATGATTGAAAAACTCCGCGAAAGTGGGACTCGACAGGAAGGGGAAGGGCTGCGCAGCTCCAAGATGGGCGAGGGTGAGGCTCGGTGGAAAGGCGAACCAATAAGAGGCGCGCAAAGATGGGCGAGAGTGAGGCTCGGTGGAAAGGGTGACCCAATGAGAGGCGCGCAAAGGTGGGTGAGGGTGAGCCTCACGAGTGGGGCAACAGCCGCGGTGTTACGACGGTGTTCGCGAGGTAGAGCTGGCCGCATTTTTTTGTTTTTGTTTATGCGATCTGAATTTTATATATACAGCTGTTCATCCCACCTTTCTCACCGCCAGGGTCGGCAACGTTTCCGGGTGATGTGGCGAATCCTTCAACCTTCCCTTCGCTTATGTCTCGCAAGCGGGAGACGGTGAGTTGCCGTATCTCTTGCATGGACAGCGTGAGGTCGTAGTCCCGCTCCAAGAGCTGCCTCAACTCGACGCTCATGAGCGAATCGATGCCCAGCTCACCGAGGCTGATGTTCGGGTTCAGACTCGAAGGGTCCTTGATGCCTGGATGAAAACGAGGCGACAGCGGAGGCGCCCCGCGACAAAGGTTGTGTAAGAGCACAGGTTATGTAACTACACGCTAAGCATTATGATGTTTTGCATGAATGCGAAGGTTGACGCAGCTTTGTCAAAACGAGCCTGAATTTTCGCTGCATTTAAGAGCTATGTTGAACAAATATAAGCCACCGCGTCTCACCTAGTACGTGAGCGGCGCTCAGTAGAAGGTCTTGCTTGCCCGTGTGGTCGTTCAGGGAGGACGAGTCATCCTTGACAAAACTCGAGACGACCGGGTGCTTCTGGCTGAGGAAGCAGTCCATCACTTCCATGCAGGAGGTGATTCGTTGGGCCACGGATCCGCCGACGACCACGTCATTGCCCATGATGTCGTGGACAACGCCTACGTCGCCTATGGCACCCCACTGAATGGCCAGGCCTGAAAAACGTAAAATAAATTGAGCACCTCAACTACTGTGAAGATAGAAGCCAGCGAAGCTGCGGCTATGGTTGGCCTGGTATAGTTAATATAGCTATATCATTACTGACTATATTGAGCGAATAAAGAGACACGCCCTCAAAGACCTTGTATTATTTTATCGACGGCGGTATCAAAATGAAATCCTGTGGTATATAAGAATGCCCTTTGTTTCAAAAGCACAAAATGGCATGACGTTCATTTCTTATGCGAGTGATCTTGTCTTTGAGACAATCTTATTCACGTCATTCTGCATGTCGGCGAAATCATTAATCTTTATGTTTACTTTTACGCCATGTTCATTTTCTGACGCAAAAACACTGGTTTAGTCCATTTAATCCGCTTCGCCGAAAATTGTTGTCCTACGCGTCTTTTGTCCGCGGACGCGATCCGCCAGAACCTAGCCGTATGAATCCTCTTCGCTGTGATATGTCAGGTGGGTAGAGCGGCAAACATAACCACTCTTAAGCCAGAACACTCACTCACTCACTCACTCACTCACTCACTCACTCACTCACTCACTCACTCACTCACTCACTCACTCACTCACTCACTCACTCACTCACTCACTCACTCACTCACTCACTCACTCACTCACTCACTCAACCCAAACTCGTACTGACCGCGAGTACCAGTGAGACAGGCCGAGTAGAATTTTGGCGAGTAAGTTCTAGTGAGCTGTACCGAGTAGTTTATGAGCGTAACGTCTTTACTATGTGCCCGCCAAGGAGCCCAGGATATTTGATTTCCTTTTCCTGGAGCGGACGCTGCAAGAGAACCTCGTTTGCTTGCTCGCACGATGATTGCAACCTTTTTCGAGCTCTCGAATTGTATCAATAGTCGCCGTCTGCTTACCCTGCATCTTCTTCAAAGCCTTCCAAAGCCAACTAGCCTTCTCAGCCTGCGTGACTCCACGCAGAATCGCGGATGTTACGCATCTCTAGAAGGGCTAACAATATATATCATACTGAGCTGGAGGCTTGAAGGAGGACTCACCTGGTAGTCCATCCGCCACGCGGCGCTCGCAGACACGCTCCATCACGGAGTTGGCGTACCCGTAGTTTGTCTGGCCGGCGTTGCCACGACCGCAAGCGAGCGACGAGAAGACGACGAAGTGATCGAGTTCGGGACACAGCGTACGGGACGCCTCGTCCAGGCGTTGCGTGCCGAGAATTTTGGGTTTGCACACCGCCTCGTAGGTCTGCGCTGATTGGTTCTCGATGAGGGCGTCTTGAAGTACCTGCGGTCACCGGATAAGAAAATTGCGAAAGCTGAGATTTACTGCAATATATTCCCGTCCGAGACTCCATTAACGGGCATTATCTACACGCGAAACATTCTATGTAGCTTGTTATTTTGCTCATCTAGGCATTTTTACAGCCATCTGAATGATTGATGGATGATGGAACTTATTGGCGCAAGGGCCATTGTTGGCCAAAGAGCGCAATGACTGTGAGTCTTAGGTAGCCGATGACAAATGGCAATACAAATGAGTGCAGCAGCTCCTCACGCCACTCTGGCGCCCGGATATCTATGCACTTGCGCCTTAACGTCGCAACAATTGGGCTTCTGGTCCGAAGAAAGAAAGGCGCAGTTTCGATCTTTGTTCATTTCTGCGTCCTTGACGTTAAGCCAGTAGGAGACTAGCTACGCTACTGAGAAGTCCTGGACTCGCCAAACTGACTCAGAGGGCTATTTCACAACACATGTCCATAAGCTTAGTCATACCAGCAACACGCCCCACGAAAACGCGCCTGGAAGTGCGATCGAATATTAACGTATAATCAAGAATCAGATATACCTACATCGTTTTTTATTGGATTGACGCAAGTTCGTACCGTGCTTTCCGCTTCTGACGTCATTTTTATCTTTTTTTTTATTTTTGCTAAACCTTCGCCTAGTCACGTCGTATACCGCAGCGGCGTAGCTCCGAGTGCAGCTGCGAGACCTTCCCGCAGCGGATCATGTGGCGTGACGTGGAGCGAGAGAGGAACGAAAGAGGGGCAGCTGCGGCTGTAGCGTCCGAGCTGGCTGAGAGGCAAGAGAGCGTCCTCCTATTTGTCTGGCTCGCGCCTTGAACCACGCGGCTCTCCTTTTGCCAAGGCCGCCCGGGCGTGCCTTGGGTTCCCCTTGAGCTCCGGCAGCTCAGGGTCATTGTGACATGATGAACGACTTTACGAGATATTAGGTAGTAGAGTCTTGGCTCTAAGTAGCAAACAACACCGAGCTGTCGCTCGAAAAACTTGTTTTAACCTCGTTTTTCACTTTGACATTTTTAATACTAAACATTTAAAGAAATGCAGCCAGCTGCACTTCGCGAAAGCCGTCGAAACAGTGAAACTGATTCCCCCTCGTCAGATCAATGCATTTCCATGTTTTCGCAAGTTTTTCTAGGTATTTCTATGTTTTGCAAATATTTCCAAGTATTTACGTGTTGTAACATATCCTCTTTGCTTCCCGCCTTATGTTAAGCTATGGGGATGGCCGGTAGTTTTTTCCCCTGAGCATCTCCTGAAATGTACGGATCTGTCACTACGAGTCAAACAGCCCAGTGTCTCGCAGGAAGGCAGCAAGTATGGGGTGAGGAGTGCGATTACTCTTCTCCATTCTGGAAGAACGAACGCTAACCGGCGCCCGCCTCATACTCCCTCTGTGAGCCTATTTCTAGCAGACAGCTGCGTTCTAACACGCGTTTCCACTCTTGCAGTCAGCTCTGTTTTGACGCGCTTTCCGCCGAGCCTCACCCTTTCCATCGAGCATCATTTTCGCCACTCCCTTGGCTTGTCTGGCGTTGCTAGACAACGCATCAAAACCTCGTAGCCAGCGCTGAGCGACCAGCGGACGGCGAATGGTTTATCAACAAACGCTTCGCTGTTAAAAGCCGCTCGCTTTCAAGCTTTCACGCTGAACTCACCATGGCCAAGTTGAAGATTCCGCCGACAGGACCCATTGCTGCGGCTTCCTCAACGATTCGACGCGCTCCTTCCTTTGTCGAGACATCGGCGGTGCTGACGAGTACGTCGGCGACGCGACGCCACCGCTGTAGGCATAGCCGCTGGTACCCGGTTCGGACTCCGGTCCTCGACGTCAGGAGAAGCTTGCGACATCCGCGACCGGTCACCATCCACTCGGCCAGCTCGAGACCGAAGCCGCCAAGTCCTCCAACGATCACGTAAGACTTGTGAGCGTAGAAGTAGGGCCGCGCCACGACCTCCAGCGGTAGTGGCGAGGCCGGCGTCGAGACGGACTCCGTTTCTTCGGGCCGGATCTGCGATTGTTAAGAGAGTACTAACGCCAATTTCCGAAGCCGATTTTACTCTGCCGTACAAATCTCCTGTATACAGAAAGGTCTCTGAGCAAGTCTAAAGCTCAGTGAATGCTGATAAGACATTTCATTTTGACATTAAAGTTAATTTCCGCATGGCCCACCTGCTGACATCAACACTGTCGTGACTTCATGCTACAGTGCCAATTCGGGTGACCTCTCGCTCGAGTATCGCTAGTTGTAACGACGTCAAGCGCCAAAACATTCAATATGGTCGCTTGCGTGCGTCGCGAAAAACATTCAAAATGGCTGCTTGTGCGTCACCAACGCAGACATGAAACGGAGAGGCCGTGGAAACGCCACGATATCCTGCGCGAGCATGCCAGGAGAAGCTCATACCGTGTTGTGACGTCAGGATACAGGAGTAACTGAAACTAGGTTTTAAAAACATACTGTAATTACTTTTTTCTTGCACTCCCATTACCAGTACACTCTTTAGGTCCTTGAGGGCTTGGTTTTTCATTTGATGGAAAAAAAACGACAACTGAAAGTGTTCGTGTCAGTACCCCTTTAAAGGACGCACCACCTTTCCTCAGGCCGCGTTTTAGTATAACACGTTCTTGGGCCAATTGGTGCATTGCATTGAGGAAGAACACAGTAAACAGTGAAGAAGGCACGTCCTTTACTGTCTTCTTCACCGTTTCGTGAGTTCGTCCATTTTTGGTTGGATATTCATTTCCTCAATCCTTATACTTCCAGATATCCTTATACTTCCTTATACTTCCAGTGCTTTTTATTTACTCTCATTATAACGAAGGCTATCGAATTCTACCGGACTAGGCGGGTATAGCTCTGAATTTTATGAAAACCCGTCTACATGCCGCATTCCCGTATGTATTGTTCTTGCATCGAATACCAGTGTTAACATTAATATAAACGCTTTAATATATTTCCGGCCCAAGCCGGTTGCCGTCAAACCTTTTTTTTGATATACCGTTTATGTGCCTCATTCGCGAATATGCCTTCTTTTCTTGCATTGAAATAGCCTTTTTTCCGAACATTAATTCAAAAGCAACAATATATATCTTTCAGGTCAGACGGACTGCCCATCACACTCTGCATTTTGTCATGTGCTCTCCGTACGCGGCACTCGTGAAACGTGCGCCAAACGCACGAAGACGGCGTGACCATAGGCACCATGCACTCCAACTTCCTTCTGCGACAGCAGCGCCAGAACGCATCGCGTAGTGAGAAAAGGTAGCAAAACTGGGCAAACGCGATACCATTATCCGTTGCGTTGTATTTCTTACCAAGATGCAAAAGTGTCCGTTATCTCGAAGTTTCCTAGTGCGCATGCGCATCTTGCGATGAGCGACGAACCACAAAGCACGTTTTCGTGCCTTTCTTAATCTCGTGACACCTTTCCTTGCAGTCCTACCGGCCGATGTCGACGAAACTGGGCTAATAAGTGAAAGATACACTCTAAGACAAAACAAAAAAGAGTATGTGTGACCCCTTTCGGTGAGTCCTGACTTTCCACGTATATATGACTCTCTTTAAAAAGGCACGTTAACTCTCTTGTGGGTCACACGACTCTCGGAAGAGAGTATAGTGATCTCCGAAGGGAGTTTACGTGTCTCTTTAAAGAGTGTCATATACGTGCCAAGCCAGAACTCTCAACAAAAGAGTCAAAAGACATTTTTTTTTGTACTCTTGGAGTGTAAGGTAGCGCCCTTTTGCTAGTGCACGGTGCCCGTACGGGTAGCTGGACTCGCCTGGATCACAACTTTGCCCACGTGCTTCCCCGACGCCATAAACCTGAAGGCATCCTCGACGTGGTCCCTCGTGAAGCGGATGGCATCCAGCGGTCGAACGACACCCGAAGCGATGCCCTGAAGGATGAGATCGACGACGCGGCCCCTGTATTCTATCGCGGACGGGTCGTCTTCCGTCAGGCTGTCCAGCATGATGCCGTGGAAGGCGACGTCCTTTAGAAACACCGACATGCCCAGCGCGGAGTTCTCGTACAGGTCAAACTTGCCGATCTCCAGGAATCGTCCGTGGGGTGCCAGACACCGGACGCTAGCCTGGAGCTTGTCCTCGGCCAAGGAGTTCAGGACGAGGTCCACACCTACGACGAGGAATAGTGTCCAAGGTTGTTTCAGGCGAAAGCCTCAGATGTCGCATCCAACGCGAAAAGCGAACATCAGCGTCAACGCGAGGGATGCAAAAAATTATCATCGTGTGATGACATCACGCTATGACGTCGTTATGACGTCACAGGTCGCCAAATTATGTGGGGCCACCATGACATCGCATGATGAAGTAGTCAAATTACATCCGCGTTAAAGAGACAGGGCGTGCAAACACGGGCACAAGAGAGAAGTCAAGACACCGCGAACGCGTTTGTGGTGTCTTGACTTGCCCCGTGTGCCCGTGTTTGCACGCCCTGTCTCTTTAACATGGATACCTACCAACTAGCTCAGCTCTCTGTTATTCAAGTAGCATCTTCGATTGGTCACCGGGTGGGCCGATCCCGGAGCCACTGCAAGGACACGGGAGGTGCCGAAAGCTTTCGGGGGGAGGCGTATCAATACAATCGATAGAAAAGAAAAGGGAGAAGAAAATAGCTCTCGTTTTCGAGTCGTCTTAGGGAAATGCATATGGCACTATGTGATTTTTTTTAGATAGAATGTTGGGACAAAGTTGGTAGCGGTCCATCTTTGCTGAACTTTGCCAAGAAGCACAGGTTTGCCAGGAAGCTCACGTTTTTTACTTAAAACCAGTGAAACGAATGTGGGCCTGTATGCAAAGTCACTCACTTGAAACACGCTAGAGGCGCTTGACGTCATGTAACTGAGCAATTCCAACTGGATCGGGCATTTATGCAAATTCTTTCTAGGTGGGAGAGCGACGGCTGTGGACGGAGCTTGCATCTTTTCTTAGGTACTAAGCGGTTATAGATACGGTGTCTACACACGGACGCGAGCCGATTAAAATACCTCCTTCTCCATTCATCTGGGAACGCATGGGCTAGAGGAAAACAGCTTCGCTCTAAAAACAATGATATTGCGATGATGACTTGCAGCGGTGGAGAACAATTAGGGCCACACAAATCAAAGATGCTCTCGCACGCTCCACGAGGTTTGCAGGCAGAATACGACGCTGCGAAGAAAGCTTTTACCGCCTCGCTTATTTAGATGCTGAAGGACTCAACGTTTCAGTGCACTCACCCCGTCCTTTGGTCTGAAGCCGGACGTGTTCTTCAAAGGACACGTCGCGAGAGTTGGCGAAGTGTCGGTCTTCCAGTTGGGGGAACCGACGCTTCAGGTATTCGCGCTTCTGTTCATTCCCTGCACGATAGAAGGTAAGACAAAAGAAAGCTATCATAGACACATCGCGAATTCTCATTTAACATTTAGCTGTACCATGTCGCACTCAGCCGTCCTTAGACACTTTAGTACATTAGTTTATAATAAGTGATGAAACAATAAGGTGCAATATTGTGTGCGCGCGCGCGCGCGTGGGTGTGTGTGCGTGCACATAGGCATGCGCACAGGGGGGCGGCCGCCCCCCCTAGTCACCTAAAAAGAGGGGGGGCACAAAGTCTGCCCCATACCTTTATAATAGGAAGGGGGCGCCGCGATGAACATTCGCCCCCCCCCCCCCTATAGCTACATATATAGCTATACCCACGTATAGCCCACGTATAGCTACATATATAAGGCTATTATATAAGACACATAAGGAACGGCGGGGCTAGATTTCGCGTTCTTGTTCCAGCGCCGGAACACGAACGATAAAAGAAAACTTAGTTATAAAACTCGGTCACAAATTTGCCGCCCGTGTGTTCCTGCGCAGACTTGCGCAGCTTAGTGCGCAAGTCTGCTGCGCGAAATTTGCCTTCTCACCTGGCCCTTTCCCACCACTTGCTTTACTATACTCTAGTTGGCTCTGCATTCACTCTCGTATAGCGCGCACGTGTCCCAGAAATTGGGCAAATTCCACTACTCACCACAATGATCCACTAAAAAAATTACATCGTCTCCCGCTAAAGGAGACCATGAGGCGATGCGAATCCGGAGCACTTGCACGATCGCGTTCCGTTGGCGTTCATTGGGCATGCTACCGACCTCGCGTCGTGGAACGCGAAGAGGAACGCTACGCACGTCTTGTCTTCCCTCTAGCCTGGCCGTTAATTCTCACAGGTCGAGCGGAGAACGCGGTCGACAGGCGCGCGAAAGGGGGGAGCGTAGGAGAGGAGATAGAGGGGGAAGGGACGCGCATGCGCTGGCGCTGATGGCGGCGTTGCGCAGGAGAGAATGAAGAGCTCGAGAGGGGGAGTTGAGAAGGGGCGTATGGAGAGAATTTGCCCATGCGCAGTAAAAGTGGTCACGCCACACACCACCACCGGATTGAACTCCGCCATAAGATGCTTCGCATCTAATAAGGGAACACACGGGCGGCAAACATCGATGCCATGTTTCAGCTTCTCTTGCTAACCATATGTACAGAATGCTTGGGCGGTCATTGAGCGCGTGCCAGTTCATGATGATGATCATTTTCTATATACGAAACACGGCAAATCTCGACCGTAACAGCTCTGTTGTAAAGGTCACGTGACACTCAAGTGAGTAAATGAAGGGAATTACAATGACTGGCGTCACACAAGACCCCTAGCAATCTCGCGGGCAATCTCGCGGGCGATACCGCACAGCCGAGAGTGTCCATATAATTGCTATCACAATAGTATTTCCTTTCGGACTCGACGAAAAAGGTAGGGGAGGGCACTGCGGTAGAACTTGCCCTCCACCCCTAATGGAGAACACAGCGCACGCCTATGGCAGCGGTGAACGTAAGTGTGACGGGCACTTACCAACGGTCGTGTAGACGGTACAACCCATGGACAAGGCGATGGAGATGGCCGCCTGGCCGACTCCTCCGCTGCCCGAGTGGACCAGGATGGACTCGCCAGGTCGCATGTTGCCGCGTACCAGAAGCGCGTAGTAGGCGGTCGTGTACACGGCGGGAACCGTGGCGGCCTCTTCCAGCGTCCAAGAGTCGGGGACCTCCCAGATCATGTCCACATCGGTGACCGCGGTTGCCAGGGCGTCGCCGGTCACGAGGCCCATGACTCGTAGACCCTGGGGGTCACGTCCCGAGAACTCGATGCCCAGGATGCTGTCTCGAGTTGCTGGGCTCCCTGCATGTGGACGCCCGCCAGAAAGTCCCATGGAAATAAACCTTAACACTGGACAGAGAGAAAGCTCTTTATTGAAGAACAGAGAATTCTGCCAGCGTATATAAAGGCTCCTACATGCTTCTTTGTATAGGGGAAGAGGAATGAGGACAGAAAGGCCCTTGGAGTAGGAGGCCACAAAAAAAAAAAAAATCACAGCATATCCACGGAGTGAATGATGATGAGTGGGCGAAGCTGCGGAGGTTCATCGGCAAACCGTGAATCTTCTGTGAATTCTGCCCAGTACATCATCACCGACGTGAGATCGGGCGCGTTTATACTAAAGGTTCGATGAGTTATGACGACTTGCAGCTCACTTTAATTTTAAATGTACGCTGTGAATTTTCATTGTTTAGAAAACCATTGCTTTAGAAAAATCTGGCGTCTTTCGTTAAGCAGCTGGCGTCTTTTCGTTTTGCTTTAGAAACATCTGGCGTTCTTTCGTTTTGCTTTTACAAAACATCTGGCGTCTTTCGTTGGTTTATTTCATCAATCAACGGCGTTTTGAACAAAACTTTTATTGTTTAATCACGCACAGGAGAAATCTCACCAGGCACTACCTTGGAGGTAAACAATGGCTGCTAATGGGAATGAGAGACAGAAGAAGTCGGCTTTTAGCTAACACTTACACTTCTACTTCTACTAACGTCTCCTATTGGAACATGCCAATGGCTGCTAATGGGGAATGAGAGACAGAAGAATTCGGCTTTTAGTTAACGCGCACGCTGCGAATTTTTTATTGTTCAACAACGCACAGGAAAAATCTCCCACCGGCACCACCTTGGAGGTCAAAGCGTAAGACTTGTTACGGACTACGACTACTACTACTACTACGACGACGACGACTACGAGGGACGAACGGGTGCCGCCTTAAGGAGCTTCGCCCCTAAAAAAGAATATGTATTGATACGGAGAGATGAAGTGAAGGAATACGAAGAGCTGGAGAAGCTCACTGGTGCGCAGTGTCCTGGTCGGTCATCTTGACTCTCTTTACAATTGTTCTCTATAAATACATCTTGTGTGTACTCAAAACAGCCCCGTAACATGCGTGCGAGAAGTCCCGGGTTCGACACCCGGTACCTTCGCCAATATATTACGGGGTTGTTCGATCATCACAGGCGTTTTGTAGCAAATATTGTAGCAAGGAAATTGATTTGCAGCACGAGTTCAGTTTCGATAGGGAGCGCAATGAAAACTGAGAAGACAGAGAACGGAACACTCTCTTCACCTTGCTTTCATTGCGCGCTCTATTGAAATGCACAGCATGCTCTAGTGACAAAGCCGATCGGGCACCCTTCTGGATATGTAGCGCCTGTCTTCAGCATAGTGGCACATTGCCTCAGAAAGAGAAATAGAGTAAGAAAGCCAAATTTATTGGTAGTGTCTATATTGCCGGCTGCCGGTCAATTATATCGGTCGACCGGTTACCGGCAGTTCCTTCCTATTGGCCGCCCGCGACCACGTGACCTCTGCGGGACGGCCCCTTTCGACCTTTTGTTCGTGTGTCGGATCCTACGCCATCGGCTGTCCGCACGTATAGTCGGTAACGGCGCTCCACGTGAACGTGGCTCTTTTTCTGGTCGCTGCCACTTGGTAACACAAGAAGTGCACGTTCCCTGCAGTAACAGTCAAATTGACGATGGATTGGCGGCCTCGCGATACCGGAGATGCCAGCCTCGGACGTCCTTTGACTCCTCAAGTTGACCAGCCCGCACGCCTGCCCCGAAGGGGCAGGCGCACGGGATAAACAGCGAGTGGCCGCGACAGCGGCCAGTAGCGCGTGACGGAAACCCTGCCAATCGGCCATTGAGCGTCAGCGAAATGGCCGCACTCGCGATGCGTGGGCGAAGCCACGATTAGTTTTCCGCGTCCGAAGGGCGCAGAGGGCCTTCACTCAGCAACAGGAAAATAATGTAGTCTCGTTCGTGGAAAACCATCGATGAAACGTCTCTCGAAGCCAGGCAAAGCGCCTCAGTGACACGGGCATCATGCACAATCGTGCACATGTATTGCCGGCACGACAGGCTCACCGGAAATGTGCCGGCAGATAAGTCACATGGTAATGGGTATCCAATAGGGAAAAACTGCCGGCAACTTTTTCCGGGATAATATGCCGGCTGCCGGCACTATAGGTGCGGCCAAATTTATTACCTTTCTTGTAATTACACTAAACTAGATAAAACTCACAGGGTCCCTTATACGTTCACTGAAGACGAGTCGAAGGCAAAGCCATCTTCTTTTCCCTCTCAGCCAATGTATTGATGCTGCACCGCCACCCTTCGAAAGCTTTATGCACCTAACGTGGTTTCGCATTGCCTCCAAGATCGGAGGCACGTACCTCACCTGGTTTTTCATTGCCTCCGTTATCGGACCACCTTTCACCAATCAACGATGCGATGTGATGACGTTACGTGACGTCACAGTGACGTCATGATGACATGTCACAAATTCTGGCGATCTGTGACGTCATCGAGATGTCATCTTGTGATGATGATTTCTGCATCACTCGTTCCCGACGCCGCAGAACGCGAGACGACCCCGACGCGAAACGCCGATAGTCAAATTTCGCGTTTGATGAAGCATCTAAGGTTTTCGCCTTAATTATTATAGCGAACCGCATGCACCGCGTGTACTTTAGGAAGTACGTTTAAGCAGCCAAAATGAAGAGAAAAAACAATTTGTCGTAGCATTTTTGTCATTTATCACACCACTGCTAGTATATACAGTCTGAGTTTTTTGTGGCATAGTTCGTACTTTATTTCTTCACATGTTATTGTGCAAAAAATCAAATTATCAAGAGATTCCGGCTTTAGGCACGCCATGCGCTGTTACGTCACATATCCTGCCGCGCTAAAGTTTTTTGCACTGCTTGCGCTAGGCGCAAGGCGCGCATCTGCCTTGGGAATTTTCGGGGTACGTTACACTGGCGCATACGTAGTTTCTAATCGGTAAAAATGAAGTACACTGACCTCTGAGGGGGCCGTACACTTAACATACCAAGTTTCAGGAAATTTTGTTGTGTCAGTCTCCCCAAAATACGACAAATATAGTTTGAATCCATGACGTCGTCATGCGCGGAGATTTCGGCGCGAAATTTAGAAATGGAACTTTGTCCATGATTTCCTTCTCCATTAATAAACTTACAATGGTGAAATTAATGACATTCTAGTTCTTAGAGTACACTTTATCAGTCTAAACCGATTCGTTGTTTCGCTTTAGTGTCCCTTTCAGAATTGAGCAAAGCACAAGCCCGGCCCGACCCGAGCCCGCCACCTCAAACCCACGCCCGACCCTAAGCCCGTAGCTTCAGGCCCGGCCCGGGCCCGCCATGAAAACTACTTCACCAAGGGCCGGGCCGGGGCCGGGTTTTCGGGTAGGCCCGAGCCCGTGCAGTGCTTAATTCATAGTATAGCATAGCAAGGAAGTGGGAAATGAAAGTGAGGTTGAAGAGTACGGAGAGAAGGAAGGGAGAGGGTGTGGCATAGAATAGCCTTGTATAATATGGTATATGAATGGCTGGGAAAGGGAAGTGAGGGTGAGAATGAGTCACGTGATGGTCAGGAGGAAGGAAACGAGAAGGGCAAAGGGTGAAGCATAGAATAGCAATGTAGAGTATAGATAGCAAGGGGTGGGAATTGAAAGGGAGGGTGAGGAGGAGGGAAAGGAGGAAGAGTGAGTACCAGCTCCGCTAATTCTTGTCTTCGTACCATTGGTGTGTCTGCCACAGTTTCTTTATTTTTGTTCGTATCAGCGTTCACTCTTTAAAAAAAAAGCAGAATGCCCACAAACCATGCCTGGGCTCCACCTGGACTTTCCCAGTGGCCAGCAGGACGTCGTGAAAGTTGAGGGCAGCGTAGTAGACGTCGCATACGGTACCGCTTGAGCCAGACTTGCCGCCAGGAGGCGCGTAGCCCAGCGGAGACTCGCACCACTGCAGGCTCGACAGGTCACCGGGAGCCCGAACGCCGAGGAAGGCGTACGGGGTCTCCTTCGTCACTACTCCGTCTGCGGCACAGTTAACAATGTGGTTCTTGCGTAGGTATTTGTGTAGTACTAAATCCCGCGCTAAAGCCTGCGCTAATGTCGTTCGTGTTTGAGTCTTGGTGTAGTTCTACATCCTGCGCTTAGTGCAGCTCCACATCTGTGAAATCTGAGAAAGTTCGTGGCATGGGCATACGAGCGACTCCCTTGGTTATTGCGGGTTTGCCACGGCACCATCTCTTGAGTGGCATGGGACTCAGCCTGATGTTTCAGGATCGTCTTTATCGATTAGGTCAATTATTGCGATCATATTCAGGTATTTTTGTAGCTTACGTTATTTTAGACCTTGTCAGTTTATTTCGCGCCAGTTTTGAGAATTGTTAGCCTTGTATTATGCCTGTATCGACCACTGTGTGGCCATGTGACATAAGAGTGGATGGATGACAAGCCGGTCCCCTAGAGTGCTACGCACTTACAAGCAGCGGGAACAGTTGGAAGTAGCAGTACATACTACAGTGCGTCCATAGAAAGAATGTAGCCTAAAAATTTGTGGCACAGCATGCGTAAGAAAGATTACCAACAGCATGCGCAGGGGGTGCCACTGCCTTCGCAGTAGAACTTCGCAAATTGAATATCCACGGCTACTTCTCTATAGCTCAGTACTGATAGGTCAAGGGTGCATCCTGGTTGTGGTCCGACTCTTCCACGCGTATGTGCGTGTGTGTGTTTGCCTGTGTGCGTGTAAACGCACAAAACTCTTATTGATGAGGTTTTACGTCCCAAAATCACGATACAATTATGAGGGACGCTGTAAAGGGCTCCGGAAATTTTGACCATCTGGTGTTTAACGTACACATATATCTAAGTACACGGGCCTCTAGCATTTCGCCTCCGAGAATTCGAACCCGCGACCTTCGGGTCAGCAGTCGAGCACCATAACCACTAGACAACCGCGGCTGGTTTAAACGTACAAAACAAAGAATTCTAATGGGGCGGAGGTAGGCCCAAAGTGAGTCTGCTGTAACAGGACATCGGCATACGGACTAATCATTATAGTAGTTCTTGGTCATGCACCGAACTTAAGTAAGCCGGTGACAAGACATGACGCAGCTAGCTTTCCTGATATGATGTGCGTGTGGTGTTTGTATCTGAAACGTAAATGTTTCAATACAGCCAATGGGCAGGATGGAGAGAAAAGAGGACACACTCACTCCACTTCGTGGACCGATGTCTGTACGACCCCCAATGTCCGTCGCGGTATATGTTCATGACTAGGTCCCGTTCCATGAGCTGCTTGTACGCCTCGTTGCCGGGGCTGAAGTCGGAGACGCGGCTTGACTCCTTCTGGCTAGCGTCGAATACGCACCTGCCAAACAAGAGCGTCACATTACGCCGATTTCGCCACTTTCAGAGAGCACACGCGCATAGCGCCGACGTCGGTAGCATATCCTACATCCAAGTACAACACATATATCCTGCAGTTTATATCCAACTAGAGCACGAATGCTTATACCCTAGCGATCTGCAATCGCCACTTCCAAGTTATGCCTGCAAATTTTCTGTATTTATCACACCACCTAATTGTCTGCATGTCGTCTTCCACGGCGCTTCCTTTACTACGGCACCCATACTGCAACTCTATAGACCACCCGGCCTTGCTCACCCTTAACTAGAGAAGGAAAAACTATGAGAAGATTGTGCACCTGACGTGACGTCCTCCAGTCTCCTGCCGGAGACAGTTGGTCAGACCCACTATGCCGCTGACGCCGACGTCTTCGGCGAGCAACCAGACGTTTTCTCCTAGCGGCCTACCGTCGTACTCGATCACCTTCTCCTTGAGAGTCTCCACCCAGTCGAAAGCCACATTTCTAACCCTAACCACCTCCTGCTTAGTGACGTCCAAGGCGGTGGTCCGTTTCCTGAACAACAGCAAGGACGACAGGTTGTTCGACTTGAGCCCCACCAATAGCAAACCGCGAGCTTCAAGCGCCGACCTCACTGACTCTTCGGAGTGAACACGGAGCGGAACACCGCCCACCGTCGAAAGGAACACTTCGGCTGCGGTCAGCGCCGAGCGATGACAGATTAGAACAAAGCCGTGTTCCTTGCACTGACAGAACGCCGTCTGGGCCAATGTGTCCAGTCCGTCGACATTGGCCGTGGCACCGCAAGCCGCGACGACCAAATCGGCTTCGGGCAACGTTCCTTCCGTGACGGAAGTAGTGTCCCATTGGAGTTTGGTGACACCTTCCGGCAATTGGTCCTGGGCTAAAGTGTCCGCGTTAGGGTGAGCAACAGTATAGTCAGCCTTCAAGATCACGTTGTAGAGAAATAACAGAGAAGACACCCAAGGCGCCAGGAGGGAGGTGCTTCCTTCAGTGGCCAACTCAAGGATCTTAACCTTCTTGAAGCTCGTGTTCTCAAGCACCACATCCAGAAGGTGTCGCATGGGTTCTTCTCCTAGAAGGCTCGTACTCAGAAAGTCCCTCTCAATCAGCTCCTTGGAAGCGAGCAACGCTGACTGGACCGCACAAGCCAGCGAGCCAAAATCGTTGCGCTGCTTTAGAACGGTGACCAGAACCTGCAGAAGGCCATGGTTTTCGGCAAGGTTCTCGGTGTACTTGTCGAGCAGCTCCGCAGAGACGGCGCGGTAGCCATTCATGATCTCGTTCACGCGAGCCTTGCACTCGCCACTGGACTCCAGCAAGCGTCGGGCGACCCCGCAACACACCTCGACGTACTCTAGTACGTCTTGTTCTCGCTCAAGCCTCGCGTCGTCGTCGTCTTCGTAAGGCACGAAGAGGTACTCCTCGAGTACCGGCGCTTGCCGCACGGGGCGCCGCTGAGCGACGGTGGCGTCCAGGCCTCGTATTTCGACGCCGCCGGCGCGGAAGGTGTTCAGGCACGGACAGTAGACGGCGTCCACACCTGCACGTACACGAATGGCGGGTAAGGCCAAAATCACAAGTCAGGTACCGGTCCTGGGCTCACGAAGACACGTTACGCGGCTGGTGATATGCACATCGAATGAAGCATATGTGCGTAGCTTAAAAGTGACGAGCTCGTTCCTTCAGCTTCGCACGATAGGGCGATGGGTCAGTTCACATTGGTCCACAAAGTTATCCGACCTTACTATGTTCTGGGTGACAGATCTCCTTTAAACCCTTGAAAGGGATATGTTTATTTCTACTTGAATAGAATATCAAATTACCCTAAGCACAACAAAGACTGAGTGATTGATTCATTCGTTAGTTGCAGCTCGCCTGGACTGTATTCAAAGACAAGATAAATGTATACCTACGTATTCGTGAGCTTTACTTGTGAGCAAGGCTCTCGATTGATTGATTGATTGATTGATTGATTGATTGATTGATTGATTGATTGATTGATTGATTGATTGATTGATAGCTTTGCTAGACCGAATGAAAAACAATATCTCTGAACAGGCATACAAGAACTTTGTCTTTGTTTGCAAGGTTGCTATATTGAAGTCAAAACGTACGCTTATTCATTTATGGAAAGTGGTTGGCGAGAAGATTTGGCTTCACTGCCATGAAATTCGGTTAGCCGTATGAAGTTGTCGCATACATGTATCTGTGATCGAATGTACATGTTGGTGACTTGTCACCAGACTTACCGGAGTCTCCGACTTTGTCCACGACCTTAGAGTGAACTCCGGGATCAATCGTGCACGACTGTAACCTCACCGGCAGCATAAAGGTCCTCAGTGGCTCAGCCAGTATGCACATTTGAAGCAGTGAGTCGATGAAGGTCACCCAGTTGTCCTCCCACCTGAGCTTCCCGTGCGGCTCTGATAGAGGAGGACGTGTGTGAGAACGAGAGTGAGCAGGCTTGTCCTCATATATTGCTAGCAATTACTGTTTCATTGCAATTTCGGATGGGGCTGAAATATCCCCATCTTTTATCCCCACTAACTTCTTCACCCTAGTCCAATGCAAGATGGTGGTCCGTTACTGCGCTTGCAAGCGAGTGCGCGAATTGGACGTCATCTCGCTGTATACTAACTGATTATCATCACCAGCAGCAGCTTGTCTTACGTCCACAAGCTACTAATGTTAGCTAATAGCTGCAATATTTGCAAATCTCATAAAGGCGTCGTTTCTTTCTCTCTTTCCCCTACTGCATTTCTCATTTCCTGGCCCAAGATGTATGGTTAAAGTAATAATTGTAAGTTGTGACCGGTTATTTGACCTTCGTTCTTACGACCTGCCAAACTCTGTTCTTTTCACCCTAAACTATCCAATACCTGCCACAAGTCCATTTTAATCTTTAACCCGCCATCCACTCTTAATCCTAATTTCTTCGCTCCATAGCAAGCTCGCCCCGCTGTCCTCGAGGACAGTCTGTCGACTCCCGATCCATCGACCCGTCCGACCCGTCCGAATGCGACTTACTGTTGATATCGGCTTTAAGGATGCCCTGGAAGGCACCGTAGTACTCGTAGCCCCGAAGCCTAAGTTCCTTGTACACGTCCGCAGTGTCCAGGTCGTAGTCGACCTCCTCGAGGGGTGTCCCAGGTGGGTCCCTAGTGAGCAGCTTCTCGCCTTCTTCGGCCGCACGGATGCGACCCTTCGCTACCACAGCGCCAGCCTCACACACTTCGAATTCGCCAGACACTGGCATCGTGATCACTTGGAAGCGTACGGATCCTGAGTACGACAAACAAATGATTTTGTTCAATAGGTACACTCAAACCTTATTATAACAAAGTCACATCTGCCACGAAAATAACTTCGTTATATCCGAAAATTTGTTATAAAGGTTTATTTTTTACACTCTGTTTATGACAAGACTATTCTTCATTTACTTCGTTATAACCGATAATTCGTTATATCCATGTTCTTTATATCGAGGTTTCAGTGTATAGGCAAAGCCGTGGTCATCGTACGCTGGAAACGTGTTCACAGGAAAGCACAGCCCCCACTCCAGGACGCAAGGCTTCATGATCATCATAAGCAGAGCTACACCCGCTGCAAGGCCTATCCCATGTTTTCTGTTAGTTTTTTTTTTTTTTTCAATCAACCCGGTCCTGTGCTTGCTGCGGCAACGTTATCGCGGCAAACTTCTTTGACCTCATCTGCCCACCTAACTTTTTGCCTCCCCCTCCCGCGCTTGCCTACTCTTAGAATGTAGTCTGTTACTCTTAATGACCAGCGGTTGTCTTGCCTTCTCGTTACATACCCTGCCCATCCTCATCGCGCTCTGTTTCGCTTGTCATTATGTTCAGTCGCGCAGCCAGCCAGCCAGCCAGCCAGCCACGCACGCACGCACGCACGCACACACACGCACACACACACACACACACACACACACACACACACACACACACACACACACACACACACACACACAACACACACACACACACACACACACACACACACACACACACACACACACACACACACACACACACACACAAACACGACATACCTAAAGTAAAGGTAAGGTTTCCGCCTACTTCAACAGCACTTTTATGACAACAGTGTACCCACTACGTGTGTGTGCGAAAATGCGCGCACTAATGAGTGTGCCCTTTGTAATGATTGGCGTGCTTTAAACCAGCAGCAATGCGCGCGTCACGCTTTTTCGACGTTGCGATGTAAGCGTGTTCTATAGGGAATACGCGCAGTAATGTGTGTGCCTTTTGTAATGGGTGGCCGGCTTTAAACCACTAACTCATTATGAAATTCACATGGTGTGACGCCCGATGGCAGTGTACGCTTGTGCCAAGTTTTACTGCGACATCACAACTCGTACTGTGACGCCTGTACACAAAACGCGTAGTTGGGGGTGGGGTAGCCAAACGGGTCATCTTGGTTTCAGCTTTATATCTCGGAAACTTTTTCATATTTTATTGTGAAGTTTTGCGTGCTCAACAGGAAAGATTTCGACCTTCACTTTGTGCGATTTCAACCCTGTAGCTTTTGTTCCTATTTTGTGTTTAAGTACCAAGTTTTATAGTGGAGTGTAAAACGAAAAACACTATTACCGTGAAATATCTGGCACGCTAAGTCTACAAGGTAGTGGCATTAACCCTTAGCTCTAAAGCCGGGCTCCAACTTTTCTCACAAGAAAAAAAATATTGTCGTCACATGTCACGTGCCGTAAGAGAGACTTTCCCATTAATAATGTTTTTCTTAATTACAACTTAAACAGTTCTTCGAAATTTCAAGTGCACGCTATTTGTAAGGGATGTACGTATAATCTGAGAAAACTTCAGCGCAATCGGTCGGATAGTTTTTCAGAAAAGGTGCATCAAGTTTCGAAAATTTTCAAAAAACTGGTCGTGAGAAAAAACGCGCCTTTATGTTTAAAAACATGCGCGGAAAGTGCTCACAACATAAACCAGTGACTACGCTACGAACGCATTACTGCTGGCAAAATTTTCAATCGGAACTTATGAAATTGGTAGGAAATGAATAAATTTAACCGATCTGGCCATATTTATTATAAAAAATACATGCACGCAGAAACGATGATGGAAAACAAGGTGTAATCAAGCCCTTGCAATTATCAGGAAGCCCGGTTTTTGGCGCCATTTCTAAACGGCTTCGAGTGCTCCCACGCGCTCGCCAATAATGCATGGTTTTACTCCTCAGAGTGTGTATTATTTTTGAGTAATGAAATGAAAAAATCGCTCTTTTTGTCCATCTACCCTACCATACCCCTTTAAACACCAGCGTAGCCGACGTGCCTGGTAAGCCAACGATGTGCACACAACTACTTCATTTACAAAATCATCTTGATCTACCTCGTAACGCTTGACTTTAAGCCAAAAAATTGCAGCGTATACAGGTACTCGTTGACTGCTTCGCATGAAACCGATTCCCACAATGCGTGTGATCTGCCGATTTTTTTTCTTCTTATGAAACTGCATACTGCCATTTTATTGTAACGAGTATTGTGAACTCATGGGAAAACACCCACTATATCACTGCGGCAAGATTAGATAACAGGAAATAGCCCCGCTAGAACTAGTTAAAATCAGGGTGTCGGAACGGAACGAAAACGGAAAACGAAAAACGAAAAAAACAATATTTTTGACCGGAACGAAAACGTAACCGAAACTTTATATATTATTTCGTTCTGGAGTGGAACCGAAATTTTTTCAATCGTTTTTCGGTTCACGAGAAAACTTCGCGATCCGGAACAACTGAGCTCGTGCAATGTGAGCATATCTCAGGGCACAGTACTAACGCGTACCTCAGGCAGGAATTCCAAAGCAAAGATATGTTGAAATTGTGCGAAAAACGAAAACAGTGGCAACCAGAGATGTTTATATTAACGCAAGTGGACATTTGCGCGCGTGTCACGCAGGACAAAGTGGAGAGGGCATTGTCGGCGTTGAAGTTCGTTACAGCGAAAGCTGTTATGAGATCACAACAGCTCATTTTGGGGCCATAGTTGTCCGCCGCCGCCGGTGTCCGTGACCGCTATCGCGTGAAATAAGAAAAAAAATTGAATGAGGAACATATTTCTAGGGTTGGATGGGATTTTAACCCGCGCCCTCGGCGTGGCAGTCGGGTCTTTCACCACAGTGCCACGCTGGTGCTTGTAACTCCTTCGCAAAAATACTCTATCGAGGCGTCATGTCGGGTGGGGATTCGTGTTAACATATGTAATATAGCGTGGCAGAAGAAAATAACAACCAGTCATCACACAATGCTAATAGCATAAAGTGTGTGGTTTAATGCTTCCCACCAGTGTTGCCGAGGTGCCACTCCAGAAGTGAAGTGACTCCGAAATCATTCCACATTTTCGCAACCCCGGAATGAAATGGGGGCAACGCTTGGAGGAATGGAATGAGAATGGAATTGAGCGCCTTTTTCACGCAATGGAATGGGAATGGAATTGCATCTTTTTCCGAAAATAGAGCACGTTTTCGTCTACGTGCTGTTTTTCAAACTTCAAACATTAGTAAGTCAGAGCCTCGAATTTAAGAATAAAGCAGTATTTTTAAGATGGCTTGGCTGATTACAAGCATGGTACATTTATAAGCAACGCGTCTACTACAAACAGAGGCATAAGTTAGTGTACAAACAAATTCATTATCCCAGCAGGTAGTGAAGGGAGAAACAACCCCTGCGCGTTTGTTCGCATTGATACCCCCACACGAAAGTGGCGAATACTCTATGCACAGCCTGATCTTTATCTCACGAGCACTTTAGTACCTGACACACGTGAATAACCTTTGCGACAACGAAGACACTGCATACCTGCGCACAGGCGAACACAGAAAGCTCTCCTCACTACATCCATGCTTGCGAGGCGCGCTTGACAACCATGAGTGCTGACGAGCAGTGCGTCCCAGTGTTCCGTATTCGATGCAAAGGCACAAGGTGCCCCAGAGGTGCACTGTTCCAACTAATACCAGCAAATCAAGAGGGTTTTGTTCCCCATATTAACCAAATCTTAGTTTTCTCCATATTCACGACCGCTCCAGACGCGTGGTAAAACGGCTTAGTCTTCTTGAATACTACTTTTTTCAGCATAAAAATACGCTATGTCGTCATTTTAGCGTTGGCACATTTAAGCTTAAACATTATTAAAACACCACCATTCGGTAAAACATGCTCACCATGCAAATACAATAGGTAGCGGAAGAACTGTCCCTATGGGAATAAGTACGGTGGTTGTACTGCACGAGATGTCACCAAGCTACAATCCCTCGACCTTGGTAACGTGTTTTGCGTACTTCTGCAGTTCTTAATGCATCTGATGGAATCAGCTTTATGGGGCGTTCATTCTTGACTCGATAAAACTATCAAGATGCCTTTCCTACTTTGAAGAATTACAGGAATGGAATTGAACTGCCCAGCCATTCCCGGAGTGGAAATGGGCTAAGTTTTTTCATTCCGAGGAATTGAAAGGAATGGAATTGCGGCAAGTCCTAATTCCCCGGAATGGAACTGGAATGGTAGGGAGGCTCCCATTCCGCAACACTGCAAGTTCACACTCACTGCAAAGTGCTCAGCCATAATTCCTCATCGTCATCAGCTACAGCACAAAGTGCACTGACTTATACAGATGTGTAGCGGGTACCACGTTTCTCCAAAAAAATGACGAAAAATTGCATAGTAGGAACCACGATACTTGCGAAAAATTACGATGATTTATGGCGTAGTGGATACCTTGCATGTGTACTTGTATTAGTTGCCCCGAGAGAATCTACAACGGGCTCTACAAAGTCCTCTCTTCCAGCTTTCGCTGTGACTGTGCTGCGTGTTCCCCGCCGGCCTGGCGATCCTTTTATCAGAACAGCGGTCTCGGACATCAGAGAGTACACTCAGTGACGTGCTGCTTCTGAGGTCGTGCTCACTCCCTGGACACAAAGCACTGAGCCCACTAAAAAAATCGTATTTGTCTTTTGAGAAAATAAATACTATGACTTTGAAATTAATCTGCTGTGTGCAAGTTGGTAGGAATTCGCGGTAGAGTTGCTTCCGCTCCTCTGAAGAACGTGTTTTGCCCTTGTCCCACTTTCCAAAGAGGAGGGCAAGTCACTACATCACAAATCCAATGTTCTATATGATTACTTTAACTTCAAATTTTTGCGAAAAAAAAACGTTACGAACCGTTACGGAACATTTTTTTTTTCGTTCCGGATCAGAAACGGAACGAAACTTTTTGCGGTGGAACGAAACTAAAACCGAAACGAAAAACATTTCGTTCCGACACCCTGGTTAAAATATGCGAATGACATCGCGATCCCATGCAGTGAATGCACGCTATGGATTGCCATGCATTGCACCGTCTGGGCGACGACCATCCTCAGCGTGGTGTTATTCGTCGCGAACACATACATCAAAGTGCAAAGAAACAAACTGGTAGCCGAAATTAAACAATCGACGATAGCGAGAATCAGCAAAGTTTACCAGACTTTGGCAGGATGGTGGCTCGACACAGGGTGACGTCCTCGAAGATAACGGGAACCTGGTGCAAGCGCTTCTCGAGACGCCTGGCCAGGGATCTCCAGGCGAGGACCAAGTAACCTGTAGCCGGGTACAACACACGTCCGTCCGGCCGATGGCCGCTCAAATACTGGTCGCCGCTGTTGGTCTCCAAGTCGACTTCGACTATCTCTTCCAGCGCCTGCACGTCATCAATCACGATCAGCTTCGCCCAGGAGTACGTACCACTCCCACCAAACGCATCACGCACATAAGCTACTGACTATGGCTAGACGTAGAAGTTAGTGTCCCATGGAACAACGTTAAGAGGCCCCTAAACTACTCAGAGGTCAAAGACGAGAGTGGCTTTTTTCCCGCCTTTACTACATTTACAGCGGGCACTATATCTGCTTCCCGCCACTTATTTCATCATAAAACACGGGGGCAATGTCAGCACTAAACGTTTCACCTATGAGAATTTCGTGCTTTACGGCTACACGCTGTCATCTCCGCTTGCGCAGTCGAAAACGCACAAAGCAAAGTGAAATCAGTTAAATCGCGCACGATTGCCAGGCTACACAGAAAGATTAACTTGCGTAAAGATGAAATCGAATGCCTTAACAGTTATCTTTCACGTAGACCCCCACGCGTGTCGGATTGATAGGTTCGCCCATTGCATGGGCATGCGCAGTTAAGATTTTGTTCCTTCTTTCTTTTCCGCCGTTGTGCGTCTCTTCAGTTGTTAGTCGGCGTTTGTGGTGTAGTGACTACTTTCTTGTGTCCGTGTTTGCACGCCCTGTTTTTTTAGAATGTAACCAGAAGGTTCGTGCGACTGCATGGTAAAGCGATGCCGGAGACAATTCACAACTGATGTTTCTCGTATATGGACCAATCGAGAGCTTATTTCCTCATGACGTCACATGATACTACTGGAGCCGCGCATTGTGCCAAAAAGACGGAAAACGCCAGGAGAGGCTAACGCTTTCGTTGTTTGCATGATCGGGGGTTGTTTAGGGGCCCTTTACATGCGGTGTTCCTGAAAGCATTGTTCCACTACAAACGCAGCATGCTCGATTACAGGAATCCTTCAGAGGTGCAGTCGAAGCTTAAGTGGTGATCCACATCAAATATACGCAGATGGTACGGATGCGATGTGTAAGGGCATGGTTAATCGCTCCACCTTACCATTGCCGCCGTGGGGAAGTCCTTCCACCCAGCCACCGTCCAGCTCTGCGTGTGGTCCCAGCTGACCAGGTGGGCGATGTTGGGCGTGCCACGCGGCACGGGCCACGGAACCGGCGGGTAGAGAGGCGACAGATCCATCTGCACTCCCAGGGTGTGCAGTCGTCCCAGCGAGTTGAGGAAGAAAGCCAGGTTGTCAACGTGTCGCTTCATCAGGCCCAGACTGGTGGCGTGAGGACCCAGAGCACGACGCAAGATCGCCTGCAGGGTATAAATGCGTGCATGCACCAAGTACGAAAGACACATCAGACAATGTACAACTTTATTCATCCTAGCGGAGCAATACTTACACAGATAGCTGCACAAGATCTATCCTCGCTATCGCTGCACGGTCATAGCCGTTCGAGTGAAAGGCGGCAGACTTCCTTCCTTCATAATATTTCCCTAGTCTTCGAAGAAACGTTGGCCACTTATAGTTTTTGTTCCACCTGCCACAGCCATATATTAAGACTGAAGTTCAACGAAACATGGAGGTCTGTAATGATGGTAAGTGGTCGTACAAAGAATGTCGCTGGAGCCAATGTTTTGACAAGGGAATTTGGCTTTGTCAGGGCAACTTTTTCTTCTGTCTGTCTGTCTGTCTGTCTGTCTGTCTGTCTGTCTGTCTGTCTGTCTGTCTGTCTGTCTGTCTGTCTGTCTGTCTGTCTGTCTATCTATCTATCTATCTATCTATCTATCTATCTATCTATCTATCTATCTATCTATCTATCTATCTATCTATCTATCTATCTATCTATCTATCTATCTATCTATCTATCCTTCCATCTATCTACGCATTCATCCGTTCTTCTAGCCATCCATCCATCCATCCATACATCCATTCATCCATCCATCCATCCATCCATCCATTCATTTATCTGTTTATTCAACCATCTAAACTCGCTACAAGCGGGTGGACGACAGACACTTCATTCTCTTTCTAGGGTACAATATAACAATTGTGTTGCTTCCAGGCGAACACGCATCAAGCCTCCTCACCTGCAGCAGGCAGTGTGGTCCAATCTCGACCACGATGGCGTCTTCCGGCACGTGGGTCAGGGCCTCCCGAAAGAGCACGGGCGTGAGGAAGTTGTTGGTGTGGTACTCGGCAGAGCACTGCTGTGAGCTGGGTTCCTTCCAGCGGCTCTCCGGCACTGACGAGCTGATCCAACGCTCGCTGCGGGGCTTGGGCTCGGGAATAATCTGGTTGATCGAGAGAGAGAGAGAGAGAGACTAAGTGAACGTGTGTGGGAGAAGAAAGAAAGGAATGCATTGAAATGACAGACAAGTGAGCCAAAAGTAGATACTGTTAACTACCTACCACGATAACAGGGAGTATGAAGGTAAAAAAAGAAAATAATGTTCCAGAAACGGTAAAGCGCAGAGCAATTACAAAGGGTGTGGTTTGCTGTCCTGCATGGGTGAAGGATAAAATGTATCTCAATAAAAATTAAGACGGAAAAACCGAGAAGGAAAAACAACGAACGTAAAGAGTTGAAACAGTTCATGGTTACCCAACAACGTCCTAAAGACTATATCAGTTGAATCTGTAGTGTGTTATCTGGTAATCGAGAAAACCAAGTAAGGCAGAGGTTCCCGGGAAGATGAAAGCTTGAAGAGATGAAAAATGCTTGAACACGGAGTGTTGCAGGAGCCAACGTTGCTGCAAGTGGTCTTGTATTCTTCAAGGCAGCCACCTGACAGTTGCCTTGAAGAAGATAAGGCCACTTGTAGAAGCGTCGGCTCCTGTGACACCCCGCGTTCAAGAATTTTTCATCTGGGAATCAGGAGTAGCACAAGTTGACTTTCCACAGAAGAATTGCATTGCTAGCAATGAACGAGAACATTCTGTTCTGATGTCACAGAGCAGGAAGGCATGAACAAAGTAGTAAACAGAGGAGGACTTGGTCTGCATCCTTCCCTTGCTTTCTTGCACGAGGAGGTGGTGCCTATAGTTTATTAGTTTCCTATACAATACTTCGGCTCAATTAGTCTTCCCTCGTTTGACCGTAGCGGTAGCTTGACATCTCCCATTCACTCTTACGTAGTTCTTCACTAGCGTGAATGAGTTTACAGTGCTACGTTAGCAATCCAAATATGACTAACTCAGAAAAGACTGGTATTCCCTTGATAGTTACTGAGAGAAAATGGTCACACGCACATTCAATTCAGAATGTTGGGCAGCCTTTTCCTGAACGTATTTCTTGTTAACGTAGCGGTAATGCATATAATATTAGATGGAAAAAAATTTAAAAGAAAGTTCTACGTGAATTTTACGCCAGTGACCCCACAGCCGTGACGCCAGTATACATACGACGTCTTCGATATTGATACGTTTTCTCTTATTTTGGCGATTAGCAGCGACCCGGTAAATTATCTTTAGACTCGCTCAGTTCACTCTTAAATCAAATTTATAATATAACGTATTCAGTAGTTTTAAGACAGTTTAAATAGACACTATCAATACCCATGATACAGCGGCGAACTATGGTGCGAGAACTCCTACGCAACGTAGCCATCCCCTTTCCGGTTTTGTAGTCTTAGCTGAACAAACCTCCCATCATGGAAACATCGTCTTTTTCTTTGCTACTGTGAAATAATATCTTCCAAATGCAGTTAACATAAATTTTGGTCTATAGCGGTCCTTTAAAACAAGACTCGCGATTTTTTTTGTTTTTTTCTTGGCTAGTATTGTCTCCATTGCATACCAGCACTTCCGATCAATAAAGGAGCCATTCTGACAACCTTTGGACAGGAAAACACAGTTGTGTCACGACACTTATTGAGTCGGGAGATGAGTACAATTTCCCGAACTCGACGACCCTTGTCTGAAGACTAGCCCAGCGTCTAGCGGCTGAATAGGTGGTTAACCGCAGACGTCTTATTCATAAAATTTATTTATAAAATTCTGCGGACAAGGAGGCCAAGCACGGTGAACAAGATATACACGATTCTTTACAAAAAAAAGCAGAATGAAAAAAATTCAGCGGATCCCATGCGTTGTGGGAATCGGTTTCACGCGAAGCAGTCAGCCAGTACTTCTATGCTGTAATTTCCGGCTTTGAGCCAAGCGTTACGAGGTGGATTGACGTGTTTATGTTGTAGTGGTAGCAGTTGCACATCGTGGGCTTACCAGGCACGTCGACAACACTGGCGTTTAAAGGGTAGCTTATGGTGCGACGTAACGTGAGCCCTCAGGTTAGAGTACATACGTCAGTATTACCGAAACTAAGCGCACTTTATGGTGCAATCATGTGAATATCATACGTAACTTTCGTTAATGTATTCATCCGGGGTCGAGCAATGATTCAATATAGCTTGCTGAATCACAGGAATACAAATGTAATGTTTATTAGACTGCTATAGAAGCGGAGGCCAACACTGGAACCACGCACAGTAATCTGATAGGACGCCTGTGTCGTAAGAGTACATATGAAGTGTTTATTGCTTTCTTGTAAAAATTAGACTGCCAGCAACACAACCACGATTGACGCTGCACCAAGATTGCGCCTGCATAGGATGTTTTAGATGCGAAGTATCTTAAGGCGGAGCTCAATCCGGTGGTGGTGGTGGTGGTGGTGTGCCTTCTGACCACCCTTACTGCGCATGCGCATACCCTCTCCACACACCTCCTCTCCCCTCTCCACACCTCCTCTCCACTTCCCCTCTCCCATTCCCCTCTCCCCTTCCCCTCTCCCCTTCTCCTCTCCACTTTCCCCCTCTCCCCTCCCCCTTTCCACTCTTCCTCTGAAACGCGGGCTAGACATGCCGAAATTCTCTCCTGCTCAACGCCGCGATGAGCTCGAGCGCATGCGCGTCCCCTCCCCTTCTCTCTCCTCTCCTACGCTGCCCCCCTCTCGCCCGCCTGTAGGCCGCGTTCCCCGCTCGCCCTGTGAGAATTAACGGCCAGGCTAGATGGAAGATACGACGCGTGTAGCGTCCCTCTTCGCGTTCCACGACGCGAGGTCGGTAGCATGCCCAACGAACGCCAACGGAACGCGATCGTGCAAGTGCTCCGGCTTCGCATCGCCTCATGGTCCCCTTTAGCGGGAGATGGTGTAATTTTTTCCAAACCAGTTTATAGACCTGGCGTGGCTCTGTGCTAGAATAACTGATTGCCATGCAGGATCCTTGGGTTCGATTCCTTCTGCGATCCTAATGTTTTATTCTTTCCATTCGTTGGGTCAACGTTCCCGATGTCATTTAAATTACCAATGCCTGTTCTCGCCGTTCCTGGTTAGATATAAACTGTCCATCACTTGTGGCGCATACCCGTACACCGCGGCTCGTGGTAAACGGGTATGTGCCACACGTGTCCGGAGGAAAGGGTTTGACGACGTACGCGACAGGATGTTCATGTTATTCATGTCATGACCCGACAGTCATATTCGTCAAATCCTCTTACCCTCCTATGCTAATTTTGTTCTACACCAAGTTAAGGAGGCGATCATGAGAGCACCCAGACGTAGGCGGATAGATAGATAGATAGATAGATAGATAGATAGATAGATAGATAGATAGATAGATAGATAGATAGATAGATAGATAGATAGATAGATAGATAGATAGATAGATAGATAGATAGATAGATAGATAGATAGATAGATAGATAGATAGATAGATAGATAGATAGATAGATAGATAGATAGATAGATAGATAGATAGATAGATAGATAGATAGAAACGCTCAAAGTGCCAAAGCTTCGCTAAGAAATGCTTCGCATTTAACAAGGTTGGAACACGCTTTTCGCACAATTTCATTGGTGGTAAGGTAGAGAATCAAGATTAAGAAAGACTAAGAAAAATTGAGCAACTTGGTTGTAATACAACTCTAAGGAAGCCATGAAATAACAAATATTTACAAAAATGGTATACACGTAATGGGCGCTGGGGCAATGCTTCAGTTACTGTATTCCAGTCAGCTATTATTTGTGCGAAAAAAGAGTAACGAAAAGTGCTGTCCTTGCGAAAATTTCTGTTAGATAACAAGGGTACTGGTGCCGAGTGGGTCTGTTTATCAATGAGGATACGCATGCTGCAGTGTCTAATGTATAGCCAATGATTAATTATGTCTGAAACTTTTGCCGACTTTGTTTGTTTCTTCGACTTTGTAATCATTCAATGCCGTTTGCGGTTAGTAATGCAGAAGGCCAGTCTGTACACACAAACTTACTGTAAATAAATGACACTGCTTTTCTTCGAATTCTTTCAAGGTATATATTGTAGTACTATAGACAGAGACCGTGGTGTTCTAAAAATGATTTCAACTGAAAGTAGCAGCTTATAAACACTGTTGACATTGCTTAAACAGGACAGGTTACGCGTAATCAAACATATTTTATTTTTTGACACTCTATCAATCATTAGGCGTCCACCTGTATGTCACACTCGATGCGGCTGCCTTGTCTCGCGTGGGTTCCGCGGCGACCAGCTCTTGGGCCCGACTCGGATTTCTTCCA